>NC_090937.1:802560928-802865690 GCF_040938575.1 Ambystoma mexicanum | reverse complement strand
TCCTCATGTGCTCCAGTGACCGCAAAGGGATACACTGTTTGAAAGGTTTTGCAAGGCCACCCCATGAAGAATATAGTCATGTGTGTTGAGAAATCTGCCACCACTTGAATTTCTTTGAAAGAAAATGTGAAATATGTAAGGTAATGAAATTACCCAATAATGCTACAAACTGGGGGCCATACTGGGTGGTAATGTCTCATGTCCCAGTTAACAGACCCAAGAAAATCAAGGGCATTTAGCGTTGGCCACTCGATATTACCATCTATAGAGCTCGACGAAGGCACATTCTATAGCTATTAGCTAAAGAGGCTAGCGAAAGGGAGAGACATGGGGCTTAATTCAGGCAATTTTTAGCACTTTGCAAAGTGTCTTTGCACTGCCAACAAACCCCCTGATTCACAGAGCAGTGCAAAGTGTATTTTTGCAGTGCAAAGTGACATTGCACCAGTGTAAAGTCAGTGCAACGTAACTTTGCACTGCAAAAATACACTTTGCACTGCAAAAATACACTTTGCACCGCTCTGTGAATCAAATGTTGGCAGTGCAAAGTCCCCTTGCACCACACGCAACAATCCATGAATCAGGCCCATATAGTCAAGTTTGTTTCCGGGGGCATGGGCGGGCATGAAGCAGAGGAGGGAGCCACTGGCCTGCAAGGTGTGATGGTGAGCAGGGGACTGCCTGGTGGAGGGTGTGCAGGGACTGGGCTCCAAAGGCAGCAGGAGGCTGAGCAGAAAATGGATGCCCGAGCAGGAGGTGTCAGCCAACAGAATCAAACATGAGCTTTTCATCAGCAAATAAAGGCTGCATTCCTGCCATCCTAGTTGGCTGACTCCGAATTCATGATGCTAATGATAATATATACTGTCCCGGTTACCATGGTGATGGTCTTCTGGCACCATAATGTTTTTCAACTGTTTCCTGTATGCAAAGATGAGATCAGATGATATTGCAATCTGAAGGTAGGTAGCATTAGACATGCAGTGTTTGCGCTTGCGTGCGTTCGTGCTTGCGTGCGTGCGTGCGTGTATGTGTGTGTGCTGAGTGGATGCATACATGAAGTCACTGATCAGATAACTCCCTTTCCCAAAACCGTGACATGATTTGTCAAAAGATCACTCTTAAGAATCTGGCATATATATGCAAATTAAAACACAAAATGGCTGCTCTTAATGTCTATAGATCACAGCATATCTGCAGGTGTAGAATCAAATGGAGAGATGTGGGTTTCCAATAGCGTGCAAAGGGCAATTTTCCAGAATAGGACAAACCATGTTGGTGAAATATGAAAGGGATGAAAATTACATTGCCTGAAGCTCCGCCCTACATGTCTCATTTTTTGTGATGGAGTAGTAAGATCTCCACGGGCAGATTAAGCACCGCGTATGGTGGGGGGATTGTAAACGAAATTACTTGAATTCCCCTCTGATTTCTATAATATCCTCGTTATATTCTTAGCAATATTCAGAATTGGGACTTTTCCATTTGTTGTGTCTGTTTTAATGAAGGATCAAACCTTTCGCCTATCCAAACTCTGGATCTCCATAAAATGTATGTATTTCAAAGGGTGATTTTATGCAAAAATAGGAAATGCACAGTTTATGAAGACATTTGGAGTAGATTTCCGGAATTGTAAATAGTGTTCTATGTCATTTCAGACCTGCGGAGGTATGTTTATATGTGAACATGTCTGTGATCATTGTTTGCATTCTTTAATAAAAATGTGAATACAAAACAAAAGCTGTTTCTCCTACTATGACACTGAAAGAGAGGGTCGGTTTCGTCCAGATATGAGAGAGGGAGAGAGGGGGAAATATATAAATAGAGAGAGGGGGGAATAGAGAGAGCGGGAGAAGAAGGACCAATGGAGAGAGAGAGGGATAAATACAGAGGGAGGGGGAGGTACAGTTGAGGAGAAAGACCAAGAGAGAGAGAGGGGGAGAAATGCAAAGAGAGAGAGAGAAGGAGAGAGAGAGAGAAAGACCAGGAGAGAGAGAAATACAAAAAGAGAGGGGGATGGGAGGGAGAGAGAGATGGGGAGAGAGAGAGACAGATAGAGAGAGAGAGAGCGTGCGAGAGAGAGAGAGAGGGGGGAGAGGGAGGAAGAGAGAGAGAGATTTGTCAAGTATTTTCCAATATATAACACCAGTGAATATCAATACCTTACACTTGCAAAGGTCAGGGGGTAATACCCTGCACGGTGCCATCAGGCTGATACATTGCACTCGGGGATGCCAGCTGCAACCCTTGGCTGTCAGCTCGGGTGAGCATCAGCTCTTCACTGGAATGCCAGCCTTCTCCTTGCTGCTGGCTTTCTCATTCACAGCTGCATGAGGGGGAGCCCTATATTTGATTTCACAATGTCTTCCAGTCTGGCAACAGCAGAAGTGAGCAGACAATGGGCAAAACAACCAAGAAGAACCAACAGTAAGGTGGGCAAATCTATATTTATAACGTAGATGGCAAAACAAAGGAAAAACCAGCGGCCCGATAAACTGTCCATGAACATGTCAAACCACTTTTTTAAAAAAAACATTTATTTTTCCAAAGGTGACCCTTTTCTTTTGAACACATAGACAAAAAGGCTTTTGACAAAGGTTTAAGAAAACATCATGTTTGGTGAATTAATCACTATCCTGTAATAACTGTCACTCAAAGCACCACACATTCTGTCTGCTCGGTTACTGTCAGTCACAAACAAAAGAGGTTTCAAAAACGGGGTATAAAACCATTGATCCCCAGTGATTCTATACCCACGGACGAGTCAACACACCTAGGGGTTGTTATTCCACAACACGTGATCGAGAAGCCACAGGAACTATAGGGGGTCCGAGATACAGGCGCAAGCCATCCGACCTCTGACCTTGTGTTTTCAATACGTCTGATTCCATTTGGTGTCGCAAATTGCATTTCCTTGGATGTTTTAACGCCGTTTAGTAATTTAAGAAATCCCTGATGCAAAGATTCCTTCCTTTCTGCTGAACATCAGACGGGCCTGGCCTTCATCCTGGCTTGCACATCATGAAAAGCCTTGGGTACGGCACAATGGCGGCTCGTGTCATCCGTGTGCAGGGAACGGACTAGTGTGAGAGCTTGACCTGTGCAAGGCCAGGCATGAAGAAGGTCTGAATTACAGTACATTAAAGCATGGGCAAACGCAGGTCGTGCATGTGCAAACCGCCTTCCCGTGTGACCCAGCCAAATAGCAGCGGTGCAAATACATGTGCGTTATTTCTGCACTGCCGCTAAGTTCATTGCGCCTTCGGGTAAATGCAGAAATTCCGCCCTGAATCCGATCTGTGGGTTTTGGGAAAGCCGAGCACTAAGAGGGCTGCTGTCCTCCTCCGCCACAAAGCCCTGTGTTCCTGTGCACACACGCTGCATGTAGTCCCACTCTCACTCAGAGTGCTGGAGGCTCCAGCACTCTGGACAGATCCACACAAATCTGAAAGCAACCCCCGGGGTGAAATACACTATTCCAAACAAAACACTTACGCTTCCATTGATGTCTTTGTTAAATGTGAAGGCTAACTGTCCTGTACCACGCACGGCATCTTCATAAGGCTATGATGCATAAGTGCATAGATTCTCTTCCTAGGTGTTCCCTGCGCAGGGGTGTTGCTAGGTCTGGACAAGATCAGGGGCTAAGCTAATGTCTGGACTGGCGGGATTCGGGGCTAGCTATAGTCTTTTGCTTGTGGCCCCTGAGTTATATCCAGGGCTACAACCAAAAGACCAGGGGATATAGCCCTTTTAGCCCCCCCTAGCAACGCCTCTGCGCGCGAGTCTCCAGACGTAGGGCCTTGTAGAACTGTGGCCTGTCGGGGTGTACAGCACTGTTCTGGGTTTCTGCTGAACCATAGTCTAGCACTGCACAATAACTAGGATACCTTATATATACCGCATATAATACCTTGTATGTCTGTTGTACGCTATAAGGTCCATACTGTCTTTTGTACTAGAGATTCCCAGGGAAGGGGGACAGGACAACTTCAAAGACTACAACACCAGTTAAAGCAGCCAAAGATTAAGTCAGCCGCAAAATGTTGGGGGACGTTAGGGCAGTTTTAAAAAACAGGCCACGAGCGAAGCGCTGAGTGATCACTCTATACCCACGGCCCCTCCAAAATCCGGCATCCACTGTCAAGTCTCTTGGGTGTCCTGAAAAAACGTAAGCATAGCGATCAATGTTTATGAAAGCTACTTGTGCTGGGAATCAAACAGGTTACCTTCTCAAAGTGATCTGGGGTGACTACAGGTCCGAGCAAAGCAAGCAAACCACTATCCCTTTCTCAGCAAGAACTGTATGTGAGGCCTGCACGTTACCCCTAGACAACTGCAGCAGGTACATTGCGGGTCATTACGACCCTGGCGGTAGCTGTGCCGGAGTCATTAATTTTCCGGTGCCCAGAAATGGGCAATTACCAGGGCATTACAGCCCCGGCGGACCCGGTAATTGCTCATTCCCAGCTGCCGGAAAATATTAGTTTCCATTCCCACTTGAGTCCCATTGGACTCAATGGGAATGGGGAGGACGGATGCACCGGCACCATTCATGAATGGTGCCGGAGCATCCGTCGAGGTCTGCGAGCGGATGCCATTCTGCCCGCCAGGTCAGACCTGGTGGGCTGAAAGGCTCTCACTCGCAGAACTCGTATTTTTCCGGTCTGGAAACAACGGTAGCGGCAAGCTTACCGGTACCGTTGTTTACGGACCGGCAAACTTGTAATGAGGCCCATTGACCCATTATGCTGTTGACTGACCCCCTTCTGCCAGTAGAGTCAATATATACTACGCCTTCCTGCCAGATCCATCTTCCACTCCAACTGTGAGGTTATTTATGTTCACAAAGAGATGCTAGTCTTGGGAAGGCGTGCTCCATCTGAAAGCTGAGCCCAGCAGCTGAGTCTTGGGCTTCATTGTGGGGGCATATGGGCAAGCTTCCGCCCAATGCCACGTTCTGTTTATTGCTGCTGCCTATCAATGAATGTTTCGATGTAAAGACTCTTCACACGTAAGAGATTGGACGGGCTCTTGCTGTAGCGCCCCTTTCCCCTCAGCGCCCTGGCCTAGCTTCAGAGCAGCAGAGTGCTACCTTCAACTCATGACTTCCACTTCCTCTGTTTGAGAAGGCTTAACCCCCCCCCCCCCCCCCCCCCAAGCCAGTAGCTTCCTCCCCGGCTTGGCTACTGACTTCTGATAGCTGCCTGGAGCATTCACCAAAATACAATTCTTGAGCTTTCCTGGGGAAAGGGGCAACAAATGATGGCCACGCTCTGAATTGCTACTTACCCCTCCTACAATATATTCAATGAGGTAAGATTGGATCATGTATTAAGGACGTTGGATGCTTGTTTGTATTAACGTAAGTTTTGATTATTTAAACAAAATTCAAGTGCAAATGTCACAGCGTGAATATACAGGCAACCTATAACCCCGTGCTGATGCAGTCCTCTCAGCTTGTGCACTAGAACTGAAATTCAAAACACAATGCAGCACTTGTTACTGTTGTACATGATGGCCATGATACATTTAGAGGCAGTCAATAATGTGTATTACATGTACTTATCAATGAGAGTAATACAAGTGAACTGTGCATGTACTTGGCGTAGAAGCAGAAGTGCAAACATGTTTCTTTCCTGTGTGGTGCAGGATATTCCTCAGGTGAAGAGATGCTGGGCCTGAATTACAACGCTTGTCATTGGAAAATGTCATTGTAAATCAGGAGATGGTCTGTCATTGCCAGAGTCTACTCCACCGAGACATTCGGCTGCTTTGAAGGCATTCCGGATGCCCGGTATGCAATCACTATATATTCCACCACGAACACGTCACTGGTGCCCGGAAATAGAAGGGTCTTTCATTCTTAGCCACACGGGAGACAAGACTTGTTTAAAATGCTTTATTCCTTGTACTGCCCATATATATTCTCAAGATGGCACGTCACCAGTTCACCTTTCCAGAGATGGCCCAGTTCTTCCACAGCTATGTAGGTCAATGCCCCAGAGACTGGTTATTTATTTATTTATCTATTTATTGGGGCATTAACGCACCGCGGTGCCTGCGTGCTTCTTAGGGGAATCTCATTAAATGCTGTAAACCACCATTAGAGAGGTCGTGCCTGTTATTCTTAACCTCGTTATATTTTAGGGAACATTCCAGCAAAAGGCACCGAATGAGCAGGTCTAGAAAGTAGAGAGGACAGGGGCTTTCTGGGTAATGCATGAAAAGAATTCAGTCACGTGTGTAGGGAAAAAGAACATAAGAAGAGGGATAGATCGCGTGGTGACAAATGCGTGGACGGGTGGATGGAATGACAAATATTAAATTCGGTGTATTTCAACGTTTCCTTCGTTGCAGCAATTTAGATCATGTATGTATCCCAGCTCTTTGCCTCTGGTCCGGCGATGTGCTTCCCCCCGCAGGATGCGTTTCGCCGCCTGGTGCGCACGGGCCTAGCTTAGAGCGGGGCCGGCGCCCTGGACCCTGCGCGGGCATTAGCGGCTGCGCGGCTCTCCGCGCTGCTTACGGGCTCTGCCGGGGCGCGGGCAGCCGGCCGCCCAGCGCCGCCTGGATCAGCACCTCCGTCACAGCCCCGGCGGCGGCGCAACTACCCCTGCAGAGCTGGGAGACCTGCTTTGATGTGGTGAGGCTCCCCCTGGGGCCCCTCCCTCCCTCCCCGGGAGCCAGCCATCGGGTCTGCGCAGCCAGGGTTCTCCTCATGAATCCCCGTTCTGAGAATATGAATGGCCTGTCAGAGAGCCCCGCAGTTCCCATAGGGGAGGGGTAGGGGACGGGTGGGGGAGGGGGGGCAGAGCCTGTGAAACATCGCAGTGCTGCTGCCTGCCGGGGAGAGGGCAGCCACAGTCGCAAATGAAGCCATGCGGTCCAGGGTCCAGCAGCGGCCAGCAGATTCAGCAGAAAGCGCCCTGGCGATGTTGGGGGCCTCCCCGCGGCGTGGGACGCGCACATGGGCCAGATGTGGTCGGGGACGGGTGCGAACCTGCCGCTGGATGGCAGGCGGCGACTGTCCTTCCTCGCCTGGCGCCTTAAACGCTTATCGATTATAGCTCAGCGGCGCTGGGTCACACGCTGACCGACGCCACATTATCGCTATCAGAAGTGGGGTATTGGCATTGTGGTTTTGCATAAACAACAACGACGCCACGGATCCGGTATATCTTTTTATTATTAGCTGCCTTTCCGACGGAAGACAGAAACGCCGGTCTGATGGCTTTTGCATTAAGCCAGTGCCTGGAGGCTGACACCTGCAGCGCAGAGGTGCACACTGCACCCCTTTGCAGGCCAGCGTGGTCCACTTGGGGGGAACCAAGGCGGACGTGTTTACACAAACTGGCCAGTAAATGCAGGCGGCTGAAATCTCGGACGTCCGGCGGTGCTTACACATGAGTGTGGCCGGCCCCCAGGCTCGGACTGGCCTCTATAGCGATACCGCAATGGCCGAATTTCAGCCCCAAAATTTTAGTGTGGGCTAATTTGTTTGCGTGAAAGTGGACCCGGTTTTTGGGTGAGTGAATGTGGGTCGGTTTGGTCTGTCGATCGCTTTACTGTACAGCTACTAGTTTTGAGGAAATAGTCTTTAAAATGCGCAAATTGCAACACATTTTACCCTTGAGTACTACTGCGGTTGCGGTGGGCCACTCTTTCCTTGGTACCCGAGAGGCAATTATATGTGCCAGCCCGACCCTGCTGGCACGGAGCAGCCCTCGCCCCGCCCTCCATTACAGTGAGTGGGAGTAGACGTGCTGGAGGTTTCCTAGGCAATACGGAACGCCTACACGTCGTGGGAATACTGGCCTCGGAGACTGGCCTTCCCAGTGAACAGGCTACGGCCACCATCTCATTAATCTGAGTGAAATGCACCCGTGGGTGTTTTACTGGAAGCAGCAGCCGCCTCACTCGTTCCGCTGTATTGGTCGCTTATTCGCAGTGCCGCTTTTCAAATACATAATCAGCAAAATAAAGAAACCCAATGAAATGCCGTGATTAAGAAATGGATAAAATCAGCTGCCTGTCCAAAAACACGTGCATGATTCCACAGCAGGAGCACGAAAAGCAGATCGGAATGTTTCAAAAAGCAATTTGGGACTTGTGTAGAGAACACAGTACTAACCCGTCTTCTTATCATCACCAAATTGACTGCGAATTTTCCGACCACGGAACGGATCCGCCTTGCCTTGCCTGCCCTGGGAGGCTGCTACGGGAAAATGGCTGTCGCCTTGTCATCCTGGATGGGCTCATGTCCACCCCCAGGCTTTTCACTTACCGGGCTCTTTTTTTTTATTTTATTTTTTTAAAACTGGTGCTGTAACACCTTCCACGCTGGAAACGAGCCAGTCCCCGCGGAGTAATGCCCCAGTACTCTGCCCACCGGGAGTCGTGATCTGTAGCAATGTGTGTTGCCCGCGCAACGCGATGACACGGGCAGGAAAGTGACTACAGGCAGTCCCGTGAAAGGCAGCGCGCGGGCGACTGGCGGAGCGTGTGGCGAGTGGGCGATAGTGTGACATATATCGCACTTGCCCGGTCGTCACACTCAAATGCCTTCAGCGAAAATGTGACGTGCGCCATGCGACTGCTTGGCAGGGCAGGTTGCGGAATCCCGTGCTGGGGTTTTCGTGATATGTCAATGGCGTGTCCAGCTACCCTGTTGTGACGTAGCAACACTCTTATTGTAGATTCCCTTGGTAAAAGACTTGCTTGATCGGATAGGGCCGTAGAAGGCCCACTCCCAGGCCGGCCGTTGCTGCCCAAACCCGTATACCAGAACAGCGGGTATACGTGTATGAGGGTCGCCATGGGACAAAAAGCGCCGCGAGATCTGTATACCCCAAGACGCACGAGTTGAGTATGTGTGCATACACCCCACTGCGCACAGTCCATATAACAACACACACTATCGAAGCCGAGCCGTGGAATGTCGGGCGCACAGACCCCCTCTAGTGGCCTACCTGGCACCGACACCCTGCTCAGCCTCTCAAGGCCCACGCTCCCCCGACAGCCGCGAATTGTCTTTACTCACAAGCATTGGTTACGGCGAAGCTGTTCGCGACCTCCAGGTTGTCGATATGGGGCGTCAGCCTGAACTCGGAGGTAGAGAATTGGACCATCCCTACCCGAAAGGCGCTGTACTCTTGGTCCGCTCCCCTTGGAAACAAGCCCCCTGCAGAAGAAGAAAAAAAACACGAAACAAGCGAGAGAAAAAAAAACAGCATATCAGACACGCCAGCATTTACCAGAGCGGAAATATTTAATTAAATTGCTGCATTCGTGGCTTAGGCGAAGAACGCATCGGATATAATGTCAACAGATGTAGTGCAGGAAATGCAGTTTGCGATTCATACATCTGTGAATGTGTGGCCAAGCTTTATTTACAGCGTGTGACTGGAAATGATACGACAGCAGCCCCCGCTTCCCCGACATTGACACAGTATTGGAGCCCCGCTCTCTGCAGCCGATTTAAGCAACCTCTCCCCTTACTACTGCTCTGCTTCTGCAAAGAATGCGTGCACGCCCTAGGTGGCAAGTGATGGGAACGCCATAGAAAGCACGGTGGCAGCGCCGGGAGCTGAGGCAGGAGCCTGCATGACCGGAATGCAGGAGCAAGACCCATCCTAGGCTAAATTCGCTGCAGTATCGGCCAGCGCACGGGAAACGAAGAGCGAGTCGAGCATGCAGCGCTCGGTACCCACCTATCTGTATGCTGTTGGAGTACACGCCGAAAATCAATCCCCACAGAACGGGAGCCAGGAAGACAGAAATATGCATAATCTTTTGCATTTCCAAGGAAAACTGGGCATCCAGAATGTATCCTCTTGCTTCTTCCCCGCTGCCCGCTCTCCTGGACGATTACATCCGCCGAGTGATGGATATGCGGGGTTAGCACCGAAAAAAGAATAGGGGAAAAAATTTACAAAAATGGGCCAGTCGATTTTTATGGTCAGTGGTCTTCTGATCCTGGACGGGATCGCCGGGACACAGGAAGGAATGGTCGGTTTGGGCTGCTGGGGTTCCCGTGTGTGCCTCGGCGCTGTACATTCACGCACACACACACATGCACTCTCTCCTGCATACAGCGGTAGGCAGAGGCGGCGGGTGCACGCGCCGCGAGAGTGCACGGCACAGAAGGAGCGAGCGCGGGATGGGAGCCGAGCGACCCTCCCTTCCTTTGCGAGTGCTCCTCCCCCAACTTCCGGGACCCGCAGCTCCCCCTCGCCGCTCGCCTCACTCCCACACTTGTCTCTATGGCGAGCTGGAGGCGTTGGGAAGCTGCGCAGCGCTAATCATCGCCACTGAATGCCTTCAGCACCGCGGACAGCGACTAGCGGGAGCAGGGCGCACGCAGGTACTCGGCTCATCATCGCCAATCGCCTCCGAAGCTTCTCGCACGCCCTGGCCAGTCACCACAGCGCTACAGCCTTCCAGAAACATGGCTGGACTGGTTCACCAGCCCCGGCAAATCCTTCACCATTGCGCTGCAGAAATCCACTGATCCAGCCCTGTTCGAATATCTGCTTTCTCTTCTAGGGCATTTTTTTCCTTCCATGTTTCCGTACCACAGGGACGCCTTTTTGATAAATGTCATTGGTTCATTTAAGCATGGAGCATTTTTAAATCGCCAAACGTATCACGCGTGTATTGACATTCCAGGCAATCTGCCCCTCTTTCTATGGAATGCCCATGTTTTTAGTAACATATTTTGGAACATCAGCATATATTCTCTCACGCATGTTGCGGGTCAGGCTGCAGGAACCGCGCCACCAAACGTTCAAAGGCCATAGAACTGGGACGCCCAAATTGCTTTCAGGCCATTTTATTTCAAGAATGTTAGCAATTTATAGGTAAACCTCAGTTTGTAACAAACGTGATTGAGTTATGAATTCCAGGGTAAGCTGCTTTCCCATTTGTAGTTCAAGGTGTGGTATAAACTTGACTAAGCACTCCTAACCATACGTGAAACAGAAAAAAGCACACACCTCATGGCTTCAGATCTGCAAAATCAAATCCTTCGTCCCCAGCATGATTTTCACATCGTGGTTCATGTCCTCATGATCTCACACATTAATGAGAGAAACATACTTCTTACTGGCATTCTAGCAGTGCACCTGCCCCCTGCCCCCAAGGCAGCCTATTACACTGCAGCCCACCTCATTATAGCGGCCTTAGATCTCCAACACTTCACAAGCTTCACTGTCTCCCCTCCATGCCATTATCATATACAAAAACGCACGTATTGTGACAAATAGACTTCTGTTCTGCTGGAGCACAATGATGAGTCGAGGCTAAACACCCACTCACCTCTCATACTTCTACAAACCAAGAGCCAATACAATTATAAAGGTAAAACAGGCACAGTTAAGACATGTACTTATTTTGCATTTTGTGATAAAGGTGGACAGAGGGAAGACTATACTCTTAAAAGGGGTGTGAATGTGGTTCAGTAGCAACCCAAACAGTGAAGTGTAACAGTCAAAATAAAGGAATATCCAACCAAGGTTCTATAAAAATATAGACTTTAATCAAGCACACCATGTAAAATAATAACCAACCCGCAAACACTGTAAAAGCCCACCCTGTATAAAGAACACAGAATATGCCAAGAAATAATAGGTGCAGCACTCTGAGTAATGAGAGAGGGGAGAAAAGGCAATAAAAGACAGCAATGCTGAACATATATGATCTTGAGGTTGCAAAAGGGATTCAAATTAACCTATCCAATATCTATCGCCCAAGGGTGGACCAGGGCTGCAGATATTAGTCAATAATACCTTTGTAAAGATCTTGATGGTTAAACAATGCTGAACCAGGCTTCTTGGTTTCAATCTCAGGTTCTCTTCAGTTTGAAGATGTGGCAGTCGCAGTGGTCCAGCGGCAAGCTCATGTCGAGTCAGGGTTAACCAGAAGGTAGTTGCAGTCTTGAATCATCTACTCGAGCTGTGCAATTTGGACAGTCACCAGGTTTGTTTTGGCGGGCAAGAATTGACGGCAGTTGAGCTGGTACCAGGATGTGCAGGCAAGTCGATTCTATGTGGGCGCTCATAACTCACAGTTTGGAAGACCGCAGGGTCAGGTCGATTGACTTTCAGGAGCATCGTGAAGAGGCTACTACTTCAGGCGGGGACTCAAACAATGCAAGGCAGCGGTACATTATTGGTTCGAGCTGAGGCAACAACATGCTTCAGCTGGAGTGGAGTGGTGAGCAAAGTCATAACAGACAAACAGCGGTTCAAAGAACAATAAACACGAAAGGAATTGTTGAAGGTTCCTGATAGTTTGCTTGGGGTGGAACATGCAAGAATCAAGGCTCAGAGCAGGTCGATGTTGAAAAAAATGTATCTTAGCGTTTTTGGCTTCCAAGTGCTGTGAGTCCCACTCCAGGGTCTCAAGGTCCAAGGTTGGTCCTTTTCCGAGCCCCCAAACATGGGGGAGGCTGGCAAACACCTTCAGGGGTACTGCAACATAGTGAGGTCCCAGACAACAGGGTGGCTAGCAGAGATGAGGTCTTGGTCCAGCAGCAGAGATCACCCACCAATGGTACCTGGGGATGGTTAGGGAACACCTGCCTTCACCTCACAATTGGAAGACTCTATAAAGGACTGCTATCCCAGAAGGGTCCAACAAAACCTTCTTACAATTTTGGAGTTCAGAGGATGATTCAAAGAAGTGGTGTGAGATCCATTCTTTTAAATGCAAAAGTCCACAGGCGATTGGACTAAGGTTAGTCTCCCTTATTGGTCCAATCCCTGCTTTTAAAATGAGTGGACATTGCCATTTATACATAACACCCAGACAGCTTTGTTCTACAGGAAGTGGGAAGGGTACAGGTAAGAGAGGTAGAGCAAATCAAGATAGCAGGATCTTCCCAAAACTGAACAGATCTCTCTCTAGCTACACTAACTCTGCACCCTTCCCTTCTCAATAGAATCAAAGGATTTTAGAAATTCAGCACCCTTGCGTAGGGCCTTGTTCTGTGTGAATAGGTGCGCGCTTTTATTCCTGTTCGCAGGCCAGCTACCTGTGGATTGGCTGTCTCTGGGGAACAAGTGTTACCTGCCCTTACAAAGGAACGAAGAGAGTCAATACACCAAGACTATAGTCTTGCCAGTGGGCAGCAGGAGCCTTGTCTGGAATGAATACACATAACACTTCCACAGCTAAACTGGGCCCACAGGGCTGACACATGTGTGATATCAATTTAATTTGGCTGGGATATATTTGAGAGATGCTGGCCACCATAATCTAATTTAGGAATGGCTTATATTTACAGTTTACCATGCCACCAGGACAGGATCCTCAAAGTTTCTGATGTGCAGTGCTTCTCAGATACTCCCTTCAGATTTCACGTCAGAGGTGAACTTGGTGCGGCTTGACAATCACGTTCTTATGCAACGAGGTTCTTTCCTCTTCTTTTCTGTTTCAGCTCCAGCTCCAGCTCGACGCTCACACTGTACGATGGACGCACTTTTGACTGGAGTGCTGCTGTTTCGTGGTGCTGGGGACTATGGCCAGTGAGTGGGACCGTGTTCAACAACCCCAGCCTAGTGCACCCACTGCCCCCATCAAATTGAATCCTACGAAACAACTGCTTGAAGCCAGCTCAAAGCCGATGGTCAGTAGGGCCGCGGCGTTGGTCTCCTTTCATCTCATTACGCTCGAGTCAACTGTAATAGAGCACTTGTTGCCCTAATGCTTACTGAGTATTTGCGTATTTGAAACCTCTGGGGGCATATTGCAGTGACTGTTGGGACCCCTTGTGTTGGGTCCCTTTGAGCTGCACGCATCTCCATCAGCTCTGACCTGATCAGCTCTGTAGTCAGCTACAGAATTGCGGTGTGTGGCAGATTCCACTGTAGTTTTGATTTAATTCCCTACATGGGATGGCTATGGCAGCTCCTACTGTCTCCACCTATAACTTAATGTAGTAATTGTGAGATTGATGGGCAAAGCTCTCATGCAGGTGCAAATTTTTCCGCAGATGTGGGCCATACAGCCAGCAGACCTGGTTCCCCCTTTGAACATGGATTTTAGTGCTCAGGGGGTGGCTTTATCAAGGAAAAAACAGGTGAAAATTAGCACCTTTTGTCAGGTTGTTGAGACTGTGCCTTCATCCATGCCAACCATGTCAGTGGGTTCTACTACTGTAACTTCTACAGATCCAGTCGTAGTTGCTGCTATTGTCAATGATACACCACAGGCTTCACAACTCAATTCTGAAACAGAGGCTACTTTTAATCAGGCAGGTTCAATTGTCCTGGACAAATCCTTCCTAAGACTTTGTTGGGATCTGGGAGATGTTTCACGCTCTTTGTCCTTGAGTGGCAACATGCTGGCTGATGGCACAGAGACGGTTTTGACCCAACTACCTAGTTCTTGAATCTCTCTTACAATTGTATGACAACATTAAGGACATTGTTTGGGATAATGGTTCTAAGCTAATGGAAGTTGAACGCAAAGTGTATCTCTAATCGAGTGTAATGTGAGACTTGTCACAACCTCAGGCCTTGGTCGACCACAGTTGGATCTGTAAACTTCGATAATTGCAGAAGAAAATATTGTGTTGATCGTCCCATGCCTCATTTGGCTAGGCTTAGTGGTACTCCGATTCTGTTTGAGTTTCCTGGAGCAGTTACTTCACTAAGGGCTGAGGATCAATTGAGGTTTGAGGATGTGGGGTGAAAAGACAGCCCCAGACAGACACAGAGTGACAGAGATGGAAAGCCAGGCCACTATTGTGAGAGTGAAGTTGGCTAATGTAGAGTCTCATTGAAATATAAAAGCAAGTACAAAACAGGGATTTCCAACATGAGGCTTAGTGGATGAGCGAGAATGTCCTCACTCAACTTTATCAAAACGGAAAGGCACTCAGCTAAAGGAGAGTGTGACTCAGAACGGTGTTATTGCTAATGATGCCCAATTAATGGGAAAAGACATGGGGTGCTGAAGATGCTGACTTCGGGTAAACTGGGAAAAGGCACCTTTTGACAGATTCTAAAGTGCGGCAGTACACATGGGAAAAGATACATTAAAATGATGTGCCTTTGAAAAATCAAAAAGGAGAAATTGTGCCTTACATTTAAAAAGTGAAGCAAAGTGGCATATTTCAGAGAAAGACACTTACTTTTCACAAATAAGAAGAGAAGTGAACACACATTTTCTATGTAACTGTGGCCTATGTGTGAATAATACCTAAAGTGAAGGTATATCTGTCCACACTGTATGTGATAAAAGATTGTATTATAAACAACATGCCCAGATATGATGCTAAATGTTACATATCAGCACATCTTGTCGATTCAAAGCTGTATTTTCTGAAGCATGGATGCAGTTGGTGTTTTCCCCACTGAAATGAAAGGTCTGTGCCTTACGAAATTTGAACTCAAGACCTGCGGGCCGGGCCCCCCAGGAAAAGCAGACCTGGTTCAGTTAGAAATACACAGAAATAACAGAAAATTAGATCAAAATTGTGGGAGCTGTAGATAACACGAGTAGCAGAGATGAACTTTAAGGTCAGGTCTCCACATTAGTTGTGCATCAGTGACCAAGAGAAAGGACCTTTTCAGAGCTGACTTGACCTGAAGGAATAGCTTCAGACCCGTGGCACATTTTATTAAATCTAATTCAAATTAATTCCACCATAGAAAACCACCCTATCCATTTACATTGAATTGTGTTGGGAACTGCCTGCCTTAATCCTTTCCATTGAGTTTTGGGGAGAAGTTGAAACTGTGTAGATCCTTAGCACATTGAATTGAAGTTAAATCAATTAATTCCCATATAGAAAATCACAGGATAAGTGTTGTTAGAATTCGAAAATAACAAAGTTCACACCCAGTGTGTCAGAGCCAGTATAGACAATAAAGTACCTGGGTTACTCTACCTTTCTGAAACCCCTGTCTTCTGTACAAAATGTAGGTGTCCATAATCCCAAATTAAGTAACTCTAAAGCTCTGCCATTCAAGTGATTATACAGTTTGCAAAATGCAATTTCCAATTTATTTACTAGCCTCCCAAATCAGAATCCCAAGGCCCTGCATTTTTTGCAAACTAATAACCCAAAACCATATTCCTATAGAGTTTATTTTCTAAACTTTGCCTTTCAAATAAAAAGCCCAAAATGATTTTTTCATTGTGCATATTTCCGAAACCTTGTCTTTTTATAAAAAACCAGAACAATGTTTCCATTGTATTCCCACTCCCATCACCCTTCATCCAAACCTTAGGGGCCATATCTAATTGATGCCTGGGAGTGGGGGTTGCTGGGAGAAAAGAGCCTGATAGCAGACTAAGCAATCACTGCCTGAGTCATATTGTTTGTGGGTGAAATTGCAAGAAATCTGATGTAATGTGATGACTGTCCATCTCTAAATTGCACCTGTGTTGTATTATTTGTAAGTTCATAAAAAATATAACTCAGTCAATTGGTGCAGGTAATTTGACATTGTGATATTGTGTTGTGCCACGGCATTGGTGGGTAATGTTTTTTTTTTATTTTTTATTATTCTTTGTCAAACATTAAATAAATATATATTCTTACTATACACCGGCCTGGCTCCTAGGTCAATGGTGGTACAGAGGGTATTTGCTGGGTGGTGTGAGATAGGTTGGAGGCCTCACTAAAGTTGAATCCGTATAAGCGCTTTGGGTGCGTGCCACCTTGCTTGGGGGGGAGGAACTCCCTGAGTTGAGAGTGACCACCTAATAAATTGTGATAAGGATCAACCAGGTGATGAGATAAAACATCACCTCATCCCAGGGTGTGTCTCTCCCAAGCATAACAGGAAAGCAAGGAGAAAAAAGCTTCAACAAAAGAAGAGGTAAAACAACTTGCCAAACATCAACAACAAGCAGAAATCTTCTTTAAAATGTGTATGCTCCGTGCCTAATGAAAACTCAGTCATTGGCCTAAACACCCAGGAACAACCAAGTCTACGAATGAGTGATCTAAGGGTTGGTGTTAATAATTCACCTATTTCAATGGGCATCAAAAAGGCAATTTGTCAAAACAGAAATAAAGTACTTATTTTCTCCTTTCAGCAAACGACACAACCCTGGGCCAAGGAATGGATAATAATTTGCATGTTAATATTTCCAACCAGGCTGCTACAACTTCCCGCACAGTGTCCAACACATCACACCTGCAGGGACCTGTTAAGGGCTCAAATGAAGCGATAACACCTATGCCAAATGCTATTCAGTCCCAACCTAGTCCAAGGCAGACTACTATGGATGTTGCAGACCTGTTTGATATAAAGATTGTGGGTTGGGAGTCCACTGCTCAGTTTGATGATGATTATAAAATGAATTGGAGGAACATTATGGACGTTTTTCTCGGGTCCCGGCCTTATGGACTCTCCATACTGGAGACATTGATTACATTGCTTTTCCGCAATACGGATCCAATCGCTTGGTTATTTATTTTTAGTCAAGCATTGTTGCTAGGCTTGTTTGGGACCAGGAAGACATATTGAGGACCCTGGCTACGGGTTACATGAGTTCTCTAATCTGGGTGAAGTGTCAAATTTTTATCTGTGTCTAAATCACCGATATCTTGTGAGGATATTACTCAATTTATACAACACGACGTAAACAGCAAGGTGGAGCAATTGGTCAATCAACGACAATTACAGGACTGGTCATAGCTGGCATCAGCAATTAAAATGTTTGCTTATTTTAGAGAATTCCCTACTACTATTACAGGGGTGCGCGAGAAATTCTACACGCGATTGGCCTGGGTACGTGGATTTCAGGGGTGCGCGAGAAATTCTACACGCGATTGGCCTGGGTACGTGTATTACAGGGGTGCGCGAGAAAATCTACACGCGATTGGGCTGGGTACGTGGATTTCAGGGGTGCGCGAGAAATTCTACACGCGATTGGCCTGGGTACGTGGATTACAGTGGTGCGCGAGAAATTCTACATGCGATTGGCCTGGGTACGTGTATTACAGGGGTGCGCGAGAAAATCTACACGCGATTGGCCTGCGTACGTGGATTTCAGGGGTGCGCGAGAAATTCTACACGCGATTGGCCTGGGTACGTGTATTACAGGGGTGCGCGAGAAAATCTACACGCGATTGGGCTGGGTACGTGGATTTCAGGGGTGCGCGACAAATTCTACACGCGATTGGCCTGGGTACGTGGATTTCAGGGGTGCGCGAGAAAATCTACACGCGATTGGGCTGGGTACGTGGATTTCAGGGGTGCGCGAGAAATTCTACACGCGATTGGCCTGGGTACGTGGATTTCAGGGGTGCGCGAGAAAATCTACACGCGATTGGCCTGGGTACGTGGATTTCAGGGGTGCGTGAGAAATTCTACACGCGATTGGCCTGGGTACGTGGATTTCAGGGGTGCGCGAGAAAATCTACACGCGATTGGGCTGGGTACGTGTATTCCGGGGGTGCGCGAGAAATTCTACACGCGATTGGCCTGGGTACGTGGATTTCAGGGGTGCGCGAGAAAATCTACACGCGATTGGGCCTGTGCGAGTGGGGCAGTGTATTACGTGGGTGTGCGGGAAGTTGAAGTGCGCGAGAAATTCTACACGCGATTGGCCTGGGTACGTGGATTTCAGGAGTGCGCGAGAAAATCTACACGCGATTGGGCCTGTGCGAGTGGGGCAGTGTATTACGTGGGTGTGCGGGAAGTTGAAGAGGTGAATTGCCAGTGTGGGTCCTCCCAGGTCTCCCCTCTACCCCCTCCACGACCTCTGCAGGCAGCCCACACCACAGGGGACTACCCTGCACCCCTGGTCATGTCCCGCAGGCAGCCCATCCACCATGGGCATGCCCCCCAGCCAAGCCACATGTCCCCTTGCACCCCCACCCCCCAGCACCGTGGGGCACCTGCCAGCAGGCCCCCAACCATGTCCCAACCATGTCCCCTTGCACCCCCACCCCTGTAATACACGTACCCAGGCCAATCGCGTGTCGCATTTCTCGCGCACCCCTGAAATCCACGTACCGAGGCCAATCGCGTGTAGAATTTCTCGCGCACCCCTGAAATCCACGTACCCCGCTCAATCGCGTATTTAACTTCCCGCGCGCCACTTTTTTGATGCGCTGGGACTCTACCGCCTGCCTTCGTGTGGCGGCCGTGTTTCAGCTTGTGCGTGTCTTTGGCTGTGCGTGGCTTTGCCCTATTCGATTCCATGAATACGTGTGGTTCGAGTGCGTGTGGGCGTTCCGTCTGCTTCCCTGCAGTACATCCCCAGTTACGCCCTTATTTTCGCGTGTTGTTCCCCATTCCGCGCGTTACGCCCCATGTCCCGCCCACTTTCTGGTGTGTGCGCTGAGGTTGTGCGCTTTCACTGTGCGCGTCGCGCACGCCTTTCGCGATGTTGCAGTGACTTGTGCGCCATGCACTGGTTTGGCGCACATCCCGCGGTGAACACGCGCAGGGACTTCCATGAATCGCACGCGTGCGCGTGCGCCTGTTTTTTTCCGCTTGCGCATGCTTGCGCATGTTTGCGCGAAGATTTTCGGCGCACGTTTGTTCCATGAATCGGCCCCTTAGTTGGTCTAGAGGAACTAATACATTTTGGATAGATCATGTATACATCTCTGTAGGTTAAGGAAAGTTATGTACGCCATTCTTTTTTATGGATACTGGGATGAGCGATCAGTCTATTCTTTTCTTTAACCTCTGTTTAGTGGAATCTCTTCACGATCTAGAGCCCAACTTAGCTATGATCGCTCCTGACAGAGGCGGTCTATCTGTAAAGTGGAACGCATCTGCTTGCCGTAAATTAACTCACGTTTTATATTCCTATATGGGTAGATACGCTTTTGCTGACGATTCCATTTCTAGTGAATACTACAATCAAATCATCTCTTATTGCTTGAAGGAGCTTACTAAGAAGGGGCGACCTTGGGGGCTCTAAAAGTCAATGGCCCTCATTACGACCCTGGCGGAAAGCAACTGACCTGACCGCCATAGCGTAAATAGCGTTTCCGCCATGGCACGACAGAGTAAAGTGCGGCTAATTCTGACCCATCGGGCACGAGCAGTACGCCTTGGCGGAAGCGCAAAGTCCGCGATGGCGGAAATGTCCCCAAAACGCCCCTCACCGCCGTCGTACGGCGACCTAGGTGCAATTCCGCCACCGGACATAGCGGTCACCGTAATGAGCGGCAATCGGAAAATACGGTGACCGTAAATATACGGAAGCAAAAACATGGTCCCGGAACGGGAAACAGCACGCCGTACACCTATAAAATCAGAATATTCACACAACCATTAAAAATACTACCCTGAGAGACATCCCAACCCGTCATCCACCCTAGTGAAACCAAAACAATGGGAAAAGTAGCGAAAAAAGCGTGCGACCGCAAGCGGCAGGTCCACTTCTCACGTGAGGAACTCACGGTGCTCACAGAGACCCTCCAGGAGAATGCTGCCATCGTCTTCTCGACGCAAATGACCAGGACGGCACTTGCGAACAAGAAGGCCATATGGGCCCTGGTGGCACAGCGGGTAAGTGCGGTGGGGACCGCACCCCGCAACCCACAGCAATGCAAAAAGCGATGGGACGACTTGCGGATACGCGTACGGAGCATACTATCCGCCAACCGTAACATTGCCACAGCTACCGGGGGAGGATCGGAATCACCCATCAAGTTGACCCCCTGGGAAGAAATCTGTGCCTCCACCATTGGAATGGAGACCATAGAGGGAGTCGGAGGGATGGAGAAAGGAGTGCAGACATCCGAAGAATCAGGTAGGTGGGCCAAATAAAACTATGCTAAAACCACAATGTCCAATCATGTGAAGTACCATGTGTCCACATAGTGCAACAGAAACACATGTCCAGGAGAACGTCCACTTACATTGGCCTGATAGCGGACATTAAAAGTCAAATTAAATAAATAAATAATTAAAAATCCTAAAAACACCCTCTACACGTGCAGCAGGCACCCCCTAACTGCAGGCTGCAATACAACTGCACCCTCAATCCACACAAAAATGAAACCACCTCCAAGGCCCTGACCCAAATCACCCTCAGGTACCACCCCAATGCATGTGATACATTGCCATTCCAATTTCCACAGACCCATTAATAACGCTCGCCCTCCTTTACTCCACCACAGGGTCCGATTCAAACGACGAGCTCCAGGACACCCCTACCAGCACACCTGCAAAGAGGGCCAAGACCAACGGCCAAAGACCCTCCACCTCAGCTGCACGCATCAAGACACGGCAGCAGCACAAATCAAGTGGCAGCACACAGGAGGGGACTTCAACAGGCACCCCAGCAGCCAGCATGGCCACAACACCACCACCACCACAGGCCCCCCCAATGGATGCCACAGAAGGCACTGCTTCTGGTGGCAGCAGCACCATAGGTGACACTGCATTAATGGCAGCATGCTCCGACACAGAAAACGGTGATGTCGATGTACGATCCATCCATGACCTGTCTCAATCCCCCTGTTTGTTTCATCCCGTACAACATGAGGATACCACGCAGGGGCACTCACAAGACGACGACTGGCCATCCCCCACAAGCCCTGTGTCAAGGCAACATGAGGTGATCAGCCCCTCTGTGACACCACCGCAAATGGCCATGGCCCAGCAGAGGCAACAGTCCCTCGACCAGGTGATCGTGCAACAGCAGCAACTGGCCACGCTCCTCAAGGACCATGCTGATGAATGTGGGGGTACCAAGGCAGCCATAGAAACATGTACAGAGACACTAAGGGCAGAAATGGAGAGAAGCACCGAGAGCCTGAGAGTACAAATGGAGAGAAGCACCGAGAGCCTGAGGGGGGAACTGCATGCGACGTCCAAAGACGTATGTGCTGAACTTGCCGCTGTGCGCCGTGTGCTCACTGAGCTCTCACAAACCCTTAGGGACATGCATGGACGTGAGCAGGCAGAGACATCATCCGTTGCAAGTTCCGTCCAGGGCAGCCCCCAACGTAGATCTGGGAGGAACCTGCGCTCCACAGGCAGGGGTGCCCCTGATACCCGGAGAGGGGGCTTGCAATAGCGTCTGCCCACTGACAATGAGCATCTTTGGACACTGGTGTTCGGGGGGGAGGTAGGAGGGTGGAGGGGGTGTGTTGGGCTTACTTGGGTGGCGGGTCGATGGGGTGTGTAACACAATTTCACATATGCTATAAACATTTCACAATCATCCAATGAGATGTGTGGACATTGATCTTTGTGTACGAGGCCATCATAGGCGTACAGTCCATATTGTGCATGTTCCAGACACACACAGTGCCACAACTCCCGTGTCCATGTATCAACCACCAGGCGTGAGTGCTAGAAGCATGAATCTATGATAATCTGACGAATTTCACGGCCCTCCTGTGCCTCGCGGACTCCTTGAGGTTCTGCCACATCCCCACGCACATCATGACCATATTCTGGTGCTTGCAGTTCTGCGTCAGGGGGCATGGGCACATTTCTACGTATGCACATGTTGTGTAGCATGACACATGCCATGACCATCTTAGCAACCTTCTCATGGCGGTACAGGAGTGCCCCGCCAGACCTGCTGAGGCAGCGGAAACGACCCTTCAGTAGGCCGAATGCCTGTTCTATGACTACACGGGTACGTGAGTGGGCATGGTTGTAGTCCTCCTCATGCTGGTCCTGTGGGTTCCGGAGTGGTGTAAGGAGCCATCTCTTCAGTGGATACCCGGCATCACCTGTATGTGGACAATAAAGGATGTTTGAGGAATGACATTGCTACGTAAGCACCCCCCCCCTTCCTGGCAGGTCATTGCCGCATCACATACCCCACATTATCATGCATGAAATGAGACTCACCGAGTAGCCAGGATCTGTTCCCTGCATGTCGCTCCATGTAGCGTGGTATTGTAGAGTTCCGTAAGACCATGGAATCATGGGTTGATCCAGGAAATCGGGCACAACAATGTGTAATGATCCTGTTTGAGTCACACACCATTTGTACATTAAGAGAATGATATTGTTTTCGGTTGCGGTACTGGGCCTCCATGGCATGTGGGACAACCAATTCCACATGGGTGCAGTCGATGGCACCAATGCAACCCGGTATGCCGGCAAGTGCATGGAATCCCACTTTTGTGTTCGTAATTTCCTGCTCCGAGCGTGGTAGAGAGATGTAGTCGTCTGCGTGCTTCAGGAGGGCATCAAGCACTTGCAATAGTGTCCGTGACAACAGTGGCTGTGAAATGCCATGCAACTGTCCGACTGTGTGCTGGTAGGTGCCTGTGGCCAGGAAGTGGAGTACAGACACCACCTTCAGTAGGGGTGGGATGGCGGTTGGGCTATCTATCATGCTGACAAGGTCAGCGTGTGTCATGTCCACAATGGCGGTTATGGTGTCCCGGTCCAAACGGTAGAGGGTGTGGATCTGCTCATCAGTGAGGTTGAACGGATGTGCTCGGAGGCGTGGGATTGCGGGCTGCCTGCGTGGTGGTAGTGGCTGTGCTGGTGGGCCTTGCTGGCCATGCCTTGCCCTCCTCCTCCTCCTGCGTCTCCTCTGTGCGGCCGGTTGTTGTAGTAGTTAGTGTTCGTCTTCTTCTTGAAGTTGGAGTACTTGCAGTGCTATCAGGTCCCCCAGGGCCAACATCGCAAGTCCTGCCGGTAGCATTTTGGAGTGGGTGTGGTTGTGGGAGGGGGTTGGGTGTGCAATTTATGTGTTTCCAAGCTGTATAGCCTCCACCTGTGGTGATTCATTCCACCTGTGCAAGCTGCAATCCCCTTTGGGCGAGCACGTCCCGCACACACCGCTGCAAATCGACGCATGGCATCTTGCTATTACAATCATGTATTTCATCCCGATGGCAGTGAGATATTGCTTCATATATTAATTCTGCTATGCTCCCATTGTTTCACATACTATCTTTGCAGTCGGGAACAAACTTGTGAAGGGTCAGTGGAATGTAGTACTCGATTTACGGTGGACCCTCATGCAGCGCTGTACCGCGGTTCACCGACGGGCGGGGCGTCCCATTTGTGAGTGTAGCCAGTTGCCATTTTCACACACTGCCGCACTAAATGGATGGATTTGTGATTTCAAGCGGTCACAGATGCCTTTTCGACGTGATGTTGCAAATGAGGAATTCGAAGGACAGCGCTTTCGGTTTCCAGCTAGCGGCGAGGAGACGCCCACAGGTCTGACTGCAGATAGAAAGTTCTATTGTTTAATGTCCTTGGGACAGGGGCCATGCCGAGAATGCAATGATTGATATGAATAGTATGGGATGCGCAATAGCGTAGTGGAGGATAAGGCAGGACGTTCCCAAATACATGTTACTTCACAACACTAGAATTCCGGCCTGGAGCACAGTGGATTTTGCAGACTGCATTAAGCACAGATTCAATGGAAATTTCTAATGTTATGTGAGTAAATAATCAGGCGTTTTTATACCGGGATGAGGGAATGATGTATGGATGCATGGACAGATGATTTTATAGAGAGTCTGCCATGTACATGGCTTTTTGGAATCTATCAACTTCCTCTGCGCTATGTGATGCAGGGCTGCCATAGTGGGACCATCGTCTATCTGCCCTTGTTGAACCCTCGCCTTCAAACACTTGTGTCTATGCACGTTACTAATCCCATCTAATGGATTCTGTTTTAACAGACGCATGCACACAAACACTCGTTTGTAATAGTGTTTTCACCTCGATTTATATAGTTATGATTCGCAAGTGATTATTGGGTGCGAATAATCCTTTTGAGTGGGCTTGCATGCATATGGCTGTGGATTTAGTGTGATCTTTGAAGTGAGTAATTCAAATGGAGTTCAGATGCCCATACTATTCTTTTTCGTTTCAATTGGGTGACAGGTATCTCCTCCCCTTTTGCCGCTGCCATCTGTATGCCACTCCTGCAGATGGCTTTTACTCCCGACACCTGCTGCTTCGTGTTAATCAGTGGAGCACCATTACGATCTTATGGGACGATCGCCAATGGCCCACATGCCCTTACGCAGTACTAGTGGCTAGGAGCAACATTTCGAGCTTTCAGCTGGACTAGTGCCTACCTAATGGGACGGCCCTGCGGTTCTAGGCGCTTCCATGTTGCCTTTTTGAACGTGAATGTAGCCCCTGTGTACCATGGAGGAACAGGGCGTCACACAAGAAGAAGCTGGTCATTTATTGCGGATGCAGCCCACAATTATGAGATCTGATTTGGAGTTCATGACCTAATAGCTGTATGGCCCAGGTGATTTTGTTGTGCATTAAATTTTGATTATGATATTGACCGTGTAGCGTTATTCTTTGCAAGTAATGTAGCATATTCCTATTTGTGGAGCGATGTATTGTGAGGAGATCTGCTTTGGGTTCGGCCTTCTGAGTATAGTTGCGTGGTACTGTACTGGGCGCGTTTGCCTACGAAGGCCAGTAAGGTCAGGGATAGGGGCTGCAATTATGTCTGTTTTGATGATGTCATGCTCATGGGAGGGGGATTGGCTTTTGTGTAACAGATGCCGGTCAGCCAGGTGGATTGGTGGAATGATGTGATTTTCAGAATATGGCTGGTCACAGGTGCCTGTGTTTGCGTGCGTTTCTTGGAGGGAGACTGAGGTCATGTCCATTGGAATAGCTTCTGTATTCGTGCCATCTGTGCCCTGCTGCTCCCATTGGCCCCTCTTGAGATGTGCCTGGCTGCTCAGTCACTCTGCCAACTTGTGTGGTACATGCTTATGCTGCTGGTTGGTTTGTTTACTGGCAGGAGTACAGGGCTGGTGCAGTCTCACTCAAGATACTGCTTTGTATGTTGCCTTGCACTGGTGTCAAGCGATGGGGGGCCTGTTTTTGTTTGTCTCAGTTTTCAGTTCATGTTGCTGTACTTGGAGCTTCACATGCCTGTGCTGCATCAGTACGGCAATGGTGCCATGGCTAATATGGATGGCCACTCACAAGGCACTTGGAGCCCCTACATTCATTTGTTCGTTGGCATGCATGGGTGACTTGTACATTTCACTGGTTGCATTGTGTGACTTCATTGCACCTACGAGGAGTTGTGCAATGTGGCCAGGGAGTGGTGTACAGGCACTCAGTAGGGCCTTTTACGGTTGGTTTGCGATGCCTTACTTCTCACCATGGCGGAATGGTACTTTCCGCCATGCTTGATGGCGTTAGGTACATGTCCGCTAGGGTCAGAATTCCCGTACCGTTGCGCCATGGTGGTAATTACGGTTTCGCAGTGCGCGCGTGCGCGTACTTGGTGCAGTTAGCGTTGGCGTTCACTACGGTGTCGCTAATGGCATCGTACTTTACGGTGACGGGTCATAATCGCAACGGGCGGTATTCGATGGCGGTATTGCATTTCCGCCATCGTTTTTCGATTTCCGCCAGGGTCGTAATGAGGGCCAATCACATTTATGAAAATAGGGTTGCTGTGTTCAAGAAGAAGACAAAAGAATCAACTTAAAGTATTGGTGTTAGAACCTGCTGCTTCGACTGGGGATTATATTATTGAGAAGAACAAAATACTGCAAAAGTTACAAAAACTGCATTAAATCTCTGAAAATTCAACTATATATTAGGGACAATCAGAATGTTTTGGATACTCTCCAAAATGACAACTTTTCTAAATGTTATTGCTTGGCTAATTCCACAATAGGCAAGTTGGACCCGAACATGGCCTGTTCCATACTGGAGTCTACCCATATTTAACATTTTGAAACCATTTGTGCATCATCTACCAAGTCTGCTCCCTTTGAAGCTTGGTTTGGGGACTCTTGTCCTGTGGTCAGCTGTGAATGGACCGAGGATGATGTATTGTGGGCCACATCGAAATCTAAGTAATCCAGGGCACATGGCACGGATGGCTTGTCGCCTTTCACCATTAAGGATGACCCACATTTATGATTGTGCATTTCAGGGTCTCTATTTAAGGCAATTTGGGCTACGCAATGACTTCCTCTTTCATGGACTCAATTCATTATCATTCCCATTCATAAAAAAGGAGACCCTTCCATTCCAACCAATTATAGACCAATAGCAATCCACAACACATCAAGTACGATCATTGCGTCACTTCTATTGAGAGATTTTAACGCCTGGGAAACCTGTTTAGCCCTATACTGAAATTTTCAGTTTGGTTTTAAGGCTTCAACGAGCACTGAATTAAATGGCACAATTATGGCTCATATTGTGTCTGCAGTAAAAAAAGGGGTCCATTGGCACTACATATATGGCCTCCATGGATATAACAGGCGCCTTTGACAAAGTCGAGAGGAAGATCTTGTGGGAACAATTAAAGGCTGGGGGTATACCTGTTTTTGATACCAACACCTCGATTAGGGTTAGACTTACTAAGGAAGGTGCGTTGTCTCGCTCCATTCAAACATTTATTGGCTTAAAGCAAGGGTAGACCTGGTCCCGTCTCCTTTTAATGCTTACATTTTGGACATTGAACACCTATGGTCTGGGGAGACAACTGACCCTATTAAGTTGGGCCACTTGAAACTCAATTGGCTCGCCTTTGCAAATGATTTGTCTTTTCTCAATAAAACCCGTATTGTCTGCATAGAAAGTTAACTTTGTTTTCTATCTATGCTATTAAAAACAACTTGTTGCTAAACGTCTCTAAATCAAAGGTTGTAATTTTTTCAACAAAAACAAAACCAAAGACAATGGTTTGCACAAAGGGTGACCAGAGACTGGATTTAACTCCCTCAATTAGGTATCTGGGTTGCAATTTGACAAATACTATGTCAAGACAGGCTTTGAGGGAGGCTTTGAAAGCAAAATCTACTACTCCAATTGCCCAATTAAAAAGGTTTCACCTTAAGTCATGTAAATATTCTCTCCTGCTGCTCCTTCGCTTTTACCAGGCCAAAGTGGGGCCAGCCATCCTCGATGGCTTGGACATGACTCTCGATCATGCAAGCAATTCTCTTGTCGATTTTGTAATCAGGTGAATGTTTTGGAGACCTGTAAACACTTGATGGTTTTTTGTCTGACTAGGTCTCTAAGAACGCTGACCTTTAAAGGTTTCTTGTCAGCACACCCAATGCAAATGGGGGATACGCTTTGGGCTTGCTTGATGCAAGGAGAAAGTGTTTCTTTAACTTTATGTAGATTACTCAATTATCTTGTTACTATTCTATGATGTATTGATTTAAAGTACTAATTTATGTGTAATGTTAATGTATTCTTTCTTTTCTTTTTTTAATTGTTTTTTAGTGTTTTGAGCTGTATTCTACTGACATGTTGCATTATCTTGCAAATGGGTTGTTTTTAGAAACCCCCATATCACAATAAAAAACAAAAACAAATGCAACCCCTGCACTGCAGAGACTAGGCTATCACTGCAGCTGTCAAGAGGCCACCTGTGACCTCTGAACCTGCTCTGTGGCACTGGTAGCACAGATGCTGCGAATCAGGATATTGATGCAGCAGGGCACAAGTACACACTAGGCTTTTGTCATGGAGCTTATGAGAGGGGAATCTGATCAACAGATTTTCCTTCCTGAAATGGAATAACCCACATCATTTTATTAATTAATACAAATTGAAAAAGTCAGGGCTACTACACCCTTGCCAGATAGCAATTCCTCACATGTGTTACCTACAAAACATTCTTGAATGGAACTCCAACTTACTTGGTGGCTAAACCTCACACCTCTGGAGGCTCTCAGACCTCACGTAGCAAAAAATCAAACGTTTGGAGACTAAGTTAGCCAGCAAAGAGAAGGCTCACAAGCAGTCCTTCTCCCAAATCGACCTGACAATCTGGAAATCAGTCCAGGCAGAGGCTAGAAAATCCCTGCAACCCTCGAGTTCCGCGAAACATTAAAAACATGGCTGTTTTAACAATACCCGCTGGTCAAATAAAAATCCCTGCTTCCATCCACCAACAATACTGCACTACTGTATAAAATGCCAATCCCATTGATGCCACTGTCCTGTTGTAAAGCACGCCGTTGTTCTCAAGCTAAGTACATGCTATAGCAATACATAACTGTCCTGTGAAATTCAAGATATCAGTCTCCTGTTGCATTTAGAATACAATTTCACGAGACAGGATGTGCTCCATGTTGACACCCATTACACTCCCAGGGCACCAAATGCCAAGAAAAAGAAATAATGCAAAAAAGATGGTCAGTTTCTTCGAATGAGAAGGGGCATCAAGATCAAAAGCATCCATAAATATATTTCCTGACTAGGGTATTGGTTACTATGTGTGCCATCCATGACCTCATCCAGATGGTTATCTTCTTCCCTCCCAGCATACATCTATGCTCATCCTTCCTAGACTTTGACTCTGTGCCAAACCTCATGTCACTGCACCCATAATTCCTTGGTGCAATGATTTTCTTCTTGCCCATAACTCCCCCCTTATCCCTATCTTTCCATCTCACAGTTTATGTTTCTTTTCTAAACTTCATGTAAGAATATTTTAATTGGGTTACACCTGTTCAGGGCAATTTAACAACCAATCAGAAATGATTTACACCATATGGCCCTCGATTCTTTGATGAATGACAGTAACCCCGGCGCAATGGCCCCAAAACACAACAATCCCACCTCCACACTCCAGGAAAAGAAACACAGAGTTTTGTAACAATATTCATTATTTTAAACAGAAAATGTTATCAAGTACAGATTAGTCAAGTCCCATGACAAATGGCAGATTCGCCTGTAACACTGATGCCAAGCCTAAGTGTTCAACACAATGCAAAAACAGTTATCACACAAGCCTGCTTTAATCTTACTATTGAGAATAAATAAACCATGTAGAACGTAAATGGCATAGCTGTGCACGTGTATTTTTTATAACAAATCTAAATGGTTGTTCTTAAAAATTCATAGATCTTATGTTTTAAAAAATGCATAGATCTTATGTTTTTAAATAACCAGTGCACCAATTTAAACAGCATTGAAATGGTGTTCAGATTTTAAACATTAAAAATGCAATTGCAACTGAACCTCAGTAAGTCACTGAAATCATGTGTTTAGAAGAGGTCAACATGGAAAGGGTATGCACATCAAAAATACTGAGATAGATTGCTAACTTGTGGGCAAAGTACCTTCGTGACAATAATGTTTACTGAGCTAACAAAAAAACACGTGTATTTCTAAATAGGGACATTTGAAATATAGCACAATTCAGACCCCGTATGCTTATGGATTTTATTCCTCACAAAAAGTCAGTTTTCATTTCTTTGTATGCTATGGAAATGAGATGCTTAATGAGGACTTTAATTTAACTGATGTTTTTACATCACAAAGGTTTTGTAATTCCAATGCCATCCTGTGGAACCAGGTTGCCGGACTGGACCTGCAAATGCAGTTAAATCCTTGCTACCATAATAGTCCTGGAAGTTACCTAATTAATAATATACATAGGTAAACACTGCATGTCAGATATTTAGTCTCTAAAGGGATGTACCACTTGAAAACACTGGGGATTATTAGACTGACTCTTTTTGGAAAATCTGTAGTTGAAAATAGGTCTATCTGGCTGAGCATAGAATGGTGATTCTATATGGGAATCCCTCTGTCCTCGAAGGCTGATGGATCTTTCACTGGATGGAACTCAATGGGGCAAGTCAAGGCTAAAATGTTCTCTGTTCTATTCCTAATTAGGGATCATCAGTGTAGTATAGTCTGACAGTCTTGTGGCTGGAGCTTTGGGGACTGTTTAACAAACATCAGTACATTTATGGTGGGTTTAAGCTAATTTGCATACCCACAATGCCTTGCTGATGTGGCTCCGAATTGGAGGTGAACTGCCAACGATGGTCACGTGTTGGCATTGTGACATGTGTAACTTGGCTCAAATGGAAAATTCTACTTTACTATTTCAGGTGGAATGTTTTTTCTGAAGCCTTTTAAAACCCACCATAACTTTACTGGTGTTTGTTCAACAGTCCCAAACACGCTAATCACAAGATTGTCAGACTATACTACACTAATGATCCCTAATAAAGGTGAAACCAGGTATGTAGTTGTCTGCCCTCTTGAGAAAGGTCTGTCTTGGGTTGATTCATCTATACATAAAGCAGCCATCCCCTTCAAAACAAAGGCAATTATCTAGCGCAAAAGGCTTGCATTTGAGCTAATTTACATACCCACAATGCCTTGCTAATGTGGTTCTGAACTGGAGGTGAACTTCCAGCAATGTTTACTAGGTGGCATTGTAGCATGCACAACTTGGCTCAAATGGAAAATTCTACTATATACATTTTAATTCAGCGAAAAAAAAAATGGTTGAAGCATTATTAAGCTGAAACAATTTGATGCAACAGAACCCTTGAAATTCAATGAAAAAAACATTACTTGAAGTGATGTTAAGGTGCTGATTTAATGCAACAAAATCCATGAAATCTGGCAGATGATGCAAGCTACACCACCCTAACTATGAGGACAAAATATTGCAGAATGCTTTTACTATCTCTAGTAATTGAAGTTACTAAAATGTATAGTAAAAAACATTACAATTGTCAAATAATTACCTTTTTAAATGTAAGTATACTATATATCCATATATGATCATAATCATACCAACAACTGCCTAATTCCATTAGCATCTACACAAAATACTCATAATTAGGCATACACCCTGATTAATATATAAATCCCTGTTGACAAAATACATTAAGGGCATCTTTATTCGAAAACTGAACGTACATTGTTCATTTCAGTTTCAATAAACTTAAATAAGCACTCTTAAGAGGTCTAGGCAATCTAGGCTTGAAAGAGAATAATGAATCATTACAGACAATCCACTTTGTTTCTTTTTACTGCCCACTTGTACCATGGCCACTGTGAATGCTTACCCCTTTGTGTAGTATAATACGAACAGTTTTAAATGTGTTTGTGATATAGAAACCCGACTACGTACAAACTTCAACATGTTGATGTTAAAGTTTGAACCTTCATCTCTATACTGTTGCAACAAAAGTATGGCATACTTTTGACAATGCACAATGTAGAATAGAAGTAAACACCACATTGTCCACAGACCATGTCCCGCTAAGCATTGCCAACCAGATAACAGACTGAAACACTGTCTTGGTCTTGTACTGAAAGGTACACAAACCGCTCAATGTCCACAATTTGATGATGACAACCAGAGCATACATGTAACCACTCATATGGCAAACCAATAAAAGAATCCACAGGAACATGTTTATTTTGTAAAACTTCAAAGATTGACATAAGAAACTCATGTACATCTCGTTGAGAAATATGAATGTCTACTTACAGCTACAACCACATGAAGAATTGAAGATGCACAATCCACTTCCTCTGGAGCTGCCTTAATTAGTGTTTATAGAGTAGTTAATTCACCACAGAGTGTATTGTCTATGTGAGCATTTACTTTTTCCATTAACTTTGTCACCTGAAACCGCAATGTAATATTTGAATTAAAAAAGCATTCAACGATTCCAAGATGGCGGCAATGCAGAGAGGACATGCCTGAGCGCAGCTCCGTCCTCTCCCCTTCAGGCCGCAACAATAAAGCACATCAGACAGCCGGTGTAGTAGCGCCAAACGCAGTGGCGTAACACAAGATCTAGGGGCCCCCCTGTGAGTCATGCTGAGGGGGCCCCCCCAACTCGGCAACAAATCACGGGTCGTGCCACACTGTGGGCCGGCCTAGATTACCACGCTTGCGCAATACGCACAAACGTGCTGCTGAAGGGGTATGCCGCACACTGTACCAGGAGAAAGATATAAATATGTGTTTTAATGCAATATACAGCACACTTTCTGAGAAAAATTGGCTAAAAAGCCACAGTGTTTGCTTTGTTTTGTAGGGTAACACCAAGCCAATACATGCAAGTCACCAACAGTGCACAGGAACATTAATGCTTTGCTATTAAAAATGCATGCCACAATGAAAACATGTCCAACTGTCTGCACAATGTAGACACGTAATAACATTACAGTAAAGCATGCCAGGCCACATTTAGACTTTCCTAGACTGGTTGCACCAAAATTCCAGTCGAAGCAATAACACTCATCAAAAAGAGAGCACACATTCAAGCCTGCGTCTCTGCGGCCTCTAACAACACGGCCAAACTCTTTATAATCTTCAAGGAACTGGCCAATCCTGTTGCGGTCTCTACCTCTCCTGTTCCCTCAACAGGCCCTCTGTAAGGCTTTAGCCTCTCACTTTTCTGCTAAAACTCAGGACATCCTGTCCACTATCTCCTCTTCCTCTCCCTCTTCCTCTCTCAGCCTCCTTTTGGCCACCCTCCCACTCCTCCTCCTTTCTCCTCTTTCTGTCTAACACCTGACAAGCTTTCTAGACAAGTCCCATCTATGAAAGTGTCGTTGAAACAGGTGCTTGCCCACTCCTCCAGAACCATCAATGACCATATTGACACCCTCGCTCCAGCCTTGGAAGATTTCTGTAATCATTCTTTTCCCACTGGAACTTTTCCCTCTTGGAAAAGCTGTCCATCCCCCAGCTTACTCTCTACACTGAATCTGTTGGTTGTCTCCATGACCATCAGTCTGGTTTAAGAGCTGCCAGAGCCACGAAACTACTCTACTGAACACTTGTGAAGCTCTCTAACCTCGATTCCAGCATTCCGTCTGTCCTCATCCTCCTTGAACTTTCCTCTGCTTTCGACACGTTCAACCACGCCAAAATGATCAATCGACTCTGTGAGAACCTGGGCATCATAGATCAGGCCTTGGAGTGGCTGACCTCCTTCCTCTTGGACCGCCCCTCCAGGTCCAATTTGGTCCCTTTCTCTCTGCCACCTCTCTCTACCTGTGGCGTTCCCCAGGGTGCTATCCTCTCACCCTGGTTTTTCAACCCCTTCTTGGCCCCTTTGGCCCACCTGATCTCTACCTTCTCCTCTAACTTTCAGTGTTATGCAGATGACACTTAGCTTTCCTTCAGGCTCCCCTGAGCCTCCTCTCCTTTCTCGCTCATTCCTGGTGTAATCTTCAACTGTACTCTCTCTTTCTCTCCTCACATGTCAGACGTCACCAAGAAGTCCCACTACCAGCTGCCCCTCCTCAAAGGGACTCTTGCCTTTCTCACTTTCCCCCAGAAGCTCACTGTCTCCAGAGCCCTGGTTCTCTCTAGACTGGACTACTGCAACAGCCACTTTCTCAATCTGCCTTCCTCTACTGTCCGCCCTCTGCAACTAATCCAGAATAGGTTTGCAAGACTTATCCTTGGCCTAAAGCCCAAGGGCCGTATCTCTCCAGCCATGAAATGTCTCCACTGGCTCCCGGTGGCTGCAAGGATCAAGTTCAAGACCCTTTGCATTGTCCACAAGGCTTTCTGGGGCTTAGATCCGCACTACATCCAACGCTCTCTTCCAAAATACCTTCCTTCTTGAGCCCTAAGGGTTAGATGCTTCTCCATGCAGAGAGTGGGGAGTAGATCTCTCTCCTCTACAGAATGCCTCCCTAACCCTCCCAAACTTGAGCCGGACCACCTGAAGTTCCAGAAGCAGCTCAAAATGTTTCTCTTCTCGTCCGCTTTCTCTCGCTCCCTCCTCTGCTAACCTACCTGACCTACCTGCCTGCTGTAACAACTGGTTGCTTAGCTACCCTCAGTCTCACTGAGTCCAGGCTCTTTCTTGATCAGTCACCCTTGCACTGCCTCTGGGCCTTACCACACACGTAGGGGTTGTAACTGTAACCCTACAGTCCCTTGTTCTCCTTGCACTACCCAGAGCCGCACTGCCCTGGCTGCACTTACTCAGAGCATTGCTACCCTGTTGTTCCCTCCTCTCTCCCTTGCACTTCACCCTCCCTTTCCCCTTGCACTTCTCATTCTTGCACTTGCATGATCTGAATGACACAAAGCCTAGTAATATAATTAGTCTTGTCCTCCCTCTGTTTTCCTTCCCTTGTCTTGTCATGCCTAAAAACACTTGTGTACAGGCGCGTTATATATGACTTATCATATCATATCATAATTTTATCACAGATGCCCAGAAAAATATACAATGCCGCAGTAAAAAACGGCTAAACTGGCAGAACACAAATGCCAGTCTAGCCAGGTAATTACACTTAGCAGGACTGCTTTATCTGTAAGAGGATTCAATTCAACACTACAGCTAAGTCAATGCCTAGTCTGGGATACTGAATGGAAACCCTTATTGATATATCTTTACGTCCAGTTCATGCGTTCTGGATGACTACCCCTATATAACACCCCTCTCTTGGAATCCCCCTGACCCCACTGAGCCAAGAAGTAGTTCTGTTTTGCAAGTTTAAAAGGTTTATTTGATAATTTAAAATAGATATATATATATATATCACACTTTATAATAAATTAATAATTGAATATCACACTTAATCTGAGCAGTAATCAATAATGGATAGTCCGGCACTAGCACACTTCTTTATAATGAATGATGAGTGGTTATAGGATGGATAAGATAGCAACAATACTTTTATGGTTTCAAAGGGATGCAAGGTGGAATGAAATTGCAGTACAGAAATACTCAATATGATTTCAACAAAACAATGTAATCACTTTTCTCTGGCAATCCACTCCCCCCTTTATGCAATGCAAGGAAATGGAAGGAAAGCACACAGTTCTCAGAAATGCAATCCAATGTAATTGAGTTCACCCCAGCAAGCATAGACTACAGAAGTTTGAAACACAGGCCCAAAATGCTTTTATATGTGCTGGCAATGAAGTGAAAAATATGCTAAAATGCTTTTAATTCCCTCTAGAGGTTCAGGGTGAGTGGTATCTAGTTAATATTAGTCCAGGCTCACTCTAGCAATGATCCAGGGATGGTTCTTAAGAGGCAAACAATTTTTTAGCAAGGAAAGCAAGGAAGCTGCTGTTTTCACACGTGGCTGGATTTTTAACCAAATCGCAAATCGCGGTAAAATTCGCAAGTGCGAGAATCGTGAATACGGCAAAGGTATGAGGAGTAGGAAGTCGGTTCTAGGCTAGTTGAAAAGGTGAGATTCTAAGCATTCAGAGGAAAGTTAAACCAAGTTCCTAGCCCAAACGGTTCCAGAGATACAAACGATTAAATAAAGGTAGTTTTTCGGATTTGAAATTTTAAAAGTTCAAAGCGACAGGTTACAGCTTGCAGATAGAAAATGACAGGTGACAGCTTTGCAAATGACAGGTGAGAGTTAGGAGGCAGTTCTGGTTAGATTAAAATAGATTGAATTATATTATTTTAACTAAGAGATTGGTTCTGCACAGTTCTACTAGGTACTCACAATATATTTAGAAATAGGCCTCGCCACGGATCTGGTCAACAGGTTTTCTTCACTCGCCACGGACGGTTTCTGCGCACAGCGTCTGGGTCAGCTCTACTCTGCTGGTCTGGTCTGGGTCTCTGGTTCTGATCAGGTCTGTGGGTCTGGATACAGCGGTCTCCGGTTCAGCTGGTCTCTCTCTGGATACAACACTGCTCTCTGGCAAATGGCAAGAGTTCTTGCAAAGAATTCAAACAGCTCGCCTGGCTGTGAATAGTGGCAATGATTTGAGGCCTGCTAAAGAGGGATTTAGCTTGTAGTTGACATCTCTGCTACAAATTCTGAAGTAAAGTCTTGGTCTCTGAAGGTGGATAGATTGAAGTCTCTGTGTTGGCTCTCTGGAGGTTGATGGAGGTAAAGTATGGATTTTCCCGGCAGAGCGTCCCGCAGCAGATGGAATAGCATGTCCCTATCTGTCCTGACTGTCTGCTTTTATGTGTTTTGAAAGTGGGTGGAGAGGCTAGCTTTCTAGGCCCTACTCCTCTCCACTTGTCATTGGCCACTTCCTCCTCTTCCCCTTGATTGGGGGAATGAAATGAAGTGTCATCATGATGAGGTCTGTTTATGATACAGAGAACCCACCCCTGTCAACTTTACACACAATCTATATCTGATCCTAATAGACATATTTCATAGATAGACAGTTGTTTGGCATTGCATACATGCATCATGCATTTACTGATAGTAGCCCCTGTTCCAAGTCTGTCGTTTCTAGGAGCTTGGGTTCAAAAATGGCAACATATTTCACTTTTTGGTCGGGTTACCAATATTGGATTTGTCCCCGCATTTACACAAATGTTCGCAAAGCATGTGGGCATTAGGTGGTGGAGTGTCAGATTTTTAACATACATACATTTAGAGTAATATCCTCTTTTCCGCTAAAAACCCCCCTGAACATACCACCGGGTCCTAACACGTCTTCAAATGTGCACAGAAAAATCACAAGAATAATGATATCACTTATAAAATTTTCACAAGTCCGCTCTATGAATGATCCATCTTTTTAGATTTATGTTCTGGCCCAAAGGGGTGTGGTTTCCCCCAGCACAAGGTTGAATTTCTGGTTTTTCCAGTTCTGCCAAGCCAGCTTGCTCTCACAGGCAGTGCTCCTCCCCTTTCCTTCCAGGAGGAAGCCACTTTTACGATCCCCCCCAATAAAACATTTGCCTGAGTCAGGACAGGGCTTTGTTCAATTTCCTGCAGAGCCCAGGTAATTCAATCAGAGAAGTGTCATATCCCTTTTGGTGGGAACAACAAAAGGCAGCTAGGCCTGGGAACACAGCTGTTGTGCAAGTCTCAACTCCTGTCGGGGGTAGCTTGTGGGCAAAATTCCCTCTCTTTTTAAGCCAGGCCTCAGCTAAATGTCTCTTTGGCTGCCAGTTTTCCTGTCCAAATCAAACTTCCAATTTTTAGGCATGCAGCTAGAATGCTGATTCTAAGTTTAAAACTATGACATTTAAACAGTGACAAACTATGTGACACTCAAAAGTAGGTCACTCAGTTAATTTAAACATTTTCGATTTTGGGTAGTTTTAAATCCAGTTTCAGTTAGGCTGCTGCAGACCTGCAGAGCTCAGCCAGTCTTGTTATGAACATTCAAGTCACTTCAAAATATAACTTTACATTGTATCCACCTCTCAGTAAGTCTTTCTTTGGCCTGCTTTGGGTTCATTTATTCAGTTTTACACAAAAGTCTGGTGGTTTTAAAACGCCGGCTTTCTGATAGTGGTGAGTACTGGTAATGCAACCATTTTTGGGATTTAAGAAATGAATTCCCCACAGTTCTAGGTTGCTTTTGGCAATCAGCAGTGCCATTCCCAATGGTTTCAGGCTACTGTGTGGGTAGTCCAATGGTGGTTTTAGGCAGTGCCCTTCTGTGCCCATAACATCGGCAAAAATGGGTGGCAGCCTATTCTTCATGCATTTCCATTGGGCATTTTCTGGGAAGCTCTGGCTATCATGATGTTTTCAATGCCAGTACTGCACAGTTTTTGTGGTAGGGCTCAGATGCATGGGTAAAAACATCCCACAAGCCCCCCTCTTGCGATGGCCATTCTGTTTCACTGATGGAACTCGCAAGATCTGGGATGTTTCCTCATCTTCTTCCAATAGATGGCACAGTTCAGCATCTTTTTCTCCATCCGGTCGGATCGATCGGTTCTCCTCGCCGGTCCTGATGGGAAGATTGGGCGGTACCCCGGGCCCCTTGCCTCTCTGCTCCCGGTCTCCGGATCGTCCGCCTTGGCCAGTCTCGAGGTTTTCTTTCTCCTAGGACGACAAAGGAAGAGCGGCAATACCTATTCATAGACATTTTTCCCCCACCATTGATATAGTGGGGTGGCATATAAATTTATAGTCAAAACATATGAACATGCACATTTCTTTTTGCATTCAAAACCGAAAACACCCACATTGAGAAACTCAGAATTTGATAGGCGATGTGTAGGATATTTTAAGTTAGAACTGAATTAATCTGAAACAGTACCCTCTAGGATTCCAGAGGATTCCTCCAGTTGTTGCAGAGTGTGCCTGGGATGGCAACACTTTAGCTGATTTATATGTACCCACTTGTCTTCCCCCTCTGCCAAACCGCTTTCGGGGATGCGGATCTTGTAGGCCACAGAGGAGATCTTGTCTATAATCTCATAGGATCCCTTCCATGTAGGCAAACATTTTCGCTGCTTGGCCTGGTTCCTTTGGAAATTGTATAGATAGACCCGGTCCCCACCTGATATTCCTTCCTGGAAGTTTTCAGGTCATAGTGGGTCTTCATACTCTCAGCTGATCTTTCTAGATTCCGATGAGCATAGGCAAAAGCATGCTGAAGGTGTTTCCTTAAATTCTCCACATACTCATGAGTTGTGGAGGCATTTATCAACGTTTGCTCTTGGGTTCTGTAGAGCAATACTGAGGAAGCACCATCTTGCGTCCAGCCATCAACTCAAATGGTGACATTTTGGTTGCAGATGAAGGGGTAGATCTGATGGCCATTAGGACCAGAGGTAATCGGATATCCCAACTTGGCCCAGAATCTGCCACAAACTTCTTTAATATGCTCACAATGGTTCGGTTATATCTCTCTACTGCCCCAGAAGAAGCTGGCCGGTAAGCAATATGCAACTTCCTTTTGACCCCCAGTATCTCCCACATCTTTGTCATCACTTCACTGGTGAAGTGGCTACCTCTGTCTGAGGTAGACCAAAACGGGAAAAATGTGGTTAATCATCAAGGCAGCTGCCGTTTCTGCCTTCCAGTTTGGGGCTGGGAGACATTCCACCCACTTGGTAAACAAGCATGTCACAGTCAGCATGTACTTATTCCCCCTAGCAGAGCGAATCACGGGGCCTACAAAGTCGATTTGCAAATCTGACCATGGCAGTGTCATCCCCCCTTTTGGAGGGGTGCAGAGTGCGTGAGGGATGATGGCTGAAATTGTGCACACACAAGACACCCCTTCAAGTATTGGTCAAGGTCCTGCCCCATGTGTGGCCAGTATGCAACCTCTCTTAAGATTTCCAGTGTTGTGTGAAACCCCCTATGACCGGCGGTGGCCGCATCATGGGCGTGACTTAACATCAGGCTTTGGAATGAGGTAGGAACCACCCACTGATCGTGGCCAGCTTTGGATTTCCTTACCAGCAAACCATCTTGGATTCGGAACATTTTTGGACATTTCATCAACACTCTTAGGTCCTCTTTCCCAATGTAATCGGTATCCGTCAGGGGAAAGTTCTCAGGGTCCTCAAGGTGTTGGTAAAACTTACCAATAATTGGATCCCCCTTCTGAGCTGTAATCAAATCAGCATCAGGGGTCTCCTTACTCCATTGTGCAATTGAAAGATCATTGTGAGCATTTGTCTGGGACCTAGTGATAGCAGTGACCTGGATTTCCCCCAACCGGGACTCAATCTCAATTAGATCCCCTTGGATGGCCCCGGTTTTGGCCAGCTGATCAGCTAAGTCATTTCCAGTTTTGTCTGGTCCCTCTACTTTGGAATGACCCTTGATCTTTTTCCAATAGATGGTCATCTCATTCGAGGTGACCAGATCGTCAATGTTTTGGATCAACTTCCCATGTTTCAAGGGTTTGTTGTTAGCACATAACATGCCTCTGGTTTTCCAATTAACCAGGTGCTCCACGAACCCGTTCCATACATAATCAGAATCTGTGATTATGACCAGTTCGTGGAGTTGATGTTGGACAGCAGTGAGGATGGCTTGATGCACAGCCATCAATTCTGCCACCTGACTACTTCGGGGACCAATTTTGTATCCAGCGGAGGGTTCTGGAAACTCCTTCACCCATGCATTCCCTACGCCAGCCACCAGTTCTTTCTCCCCGTCGTTGTCAACATGGTAAGAGCATCCATCCACATAGACAGTGGGCATTCCCTCACACTTGTCTTCTTCAAAGACTTTGTGTGGGGAATTAAGGTAGGCCTCCGTGTTGTCCTTGATCTTTAGACTTTCGTCCTCGAGACAGTTTTTTCTGGCACAATCATGCAAGTCAGCCAGACCTTGCGCGAGGGGACTCTTCTTGTTTTGGCCATATCTGACCTCCACAGGAAAGCCTTGCATTGACAGAATCCAGGAAGTAATTCGGGAATTACTCACATTTCCGGCCCGGATTCTGTCACTTTGGAGATATTGCAGAGGCTGGTGTGGAGTCTCCACTATGATGTGTTCCCCCTGGATAAACGGGCGGTAATTCTTCAATGCCCACACCGTTGCCAGGAGTGCCTTCTCACAATCGTTGAATTTTTCCTCCACAGAGGATAAAGTTTTGCTCGCATAGGAGATTACTTTATCGACCTTGTCATGCTTTTGGTATAATACTGCCGTCAAGCACGTATTAGAGAACCCTGTCTCCAGGAAGAACTCCTTGTTTCTGACAGGGTAAGCTAGGCAGGGCGCTTGTGAGAGGCTTCTTTTGAGTTGTCTTACTGCCTTGGCTTGTTCTGGACCCCATTCCCACTTGACCCCCCCTTCAGGAGATGAATCAGGGGTCTGGTGATTTCTGCATAGCCCTCAATGAACTTTCTGCTGTAATTAGTCAGTCCAAGGAGGCTCCTTAGTTCCCGCAGAGTTGTGGGGTCTTTCAGTTTTTGGAGTGCTCCCACCTTCTTTTCCTGGGGACAGAGACCCTGAGGAGTAATCTCATGCCCCAAGAAATTAACACGGGTTCTACACCACTGTGCTTTCTGAAAGGAAAGTTTTGCTCCGGCGGCCCTCAACTGCGTCAGAACATAACGGATCTCCGCTATGTGTTCCTCCACAGATGAACTTTTGATGAGGACATCATCTACATAAGCCAGGTTACCCCTTGCACCCAGGTCGGGCATGGCATTGTGTAGGAAAATGTTGAATTCATTGCCGGAGTTGAGGTATCCGAAGGGAGTCCGGGTCCATGTGTACTGCTGGCCCCCAAAGGTAAAAGCCAGCTTGTATTGGTCCTCCCTACTGACAGGCACAGTCCAGTATCCATTGGTCAGGTCTATTGCAGTGAATACCTGTGACCCCTGGATCTGGGCCAGCCCTTGGTCAATGTAGGGAAGAGGCCATCGGGAAGTATGGACCCGTTTGTTGAGCTCCCTAAGGTCAGCGCAGAGTCTCCACTGGCCGTTTGGCTTTAATATTCCCAGCACCGGATTATTGAAGGTGCTGTGGACGGGACGGATTATTCCCCTGGACTCAAGGTTCTTAATTATTTCAGTAAGGGACTCCATGGATGCGAGAGGCAAACGATATTGCTTCACAAACACTGGAGTCATGCCAGGGTCCGTGGGGATTTTTGTTGTGTGGATGTCGGTGCGGCCACAGTCATATGAGTCTACCGCAAAGAGATCTTGGAAATCCAAGAAAACTTGTTTCAACTTTTGCTTTTGTTCCAGAGTCACACAGGTATCAGCTAGGTTGACTCTCTCTTCCACCATCTGCCTGAAGCCTGGAAAGACTTCTGGTTTGGCTATCTAAGCGGCCTCCTCCAGCTGGGTGGAGAAGTCCCTGGTCAGAGTGCTGATTTGGACTGGAGGCTTCAGGTGGGAAAGGCAGCCCTCATGGACCTGGAAAATCACCTCATCCCCCCTGAAGTCACAAGTCACATCTTCCTTACCATAAGGGCAAGAAGTGTACACCAGGAAGTTCCCCCCATGCCGGGTAAAAATCCTGTCTGGTGTTGTATTGTCATCACTGTCACTGTCAAAGCAGTCCTTGGGGATTGGCCCTAACAGTTCATTACCTAAATCGATGGAAAAATGTCGGTCATCAACCGCCATTCCAATAATGGTGCCTGCGGCTGGAGTAACACTCTTTAAGTCGCTGTTATCCACCTCTATTAGAATGGTGTCATGTTCTATGTTGACTAATGGAGTTGGGTTTACCCCCAACCCTTGCTGTTGGAGAGAAGCGTTTAGATGTATGTAAGCATCAGGGTTTTTCAAATGTTGTCCTCTTTTAGCTTTCACTTCCAGGGAGAATTGTCGGGTCCTTTCTGGGATGGTGACTTCCTCTTTGATCTGAATTTCAACTGCATAAGGTAGCAATTGAGCTGACCTAAATGCTTTTTCTGGATCATCAAAGCCCATGGGATTATCCGCTAATCGGGACCAAGCTTTGAAGTTTATTAGGTACAAACTAATGGCAAAGCGTTTGAGAATGTCACTGCCTAAGTAAAAAGCGGCAGTGACGTCTCGCACGACCCAACAATTGTGGACTATGCTCTTGTTGCCAATGGAGATTTTGAGCATACACCTGCTTGGCAGGAGATGTTTGGAATTGGGTGCTTCTAGGTCCATTTCCCATTTGTCTATCAGTTTGAATGTGGGAATGGCTGGATCTTTTGGGAGTTGGCGGAACATGGCTTTGCTGATGAAGCTCTTACCGTTGTTCACACACACTCGAGCGAGAACAGAGTCCTTCCCATCATTTAACTGAACAGGGATGAACAACTGCTCTCCAATTTGCTGAATATCAGCCAGGCTCTGAGCTGATTTCACATCTTTCTGGACTATAGGAGGGGGAGTTTCTGATTGTGGATTAGTATAGAATTTCAGAGTGTTTCCTTCCAGCGTGGAATGCCACTTTAGACTGGAAGGAAGGTTGATTTTCAGAAATAGAGAGGACCCCCCATCGCCAGTCTGTTGTCCTACTGCTATTACTGTCACGTCTGGAATTTGGTTATTCTGGAAGTGGAATTCTACTTGGTCAGATTTTTGTTCAACCATGTGGCATGTGCCGTTTAAACTAACATGGTTGACACTCTGTTTTAATTTTATGGGTCGGCTAGTCTGGGTCCAGAGGACCTTGTTTACGCAATCTATTAGGGGTGACAACCTTCTCAGGAGGTCATTCCCTAGTAAACAAGGGGTGCCCTCTGGAGTCACAACTATGACCGGGTGTTTCAACTTGTGTCGCCCAATTTTAATGTCCAAATCTGCCGTCCCCTCGATGGGAATTTCCTTCCCGTCAAAGTTCTGGAGTTGTCCAGGAAGTGAGGTGAGAGGAATTTGGTAATTCCCTCCCCTTCCTGCATTCAGTTCATCAAAGGCCCTTTTGGACAGAAGGGTAGCTTGAGATCCCGTGTCCACCAGCGCTGAAATCGTACCCTGCCCCTGTACTTGTACCGGGGCATAATATCTTCCCTCCTTCTCCTCAAGAGGGCACAGATAATGCACATTTCTGGACAACTGGTGGGCTAACTTTCTGGTTTTGGACATTGCAAGAGAAGAAATTTGGGCAGAATTCTGTGGAGAGCCTTGGGAATCTGAAAGAAAAAGTTGGCAACTGGAGATCAGAGCCATTGTGGGTTTCCCTGGTTCCGGTTCTGGGCCGCCCCCCCCTTTTTAGAGGCAGTCATCAGATGGGTTTGAACCAGGGGATTTTGGTATTGTGGGTTCTGGGATGAGATGATGGGCGGCGGTAGCTCAGTCTCCATATCTCCCCAGTCTGAATTGGCATCCCTTGGGACCCATTTTTCCTTGGGAGGAGTTCCCCCATCTCTGAAGGAGAAGGTCCTTTCCCCAGGATCCTCTGAGGATCCCTCTCCCTCAAATTGGAAGACCTGTACCTCCTCCACAAAGTGGGTCTGTTTGGGTCCTTTGTTTCTCCTATCCCCCCTCTGCTCCTTGGGAGGCAGGCTTTCAGGGGCAGGAGATTTTGTTTCCGGTTCCTGGTTCTCCAGGGGCTGTTTACAAGTTGGGAAGGAAGCTTCCTCCAAGGCTTTACACCCCCCTTCCCCTTGTGCCTCCTCCCTGGGAACCGGTGTGTTATCGGGGTGCTGCCCCCGTCATTGTTCTGGAGCACCAGGTCCAGAGTTTGGGGCATTCTGCGGTGGCACGCTCATCTGAGGGTTCTGTTGAGCCCTCAGTATGTGACCCAGATCCCGTGCCATATTTTGGACCTGGCGCTCTAACTAGGAAACCCGCTCAGGCTGATACGGGGCTCTATTTTCTCCCCTGGTCTGATCCCGGGAAGGGTAGCTATCCCTTCTCTGGTAGTACCCCGGGTTGGGAAGATTTTAGTACCCCTCCACCCTTGGCCTCCCCTCTCCCGGATTAGGTTGTCTGGGCTCAGGGAATTGGGGAAAGAAGGATGGATGATTTTGGGGCTGGAAATTGGGTGGATACCTGGGGGAAAAGTTCTGCCCAGGATTTGGAGAATTTCTGCCCTCCTGGGGGAAGTTAGGAGGGAAGTTCCCTGGGTCAGGTGCTTGGCTGGATCCCCCCCCTTGGGCTGGAGGAGTCCACACATAACCCAGGATTGGTCTGTTTCCCTTGTAACGGGGACCTACATAGTCAGGAGAGCGAGGGACCCCATTTGTGGGACTACCTCTTTCACTCCCTGTCTGTGACTGGCCCGAGGACCTTCTGGGCCTAGCATTATTAGGTGCAGGTAGGTTTTTAGGCCCCCCCATCTCCAAATCCAAAACGGGGGTGACCTTTACCTCTGCCACCTTGGCAGCAGCAGGGGTGCTGTTGGTTTTGGGGTTTTTCGGCGCGTTATTTTTATTTTCGATAGGCTTCTGTACCTCATAGATCCGGGTAGCCTGTTCAATGACCCAGTCTAAAGATCTTTTCTCATGAAAATCTCTCACGAGCTGGGTCATTATATATTTGGGCAAGGCATGGAAAAATGTATTGACAAATTCTCTGCTGTCTGTGCGCACCCTTCTGGTGGTCTGCGCAAAGGCACGTTTCAGTTCTTGCACGAATTCTTGTGGGGCCTGATCCTCCCCACATTGCAAATTGTAGGCTGCCTTGCGAGCCTCTTGAGGATTTCTGTGAACAGAAAAATGTTTCAAGATGGCCGCCTTATAGGTGGACCATCTTAAATGATTTTGGTCCTCCAGCCCCGCAAAGAAACTGGAGTATTCTGGGGAGAATGTCCATTTGACGTACTGGATGCAGCTACTGCTGTCCTTCAAATGGAAAGTCTCCATCATTTGCTCATAGAGCTCCAAGTGTTCCCAAACAGAGTACTTGGCGTTCTTATGATAAGGCGTGATGACACTCCTAATTGCCTTAATCTGTTTCAATGGGTCCTTAAGCAAGGCCCTTTTTGCCTTATTGGCCTTTTTGGTTCGGGTAACCCTGGTCCATTCATCCTCTGACTCAGAGGCACTGCTCCCAGAGGTTCCTGTCTGATCTTCCAGGTTTTCCCGGATTCTGCGAGCCTGGGAATGGCTGGCAGAATGTGGGGACCTGGTCTCCTGCGTCCTGCGCCGTTCAGAGGAGTCTTCAGATTCCTCCTTGCTGCCAGGATTTGATGGGTACCCCCCACACCTGACCTAGCTGGGCAGAGGTTTTCAGGATGCCCTTAATGGGCCTACTCTCCTGGGGTTCCCCACTAAATTGCACTGTGCTTGGGTGCCCATACCCGGATGCCCGCCCATCCATTCCTGGGAGGTACTGGCCTATGAACCCCATGCTTCTGGCTGGATAGTAATCTGCCATCCCTGTGGCCCGGTGCTCATGTGCGCCAGGGGACAGGGGGGTGGCAGAATCCAGGGACTGAGAGAGATAAAGGCCTCTGGTTCTAGGGCTCCTGAGGTTATGCTCAGGAGTTTCCCTTTCCCAGCGCACCTGGTCTCTATCCGCCCCTGCTACCTGTTGCAATGCAAGAGCCTGCGCCTTCAGTTCCTCAGTTAAGGCCTTACTAGACTCTATCAGTCTCTCCTGCATCGCTACCTGTTGTTGGAGCCTATCGTTGTGCTGGCAGAGAGCCTCATTCTCTCTCTGCATTTCCTGATTGGTCCTGGAGCACTGGGCCAGTCTTTGCTGCAGGAGGGTTACCTCCTGAGCTGTGTCCCTATTGGCCTGCTCCTGTCTTGCCAGAGCCTCCTCCACCCTCCTGGTGTGCTCTAGCAAGTCCTGGTGTTCTTTTTGGAGGTCACCCAGTCCCTGGTGGGCCAGGTGATTTTCTTCCATTTTTCTTCTTAAGTGGCAGACTTCCTGGCCTAAGGTGTCCCTTTCCTGACCAAGAGCTTGAATTTGTGACGCCAGGTTGTCCCTTTGCCTTTGGAAAGCACCAGCTTTCTGGCGCTCCTGATCAAACTCTGCCTGGGTATCCAGGTCTTTCAGGATCAGTTTATTGCTCTCCTCTTTCTCTCTGTATAGTTGGATTTGCAGGGTGGCTACCTGCTCTGTGCATGCCCTGTTGAAATTGATCTGTTGCTCCAGCTTTTTCTGGCTCTGAAGTAGGGAATCCAAACTGTCTTGGCGTTCCTTCTGCAAAGCCAGAATTCTGGTATCCTGGTCTGTCTTTTCCTGTTGCAGTATATCCATGTCCTCTTTTATTTTAATGATATACTGCCTACTATCATTTTCTTACTCCTGGCTCCCCTGCAGCCTCTGCTCAGAAGAGACCAGGTCAGATTGGACCTTCTGTAGTGCCAGCAGTTGCCTACTCGCCAGATCTTGGCCTTCAGCACATTTGTCCTGCATGGCTCCCAAATGTAAATATAAATATGCCGCTACCCTGGCAATCTTGTGGTGCTCATCCTTGGCCTTCGGGGCCATGTATAGTTCGCTCAGGGCCACATGTAGGGGACCCTGATCTCCCCATGTATCTGACCCTGTTTCAGTGACCTGTTGCGCGATTGCCTGCAACCAGACCGTTTGGTCCTGATGAATCCACTCACCTCTCGCAAATAGCTTATGTAAGAAGTGTTCTCTGGCTATTTTCATATCTACCAAGGTCGTCATTCTAGAGATTGGTCTCTGTCCTGACTTACAGAAGTTTGTATTTTATTTTTGCAAAACAGACCTTTTCCTTAGAGCGTTCCTTTGAGGAGTGCTTTACAGCGTAACACAGCGTGGTGATCCGACCGGATATGTGTATCTGGTCAGCTGACACGCTGTATTAATCTGCACAAGTGATAGATCTAACCCAAACGTCCGGCTCGAGCCCCAATTTGTAAGAGGATTCAATTCAACACTACAGCTAAGTCAATGCCTAGTCTAGGATACTGAATGGAAACCCTTATTGATATATCTTTACATCCAGTTCATGCGTTCTGGGTGACTACCCCTATATAACACCCCTCTCTTGGAATCCCCCTGATCCCACTGAGCCAAGAAGTAGTTCTGTTTTACAAGTTTAAAAGGTTTATTTGATAATTTAAACAATAGATATATATATCACACTTTATAATAAATTAATAATTGAATATCACACTTAATCTGAGCAGTAATCAATAATGGATAGTCCGGCACTAGCACACTTCTTTATAATCAATGATGAGTGGTTATAGGATGGATAAAATAGCAACAATACTTTTATGGTTTCAAAGGGATGCAAGGTGGAATGAAATTGCAGTACAGAAATACTCAATATGATTTCAACAAAACAATGTAATCACTTTTCTCTGGCAATCCACTCCCCCCTTTATGCAATGCAAGGAAATGGAAGGAAAGCACACAGTTCTCAGAAATGCAATCCAATGTAATTCAGTTCACCCCAGCAAGCTTAGACTACAGAAGTTTGAAACACAGGCCCAAAATGCTTTTATATGTGCTGGCAATGAAGTGAAAAATATGCTAAAATGCTTTTAATTCCCTCTAGAGGTTCAGGGTGAGTGGTATCTAGTTAATATTAGTCCAGGCTCACTCTAGCAATGATTCAGGGATGGTTCTTAAGAGGCAAACAATTTTTTAGCAAGGAAAGCAAGGAAGCTGCTGTTTTCACACGTGGCTGGATTTTTAACCAAATCGCAAATTGCGGTAAAATTCGCGAGTGCGAGAATCGTGAATACGGCAAATGTATGAGGAGTCGGTTCTAGGCTAGTTGAAAATGTGAGATTCTAAGCATTTAGAGGAAAGTTAAACCAAGTTCCTAGCCCAAACGGTTCCAGAGATACGAACGATTAAATAAAGGTAGTTTTTCGGATTTGAAATTTTAAAAGTTCAAAGCGAGAGGTTACAGCTTGCAGATAGAAAATGACAGGTGACAGCTTTGCAAATGACAGGTGAGAGTTAGGAGGCAGTTCTGGTTAGATTAAAATAGATTGAATTATATTATTTTAACTAAGAGATTGGTTCTGCACAGTTCTGCTAGGTACTCACAATATATTTAGAAATAGGCCTCGCCACGGATCTGGTCAACAGGTTTTCTTCACTCGCCACGGACGGTTTCTGCGCACAGCGTCTGGGTCAGCTCTACTCTGCTGGTCTGGTCTGGGTCTCTGGTTCTGATCAGGTCTGTGGGTCTGGATACAGCGGTCTCCGGTTCAGCTGGTCTCTCTCTGGATACACTGCTCTCTGGCAAATGGCAAGAGTTCTTGCAAAGAATTCAAACAGCTCGCCTGGCTGTGAATAGTGGCAATGATTTGAGGCCTGCTAAAGAGGGATTTAGCTTGTAGTTGACCTCTCTGCTACAAATTCTGAAGTAAAGTCTTGGTCTCTGAAGGTGGATAGATTGAAGTTTCTGTGTTGGCTCTCTGGAGGTTGATGGAGGTAAAGTATGGATTTTCCCGGCAGAGCGTCTCGCAGCAGATGGAATAGCATGTCCCTATCTGTCCTGACTGTCTGCTTTTATGTGTTTTGAAAGTGGGTGGAGAGGCTAGCTTTCTAGGCCCTACCCCTCTCCACTTGTCATTGGCCAATTCCTCCTCTTCCCCTTGATTGGGGGAATGAAATGAAGTGTCATCATGATGAGGTCTGTTTATGATACAGAGAACCCACCCCTGTCAACTTTACACACAATCTATATCTGATCCTAATAGACATATTTCATAGATAGACAGTTGTTTGGCATTGCATACACGCATCATGCATTTACTGATGGTAGCCCCTGTTCCAAGTCTGTCGTTTCTAGGAGCTTGGGTTCAAAAATGGCAACATATTTCACTTTTTGGTCGGGTTACCAATATTGGATTTGTCCCCGCATTTACACAAATGTTCGCAAAGCATGTGGGCATTAGGTGGTGGAGTGTCAGATTTTTAACATACATACATTTAGAGTAATATCCTCTTTTCCGCTAAAAACCCCCCTGAACATACCACCGGGTCCTAACACGTCTTCAAATGTGCACAGAAAAAATCACAAGAATAATGATATCACTTATAAAATGTTCACAATTCTGCTCTATGAATGATCCATCTTTTTAGATTTATGTTCTGGCCCCAAAGGGGTGTGGTTTCCCCCAGCACAAGGTTGAATTTCTGGTTTTTCCAGTTCTGCCAAGCCAGCTTGCTCTCACAGGCAGTGCTCCTCCCCTTTCCTTCCAGGAGGAAGCCACTTTTACGATCCCCCCCAATAAAACATTTGCCTGAGTCAGGACAGGGCTTTGTTCAATTTCCTGCAGAGCCCAGGTAATTCAATCAGAGAAGTGTCATATCCCTTTTGGTGGGAACAACAAAAGGCAGCTAGGCCTGGGAACACAGCTGTTGTGCAAGTCTCAACTCCTGTCGGGGGTAGCTTGTGGGCAAAATTCCCTCTCTTTTTAAGCCAGGCCTCAGCTAAATGTCTCTTTGGCTGCCAGTTTTCCTGTCCAAATCAAACTTCCAATTTTTACGCATGCAGCTAGAATGCTGATTCTAAGTTTAAAACTATGACATTTAAACAGTGACAAACTATGTGACACTCAAAAGTAGGTCACTCAGTTAATTTAAACATTTTCGATTTTTGGTAGTTTTAAATCCAGTTTCAGTTAGGCTGCTGCAGACCTGCAGAGCTCAGCCAGTCTTGTTATGAACATTCAAGTCACTTCAGAATATAACTTTACATTGTATCCACCTCTCAGTAAGTCTTTCTTTGGCCTGCTTTGGGTTCATTTATTCAGTTTTACACAAAAGTCTGGTGGTTTTAAAACGCCGGCTTTCTGGTAGTGGTGAGTACTGGTAATGCAACCATTTTTGGGATTTAAGAAATGAATTCCCCACAGTTCTAGGTTGCTTTTGGCAATCAGCATTGCCATTCCCAATGGTTTCAGGCTACTGTGTGGGTAGTCCAATGGTGGTTTTAGGCAGTGCCCTTCTGTGCCCATAACATCGGCAAAAATGGGTGGCAGCCTATTCTTCATGCATTTCCATTGGGCATTTTCTGGGAAGCTCTGGCTATCATGATGTTTTCAATGCCAGTACTGCACAGTTTTTGTGGTAGGGCTCGGATGCATGGGTAAAAACATCCCACATATCAGAAAGGGCCAGTAAAAAAAAAATCATACCAAACTGAGGAATGACTAGACTGGCTGCACCAAAATGCCTCTCTTGCCACTAATACCACATATCATGCCGGCTTAGCATGGACATGGTCGACCATTATGATTTATTGCACTATCCCGCCCCCCACACATCCCTGTCCCTCCAATTCCCTACCCCAACCTCCAAAAGTGGCTCATTGGCCCAAAATTACCTCCACACCATTCTTCCTTGTACCAGTGCTTACGTATGACGCTCCTTACCTCATACACAAGTACTGGGATGAGGAAGAATAGGGCTAGGACTAATGCAGATTACCAATACGTAATCAAGGCATTAAACACAAGTAGTGGTGCAACACCATTGAGCTGACTGGGCTTCATCACTCCACCCACCCCTAAAATTGTGGGCTATGTTAAGGCATAACCCGGGCACGGGCCTCGGGCAGCCCAGTAAACGCAATCCTCCCCCCTCCACCACACAAGACTCGAGGGGCCGGGGGTGTGTTTGGAATCCCGCTCCCCGATCCCCTCCCCTACGCACTCCCCCCACACGGACAGGAGGGAGACCTCCTGAAAATAAAAAATCTGGGGGCCTCCCAGAAGGCGCGATAGGGGGGCTGCCTCCTCCCATCTTCAATCACGAATCAAAATGCTCCCATAACGTGCACAAAGCATACTGGAATTCCTATTAAAGCACCTGGAAAGGACACCAAGCAGAGCCACCCGATAAACCTCAAACAAATACAGGTAGTCAAGACATACAGGGGCCCATACCACAGGAGATACCAGCCAACCAAGGGGAACAGAGAAAAGGGGAGGCAAATAAACCCCCTCCCAAAATACCCCCAATAAATAAATAAACAACAGGCCCACAAGAGCTCTGATCTCCACCAAGGGGAGGACATACTGAGGCACAGGGCCATGTGGGGGGAAATTGCCTGCATTTTTGTCCAAATCTGGGGGGACACCTGCGCAAGCCACCTCTCAAACTTCACAGAAGAAGCAGGATCAGTGTCTGCCACAACTGTGGGATACCGACATAGCGACCCCCTCCTATTCCACGAGGAAGAAAGGTCAAGAGGTACACTTATATAAAGAGGGAGCGGGAACAGAACCCGAAAACATGGCAACAAGGGAAGATATGAAGAGCTGGTTTGGGGAATTCCAATCCCAGTTCATGGCAACAATGCAATCCCAATTTGAGACAATGGCCCTCATTACGATACCGGCGCTAAACCATGGTGCTTTTAGCACCATGGTTGGTGCCGGTATCGTAACATGTCCGCCATGGTGAAATGGGGAAATACTACCCCATTCCAAGGTTGGCGGGCGGTATTTCCCCATTTCCCCATGGACCTTCCCCATTCCCATTTTTGATCCATAGGGCATAATGGGAATGGCGAAGGTGCTAAGTTCGGTACCGCAAATTGCGGTACAATACTTACCGCGAAGGTCCCTTTGCGGGTCCCTACTTTAACTTTAGACCAGCCGTTAAGGTCGGGTCCCACAAAGGGACCTTGTAATTAGGCGCTAATGGGTTAACGGCGCCGCAGCCTTTTACGGTGCCGTTAACCCATTAGCACCAGGGTCGTAATGAGGCCCAATGAAAACAGACATGAGGAAAGTGGTACAAGAACTCAAAACAGAAATATCTAGCCTGGGGGAAAGGACTGATACTGTGGAAAAAATAAACCAAAACCTTGACAAAGAAGCACAACTATATGCTGAGGTCCAGGAGCAATTGCAGACTCTGACCCACAACCTCGAAGTACAATGCGAGGACTTAGAGAACAGATCTAGAAGATCAAATATCAGAATTAAGAATATGGTGGAGACAATGGAGGACAGCGATCTGAAAGAAGCAGTCCAGCAGGTATTCAAGGACATCTTAGATGCGAAAGGCGAAACTGATGTGGCAATAGATAGGGTGCACAGGGTGGGCCCTAAAATGACAGGAGAACCAGGAGCGAGGCCACGAGATGTCCTGGTTGCACTCACTTCGTACCCTCAGAAGGAACAGATCCTGCAGAGAGCCCAAACAATAGAACATAGAACATATCAGAATGAATGGCAGAGACATTCAACCATTTCAAGACCTTGCTCAATCCACACTGCAAAAATGCAGAGAAATCGGCCCAGTGGTAAAGAGCTAACGTCAAACCAGGTCAGATATAAATGGACATTCCCTTTTGGACTCCTATTCATTTTTGTCTGGTTCTGAGTTGAAGAGCCAGGTTTTTAGGAGTTTTCTGAATTTTAGATGGTATCTCATGTTTCGTATTTCTCTCGGGAGGGAGTTCCACATTTTAGAGGCTTGGCAAGTGAATGCTGATCCACCAAGTGTTTTCCTCGTGTATGGTTTAGGTTCCAGGTGGATGTTGTTGAATCTGAGTGTTCTGGTCAGCTGGTAAATGGTGATTTTCTTTTGTAAGAATTCTGCTCCTTGGCCGTGAATTTCTCTGTGTGTTATGCACATTGTTTTGAATGTGATTTGTTTTTTGACTAGCAGCCAATGTCGCATCTTTAGCAGTGGAGTGATGCGGTCCCCTCATGAGAGTTTGAGGAGAAGTCTGGCTGCTGTGTTCTGTATATGTTGCAGTTTCTTCTGTAGATAGTCTGGCATTACGAGGTATAGGCTGTTGGTGTAGTCCATTGAGGGAGATGATGGCCAGTGTTTTGTGCATGAAGGAGAGGAATGTGTGAGAAACCTGAAGGTATTCTACCTACTCCCCCGGGATCTTCCATTCAGGTGGCCAGGGAAGGGCCATCGCTTTTTGATCCCGACCCTGGGGGTGGACAAGCGAGGGAGGATCACCTGATTGGAGGGTCGCAGGTGATTGGAGGAGAATGCCTAAAGGCGAGACATGGTATTCCCAATTGTACATCAGCACACTCTCTCTCAGCCTTTACGGGATATGTTCAGTCTCATTCCATCTCCCCCTCCCCATTTCCAACATGTACTGGGACAAGGAAGAAGCAACTGGGAGTTAGAATAGGAACAGTACTGTGCAGAGTAAGATGACTGGAGAGGCCTACGCTACAGCACTAGGATGTCCTTTTAATAGAGTCAGGCAGGGTCAGGCATTTGACACTAACCATACACACTGGACTCCAACTGACCCACAGTTACAGTATAAAAGGTGGAGTTCTTCCAGAGTGAAGGAGCGAGCTCAGGTTGCTGGATGGATCGTTGACGCCAGTGAACAGGAGGCAGCAGCAGGAGTAGCACGGAGGATCCTGAGGCGAACAGAAGGCCAGGACGCTGTCCCGGTGTGTCAGAGGGGTTGCAGGGTGGTGAGGGAGCCCTGTCTCCATGGAGGCAGATTTGGGAAAGCTATGACCTGTTGCCTTTATCCAGGCCAGTGCCCATTCCCCTGGGATGTGAGCATATCCAAGGGGCATTTGAGGGGCAGGTGGTGAGACCCTGACCATGACACACACAGATCCTGAGCAAACTGCCCACCAGCGTTGCCTACTCAGTGAGTTTCATGAAAGAGAGAGAAAAACTCAGCAGCCTGTGGGTGGCTGGAGTGGGAGCAGTAGCAGTGAAAGGTGCAAGAGGTACGATAATTGAAAAGCAAGAAAAGCAAGAGAAAAAAGGTGTGTGAGCTGCACGAAAGCAGGAAAAGCCGAAACAGTGAGTTGTGAATAACAGAAAGAAAAGAGAGGGTTCGAGAGACCCGAAAGAAAGAAGTAAAACGTGAGAAAGGTGCAGGCAGCATGAAGTAAACAGAGAGGAAGAGTGCAAGAGGCACGGCAAGGTATAGAAAGTGTGCAGGAGGCAAGGTAAAGGAAGAGTGCAAGAGGCACTGCAATATAGAAACATGTGCAATAGGCACAGAAAGGCAGAAGGTGCCAGAAAAGTGTGCAAGACGCATGGAAAGGCAGAGATGCCAGAAAAGTGTGCAAGAGGCACATAAAAGACAAATGGTGAAAAAAGAAAGTGTGCAAGAGGCACCGAGAGGAAAAAGGTTCCAGAAGGAAGTCAAAGAGTGTAAGGAGAGGGGCCAGGTATCAGAGTGATCGTGCATGGGAAGGAGCGTAAGCCCTGCTTTCTCGAATGTCTCTGATACTGCCCTGCTGTTAACCAAAGGAGGTGTACAGCGCCACTTGATAAAAGGTGGAAAAAAAGGGGAGCTACACTGAGAGCGAAGTGGGAGAGAAATCCTCCTAGGTGAAGGAAAGGCTGTTGAACCCTCACAAGGAAAGAACTGTGCAAGAACTGTGCTTTGAGAGGTGCATCCTGACAAGGTGAACCTTTGGTGTTTTGTGTTTGTGAACATTTAAGTGAACTTTTTGAGGCAAGTAGGGGCCTAGGCTTGGGGAAGGAAACCCTGAGAGGCCCAAAGAAAACGACGAGAGACATTGTTGAAAAGAGAGAGGCCTAGACCTGGGCAAGGGAACCCAGAGAAGCCTGCAAGGAACTGTGAATTCTCTTTTGGAACCAGAAAAGGCCTGAGCTTGGGGAAGGGGCCCCTAGGGGTCCCTTAGGTCTATGGAAACAAGGCAAGTTACCACACACGATAGATACGCCAGACACGAGGTTGTATTCCCAAAGCTAGGGTTTATTGCAAAGCAAATAGTCTCAGGCTTTGTTTCGAGTTTCACTTCTCGCTTGGGCAAATTTGGTGGCTGCTTACTGGCAACAGTGTCCTTCGTTTCTAGGACCGCTGTCTCTTCCCGGTCGTCTGGGTCAGGCAAGTCTTTCAGTGAAGTTGGAATTTTTTTTGCATGGGTGGCATGGATTCATGACTTCCGTCCATCCACCCGTATCACCGTCTGCGTTGCCAAGAGTACTTGATAGGGGCCGTGCCACCTGGGTGCTAACGATGACTTTCTTTCAAAAAGTTTAAGCAGCACCCAGTCTCCTGGCTCCAGCGCGTGCCCCGGACCGGTGTATCTCACTGGTAATGCCTCCTGCACCTGCTGATAAATCAAATGCAATTTCTGCATTAAAAGGCCACAATAAGTACTAAGCACAGGATATTCTATCTCACTTAGTCGCTTTGGCTGAGGTGAGCACCAAACATTTACCGGCCTCCCCATTACGATTTCGTATGGGGAGAGCCCAGTTTTAGCCTGTACAGATGTACGCATGCATAATAGTGCTATTGGTAATGCATCCACCCAACTCAACTTGCTTCCCGCACAAATTTTGCTAATCTTTGATTTAAGAATCCCGTTGTGCCTCTCCACAAGACCGGCAGAACTCGGATGCCTTGAACTATGGAATTTCTTATCAATCTGGAGACCAGCACATATCTGTAATACTACTGCACCCACAAAATGCGGTCCATTATCAGACCATAGGACCCGTGGCAAGCCAAATCTGGAAAAGTACTCCTTCAACATTACTTTTCCGTACTCATTGCTGTGCAATCTTTCAAAGGATATGCCTCCACCCACTTACTGAATGCACAGATAACCACCAAGACGTATTTTAAGTTTTGGCACCTCTCCATCTCTATGAAATCAAAATGGATTACCTCAAATGGCATGGAGGGCGGGCCAAAACTGCCTGTTGGAGTCACTATTCCCTTTCCTTCATTGTGTTGTAAACACGTGATACAGTTCTGCACCAACCTTTCTGCATTCTTTTTATGTTTACATTCTGCCATACTGTAGAAAGGTGCTGTATTATTTTCTTGGCACAGATGTGCGTAGGGCTGTGGGCCATTGTGACCATTGCAGTCACATACGTATTTGGCAACATCCAGTTTCTAGTTCCCTTGTCCACCCAACAACCCTGCAAATCCAACTCAGCAGATCCCTCTGCCCATCCCTTTATTTCATCGGCCGTAGCCTCGGCCTGCATTTCTTTGACAGTCGCAACTCCATCTTCTATCATACAGGGTACTTCCTCTGTCTGAACCATCATCATCTTGGTATACAAATCAGTGGCAGTTTGTTTCGCAATTCTGTCGACAAATGCGTTTCCCTCTCCTATTTTGCATGTTACTTTTTTATGTGCTTCGCATTTCACTATTGCTAGGCGCTTTGGAAACGTGAGTGCAGACAGCAATCGTACAATCAAAGGGCCATGTTGAATTCTGGCACCATGTGATGTCAGAAATCCTCTCTCAGCCCAGAGTCAACCAAAGTTATGAACCACTCCAAAAGCATACTGACTATCAGTATATATATTCACATTCAAATTTTCAGAAATCTCGCAGGCTCTGGTCAACGCTATTATTTCCGCAGCTTGTGCTGAATTATAGGGGAAAACCGTGTCAAAACCGCCAATGCACATCCTTCACTTTCACAGACAAATAGTCTAAAAATGTTCTCACAGTTCGGCGTACCCAAAACTGGAGCCGAGCATAATGCAGTTTTCACTCCATCAAATGCTTTCTGACATTCCTCATCCCACTGCAAAGGCATAACCGCATCCTTTCTAGTTAAATTCACTAATGGTTTCACAATTAACGCAAAATTACCAATCCATTGTCGGCAATATGAAGCCATGCCTATTATGGCTCTGACTCCTTTTTTTGTCTTTGGAATAGGCATACAAGAAATACTTTCTATGCGTTCTGGCGTTAGTCTTCTCCCTCCTTTCGAAAGTAGGTAGCCCAAATAAGCCACCTCCTTTCGATTATACTGAAATTTCTTCAAACTAGCTTTATGGCCATGTGCCGCTAGGTGTGACAGTAGTAATACAGTGCTTTCTTTACAAATCTCCTCTTTGTCTGCAGCTAGCAATAGATCGTCTATGTATTGCAAAAGTACACAACCCATGGGTATTCCAGCATGTCTAGCTGTTCTTTTAATGCTCTACTGTAAATACTTGGACTTTCCGTGTAACCTTGCGGAATCCGCGTAAATGTAAATGATCGTCCTCCTAATGTGAACGCGAACAAATATCTACTGTCCTTGTCCACTGGAATACTAAAGAATGCATTTTTCAAATCTACTACACTAAAAAATTCTGCGGAAACAGGTATCATTGTCAATATTGTAGTGACGTCTGGCACTAGAGGAAATTGCGGATCTACTACCTTATTCAATGCGCGTAGATCAATTATGAAACGGTATGGTACATCATTACCTCCTTTTTTATAAACCGGAAGAATCGGGCTGTTGCATGTACTGCCTGTGATCTCCTCAATTACCCCTAATTTCACCAAATTAGTAACAATACTCTTCAATCCTTTCTCACCTTCAGCCGAAATTTTGTATTGGGGTATTCGCGGTAGGGTAACACCTTTTTTCAAAATAATCTTTACTGGCTCTATCTTTAAACATCCCACATCATTGTCATGCATTGCCCATATACAGGTTGGTCCTTTACTTAGTTCCCCTGGTAACGCTTCAGACATGAATTCTGACACAGCGACATCGTGTGGCCATATCGTTAGAAACACTCCGTCTGCCTTGCAATGTATAACAGAACCTAGTTTTTTCAACAAATTTAACCCCAACAAATTTTCTCCACAATTTTCTGTTAGAAGGAAAGGACAATGTTCAGTAAATGGTCCTATGGTAACTGGGACTGGTTTGGACACTGGGTTTATGACTGGTGTAGCTGCGAACCCTACCGAAATATTCTTTTGCCCTGACAGTGGTATATCCGGAACCAAGTGATGGTCTATTGAACACTTCTGTGCTCCTGTATCTATAAGAAAGCGGTGCTCCTCATTCCCGACTCTCTTTTCTACGTAGGGTCCTCTCTGATTCACGGGAATAGACACTGGTTCCGACCCCTTTCCTGGGCTGTCCTATTGGGGAAATAACACATTGTCCGATGTGTAATCATTACTATTACTGTAATACGTGTTTTGCTGTGTATTGAAAACATTTCCACTCGTCCCTCTATTTCCCCCACTCTGATTTCCATATTGTTGATTTTGCTGTCCCTGACTCTGGTTTGGGGCATTTTGGTTTTGGCCTTGGTTTTGATTACCTCCGTTATTATGATGCTGCTGCATACTACTCCTATTTGGTCCATTCGCTCCTGGGTGTCCTCTATGCTGTCTCCTCTGACCAGACCCATTTCTATTCTGTAGATGCGGACATTGCGCTCGCCAATGTCCTTCCTCTTTACAATATGCACACTGATTCGGTCCCACTGTTCCCCCATGCATATTCGAACTACTCCTTCCTTGTGCGTTCCCTCGCCCTCTATTATGTCCTACTACTTGCTGCATTAATACTTGTGTCTTTAGATTTACCCTATCCCTCTCTTCTTTTTCTTTTCCTGCAGTCACTCTGCGCTCATAATATTGGGCCATATGCAGTACTTCGCCCAAAGTTTTTGCTTGCCATGCACTCTCTGATGTCATTATTAGATCCTGAATTGGACGTTTTAACCCCCTCACATATTTGTCAACAAATAACCTCTTTCCTGCTTCTGAACCCACATCCTGCCCACTGAAGTCTGTGAATACTTCCTCAAATCCATTAAAATAATCTGTAGCCAACTCATCTTTGCTTTGTACACATGCAGTCAATTTGTCCCATTGGATTCTTTTCTCTGGGACAATTGTTTTAACTTCTGTACTATACATGCTGGTAACGCCGCCAGGTTCGCTCCTGGTGTCCCCCCAACCGCTTTATTTCTATCTTCTATCATCAAGTCCGCCCATGTGGCGCCAAAGGCCGTTGTGTCATCTACCTTCCTTATTTGTTTCCATATGTCTGCTGGCAGGATCACCGGGAATATTAGGTCTATATCACCCGTGGTAAGCACAGATGATTGTAGGCAGGACTCTACTTCCTTGTAAAACCCTGCAGGATTCTTCCTTATATCAGGAATCGTCTGCTTATATGTTGTTCACCTCCTGTCTGGAAAAGGGAACATGCACATATTGGGCGGTATAATGGGCTGGTGTTACCTGCGCCGCTGCACCGGCCACTGCGGGAACCTCCACTTTGGGCACAAAGGTAGGTGGGACCTCTTCTCTTAGATGTAACAATATTCCCAGATCCGACGATAGGGCTGTTTCTCCTGTCCCTCGCTCTAGTGCTCTTCTATATACTGCCATTATTTTGGGTGGGCTGGCTTTATCGTTTTTTATATCTTTGTCTAATAGATGTTCAACCATCGACTGTAGCGCTTTTCTTTTCATGGGCATGGAATATTCATCAAATATCTCGTGTATCTCCATTGTGGTAATACAAGGATCTGACATCCATCTAAATGCTTCTTGCATACATACTTTTAACTTGTCGCCCCTTTGTACTGACGACATTGAATGTCGTCGTCGTATATATGGCTCTACAGTTTCCTTCCTATTTCTCCCGATATAACTACTCCTGTATCCAGGTGCAGTGAACATTTCGGCATGATCATCTAATTCATCTTTATGCTCAAAAAGTTTATATACATGTTCTCTCACTTCTTCATCCCTCTCCCTACAGCGTGCTAATGTATCGAAATCTAACAATCACTGCGGTGGTAATTTCCCAATTAGCTGTTTCCATTTCTCCACCAAATATTCACCCATGCATTCCAACACTACCTGTCTTTCGTTGCTTCTACAGAAGTCATATATCAAAGCCAATGTTGCCGTCCCATCATTCCCGTCTATATACATCTCTGCCTGTTGCTGCAGTTCCACCTTCCTTTCTTTGCTGATTGCGCTGCGGGTTACCCTCGTGCACCCCCGTTGGTCAGTCACGCCTCTTGCCCCTGCGGTTTCAACTTCAACCCCGGGAGGAACGGACAGTACCGAGTCTGTGTCTAAGGCGGGAGGTGCGGATGGGACAATGGGAAAGGGGGTGTCTGTTGTGGGACTGGTTGGCTAATAGGAACTGTTACGCGCACGGTCTGTGGCTGTGGGATGGCTTGAGCTACCGGAGGGGGAGCTTGAGCTACGGACGGGGTCTGGGCAATAACTACTGAAGTGTCTGGTCTTACTTCTGATCTTGGGCCTTGTTTTGTATGGGTCAATATATTTTCTATCAATTCATCTGCTATGTGTAATTCTCGTTGTGGGTATATTATTTCTATATTCAACTGGTCACGCCTGCCTGCCCTTCTTAAACTCTCAGTCCACTCCTCCTCTTCTTTTTCTTCCGCTACCTCACCTTTTGATTTATGCCTTCGCGCATGCTTTGCTCTGCTTTTAAATAGGAGCATTGCTTCCTTTCTCCAGTCTTTAATAGTCTCAAATGCTGCAGGATGCGCTTTCTTTCTTATCAACACCCTTTCCAGGTTATCTATCCTCGCCATCTCAAAACTACCATTAATCGGCCACTGATGGTCTTGTTGCTTTCTGGTTTGCCTATGCCAAGTCTCACAGAATATTATCGCACCCACTCCATACTTCACATGCATCTCATACGCCGGCGTTCCCCCAGGTGGTACAATTTGGCCATCTCTGCTAGGGTGGACAATACCCCAGGCATGTTTCAACCTTCCCCCTGGTTAATCAACCTTACCTAGGGCATTTGATTTTGCAAAGTCAACTCTCAACCAATATCAGGATGCTTTGAATCAGGGAATGACTCACCTGATAAATCAAGTCGTCTGTATACTGACGCACCAAAGGACGTCGTGTCTGCGTTTCTTGGCTTCCTCCTCGTTTCGGGACCCTCGCCTCCTTGTTCTCTAGCCAGGCACGTCGATCAGGGATCAGATGTGTGCAGATCTGCAAAGGAGTCTCTCATCACTTTTACAGGGTGCCCCGAACACCTCTTGATCCCGGCTCGATCGTCCCGTCCTCGCCGTTCTCTGCCTTTCTCAATTACAACGTTACGCGATGGAACAAGTGGGGGAGGGTCCCTATTCGGGCGCCATCTTGAAAGGGGCCCCTAGGGGACCCTGACGTCTATGGAAACAAGGCGAGTCACCACACACGATAGAGACGCCAGACACGAGGTTGTATTCCCAAAGCTAGGGTTTTATTGCAAAGCAAAAGTCTCAGTTGGCCAACTCGGTCTCACGCCCCGCGACGTGTATCTCTAGACCTCGAGGGACGCAAGAGAGCGAATTACGTACATCAGTTACATATATACAAAATGCATATCAAACAGTCAGCTATGACATGTTTAACACCCCCCTTTATTGGGTTTCTTTGAACTTGGTGTGATGATGGACATCTCCGACCAATTTGACACCTTCAAACATCTATTCTAGTAACAATTTGCAATTTGTGAGTGCAAAGGCATCTTTCAGTCATTGAATAGAACACAGCGCTTCTGTTCTTGGAAGCGAACTACATACGGGGGCGTTGCATTCCGGACATTGCTAACTCAGCAAAGGGGGGCCATAAGAAAAGCATAATTCAAGCCTTTAGCGGTATTATTCTAACATATTCTACCATATAACGAGACGGGCTGGCAGCTGTGAAATGATTAAATGCCCTGCAGCTCTGCTTCAAGGCTACATTCGGGAGGGAGCCGGGCATTCTTCCTGGCGCTGCCTACGTTTGTGTTTCAGTGAACTCTTGTGATCCTCACGGCCCTGCGGCCTTGTCCTTTTCACATACAGACAACAATGGGGGTCATTCCGAGTAGGGCGGTAAGGGTTAACGGTCACCGCTAACAAGACCGGTGCCGTTAAACCCTTACCGCCGTATTCCGAGTTCCCTTTGCGGGTTGGTACTTAACGCCTGCTTTTTGCAGGCATTAAAAAACCAACCCGCAAAGGAACCTAGGAGCTAATTACGGCACCGTAATTTACGGTGCCGTAATTAGCGCCTTCCCCATTCCCATTGAGCCCTATGGGCCAAAAATGGGAATGGGGAAGGGCCCATGGTGAATGGGGAATTACCGCCCCCGCCAACCTTGGAATGGGGCGGTAATTCCGCCATTCACCATGGCGGAGTGGGAAAAATAACGGCGTCAACCAAGGCGCTAACAGTGCCTTGGTTAACGCCAGGGTCGGAATGAGGCCCAATGTTTCACAGTCGAGCAGTGTAAGCGTGAAATATACTGCGAAGCAATAGAAACAGAAAGCAATGAGCAATGGTTAGAAAACAAAATGGCGATTCTTGTTACATCAAATTGGCCGTTCAAACTCGAAAACCTATATTTTGTCATATCGTGCACGAGACGGTTGGCCCACGGCCACCAAAATGCGTTTGCGGTTTCAAAGTAGAGGTATCCGTATTTCTAGACTGACAGACGGTGAACAAAGGAACCAAACCTTGTTTGGTGCGCAGAGTAGGGTAGTTACCACTACCACCAGCCAAGTCTTAATGAAAAGGGAGCGAAAGAATGCTCCAAGAGAAACAGACAAAAAGGGATAAGTATTAACCCTTTCCAGTACTCTATGTAAGATAGTTTGTACTGGATCTGTGGATTTAAAGAGACTAATAAGGTCAATGGCAACTTTACATGTTCTGGGAGACAGTAGTCAGTCCCAGAAAATGGAGTCTGAGTTGGGAAGTCTAAGACAACCCTGTGTCACTGCACTAAAGGTGCTGTGTAACACAAAGCAAAAAGATGATGCCTGTGGAGTAGGTGAGGCTCCACAGTCTATGAACACAAGAACATGTTAAACACACACAGCAAAACACATGCAAGAGTAGGAAAAAAGGCTCCCACTCTTGCCAGGTAAAAAAAGAAAATCCTAGAAATCTAGCAAAGCTGCTGAGGGGCTCAGTAGGTAATGGAAATTAGCCATTCTGGAGAATTCTCCCTAACACACGCCCCCGCCAGTCTAAGGGGCAGGAGGATTTAATCCACTCCTGGATGAATCTCTACCTCTAGTCAGTTAAAAAAAATCCTAGAGAGACCATCAGCAGTTTGGTGGTTTCCCCTTTCATTTGCATTAATCCTCTCGAGGGTTGGTGGTATGTCTGAATCACAAAGGTAGATCCATACAAGTATGGTCTAAACTTCTTCAGAGACCACACAATGGCAAAAAAGTCATGCTCTATGGTTGCCCACCTTGTTTCTGGTTCCTTCAGTTTCCTACTGAGGAAGCAAATGGGGTGCTCCTTACTTTTCTCCTCCAGTTGACTAAGGACTGCACCTATGCCTGTATTGGATGCATCTTTCTGCACAATGAATGGTTGATGACAATCAGGAGCTCTTAGGACTGGAGCTTGACAAAGGGCTTTCTTAAGGTTTGCAGAGGCTTGAATGCACTCCTTATTCCATCCAACCTTTTTAGGGAATTTTGGAGAGGAAATCAAATTCAAGGGAGAAGCTACGGTCCCATAGTTCTCTATGAAATTCCTGTAGTACCCAGTGAGACCTAGGAAAGCTCTCGCTTGGGTTTGAGTAGTAGGGGGGCGGCAGTTCTGTACAGCTTGTACTTTGCTAAGCAATGGCCTTATTCACCCCCTCCTAACTCATGACCAAGGTAGACCACTTTGCTCTGACCAATTTGACATTTGCTTGCCTTTATGGTCAGGTTGGCATGCTCAAGAGCCTATCCTAAGTGATCAGTATGTTATTTCCATGTAGGGCTGAACACTGCAATGTCATCTAAGTATGCCATGCAGAAGTCCTCCATCCCATTCAGAACTTGATTGGCCATCCTTTGGAATGTAGCAGGTGCATTCTTTAATACAAAAGGCATAGGGCCTCATTACGACCCTGGCGGAAAGTGACTGACCGGACCGCAACAGCGTAAATAGCGTTTCCGCCATTGCACGAAGGAGCAAAGTGCGGCTAATCACGACCCATCGGGCACGAGCATTACGCCATGGCGGAATCCGAAAGGCTGCGATGGCGGAAATGACCCCAAAACGGCCCTTACCGCCGCCGTACGCTGCACCAGGTGCAATACCGCCACCCATCTTAGCGGTCACCGTAATGAGCGGTCACCGTAACGAGCGGGCACCGCAAATTACGGCCACCGTAAATATACGGAAACGGAAGTAAAAGCATGTGGCCGGAACGGGAAACAGCACGCCGCACAACTATAAAATCCGAATCCCAACACAACCATTAAAAATCCGACCCTGACACACATCCCAACCCGTTAGCAACCCCAGTTAAAAAAATAAATATGGGAAAGGTAGCCAAGAAAGCGTGTGACCGCAAGCGGCAGGTACACTTCTCCCGAGAGGAACTGACCGTGCTCACCGAGACCCTCCAGGAAAATGCCGCCGTCGTCTTCTCCAGTCAAATGACCAGGACGGCCCTTGCCAACAAGAAGGCCATATGGGCCCTGGTGGCACAGCGCGTAAGTGCGGTGGGGACAACACCCCGCACGCCACAGCAATGTCGCAAGCGGTGGGACGACCTGCGGATCCGCGTACGCAGCATACTTTCTGCGAACAGGAACATCGCCACAGCTACCGGGGGGGGTTCAGAGTCGCCCATCAAGTTGACCCCCTGGGAGGAAATCTGCGCCTCCACCATAGGAATGGAGAGCATAGAGGGAGTCGGAGGGATGGAGAAAGGAGTGCCGACATCCGGAGAATCAGGTAGGTTGGCCAAGAGAAACAATGCGAAATCCACAAACCACGAACATGTGCAGTACCATGTGACCCCATAGTGCAATACATACTTTGCCCTGACAGCGCCCTCTAAAAGTCAGAATGAACAAACAAATCAATCAAGAAGCCATAAACAACCCCTACATGTGCAGCATGCACCCCCTAACTGCAGGCAGCCAAATGAATGCATCCTCAATCCACACGAAAATGAGACCACCTCCAAGGCCCAGTCCCAAATCAGCCTCATGTACCACCCCAATGCATTTGATACGTTGCCATTCCAAATCCGACAGACCCATAACTAACGCTCGCCCCTCTTTACTCCACCACAGGGTCCGATACCAACGACGAGCTGCAGGACACCCCTACCAGCACGCCTGCAAAGAGGGCCAGGACCAACGTCCCAAGAGCCTCCACCTCAGGTGCAAGGATCAAGACACGGCAGCAGCAGGAATCAAGTGGCAGCACACTGGAGGGGACTGCAACAGGCACCCCAGCAGCCAGCAAGTCCACAACCCCAGCACCACAGGTCCCCCCAAAGAACGTACCTGATGGCACTGCCTCTGGTGGTAGCAGCACCATAGGTGACACAGCTGTCATGCCAGCATGCTCCGACACGGAAAACAGTGCTGGCGACGTAGGTACCATCCATGACCTTTCCCAATCCCCCTGCATGTACCATCCCCTACACCATGACGAAACCACGCAGGGGCACCCTGAAGACGACGACTGGCCAACCCCCACAAGTCCTGTGCCAAGGCAACATGTGTTGAGCAGCCCCCCTGTCACACCACCGCAAATGTCCATGGCCCAGCAGAGGCAACAGTCCCTCGACCTGCTGATCGAGCAACAGCAGGAAGTGTCCACGCTACTCAAGGACCATGCAAATGAATGCGGGGGTTCCAGGGCAGCCATGGAAACATCCACCGAGACACTCAGGGCACAAATAGAGAAAAGCAGTGAGAGCCTCAGGGGAGAAATGGAGAGAAGCACCGAGAGCCTGAGAGCACAAATGGAGAAAAGCACCGAGAGCCTGAGGGGGGAACTGCATGCGACGTCCAAAGACGTTTGTGCTGAACTTGCTGCTGTGCGCCGTGTGCTCTCGGAGCTCTCACAAACCCTCAGAGACATGCATGGACGCGAGCAGGCAGAGACATCATCCGTGGCAAGTTCCGTCCAGGGCAGCCCCCAACGCAGATCTGGCAGGAACCTGCGCTCCACGGGCAGGGGTGCCCCTGATACCCGTAGAGGGGGCTTGCAATAGCGTCCAACCACGGACAGCATGCATATTTGGACACTGGTGTTGGGGGGTGAGGTAGTAGGGTGGAGGGGGTGTGTTGGGCTTCACTGGGTGGCGGGTCCATAGGGTGTATAAATCAAATCACATTAACAATACAGCATCTCATAATCATCCAATGACATGTGTGGACATTGATATTTGCGTACGAGGCCTTCATAGGCGTACAGTCCACAATGTGCCTGTACTACACACACACAGTGCCACAGGTCCCCTTTCCGTGTAATAGGCACCATGCGTGGTTGCTAGAAGCATGCATCTATGATGCTCTGTCGGATTGCACGTGCATCCTGTGCCTCATGGACTCCTTGAGGTGCCTCCACATCCCCACCCTCATCATCATCATCATCTTCAGGTGCATGCAGTACAGCGTCAGGGGGCATGGGCACATTCCTACGTATGCACATGTTGTGCAGCATGACACATGCCATGACCATCTTAGAAACCTTCTCATGGCTGTACATGAGTGCCCCGCCAGACCTGCTGAGGCTGCGGAAACGAGCCTTCAGTAGGCCGAATGCCTGTTCAATGACCACACGGGTACGTGAGTGGGCATGGTTGTAGTCCTCCTCATGCTCGTTCTGTGGGTTCCGGATTGGTGTAAGGAGCCATCTCTTCAGTGGATACCCGGCATCACCTGTATGAGACGAATAAAGGGTGTCAGTGGAATGATAGTGCTAAGTAGCCCCCCCCCCCCCCCTGCAAGGTCATTGACGCATCAAATGGGCCACGATGTCATGCATGGAATGAGACTCACCGAGTAGCCAGGATCTGTGCCCTGCGTGTCGCTCCATGTAGCGTGGTATTCTTGTGTTCCTCAGGACCATAGAATCATGGGTAGATCCTGGAAATCTGGCACAACAATGCGTAAATATCTTGTTGGAGTCACACACCATTTGCACATTGATTGAATGAAATTGTTTCCGGTTGCGGTACTGGACCTCCATGGCATGTGGGACAACCAATTCAACATGGGTGCAGTCGATGGCACCAATGCAACCCGGGATGCCGCCAAGTGCATGGAATCCCACTTTAGCGTTGGTAATCTCCTGGTACGTGCGTGGTAGTGTGATGTGGTCGTCGGCGTGCTTCAGGAGGGCATCGTGCACTTGGAAGAGTGTCCGTGAGAACAGTGGCTGTGAAATGCCATGCAACTGTCCCACTGTGTGCTGGTAGGTGCCTGTGGCCAGGAAGTGGAGTGCAGACACCACCTTCAGTAGGGGTGGGATGGCGGTTGGGCTATCTATCATGCTCACGAGGTCAGCATGTGTCATGTCCACAATGGCGATTATGGTGTCCCGGTCCAAACGGTAGAGGGTGTGGATCTGCTCAGCAGTGAGGTTGAACGGATCGGCTCGGAGGCGTGGGATTGCGGGCCGCCTGCGTGGTGGTAGTGGCAGTGCTTGTGGGCCTTGCTGACCCTGCCTTGCCCTCCTCCTCCTCCTTCTCCTCCGTCTCCCCTGTGCGCCCGGTTGTTGTACCTGTTGTTGTTCGTCGTCTTCTTGTAGTTGTAGCACTTGCAGTGCTATCTGGTCCCCCAGGCCCAACATCGCTAGTCCTGCCGGTAGCATTTTGGAGTGGGAGTGGTTGTGGGAGGGGTTTGGGTCTGCTATATATGTGCTGTCGGCCTGTATGGCCTCCACCTGTGCTGATTGAATGATTCTGTGGCAGATGCTATCCCTTCTGGCCGAGCACGTCCCGCACGTAAGGCTGCATTTGGCCGCATGGCATCTTGGGATTGGAATCATGTATCTAATCCCGATGGCAGTGTGATGTACTTTGACTGATCTTCATGCTATGCTCCCATTGTTACACATGCTATGATTGCAGCCGCTTACATACCTGTGAAGAGTCAGTGGTATGTAGGGCTCGATCGATGCCCGACCCTCATGCAGCACAGTAACGTAATTCACCGACGGGCGTGGCGTCCCATTTGTGATTGCAGCCAGTTAGCATCATGACACACAGCCGCACTACATTGATGTAATTGTGAATGCAAGCGTTCACAGAAGCCTTTTCGACGTAATGTTGCAAGTGAGGAATTCGAAGGCCAGCATTTTGGGCTTTGAAGTAGCGGCGAGGATACGCCCACAGGTCTGGCTGGAAATGTAACGTTCTATTGTAGAATGTCCTTGGGACATGGCCCATAACGAGCAGGCAATGAATGATATGAATTGAATGGGATGCGCAATAGCGTAGTGGACGATAAGGCAGGACGTTCCCAAATCCATCTTGCTTCACAACACTACAGATCCGGCCAGGGGCACAGTGGTTTTTGCGGACTGCATTACGCACAGACGCGATGGAAGTTTCACATATTATGTGAGTGAATATTCATGCGTTTTCATTGCGGGATGAGGGAATGATGAATGGATGCATGGACTGATGATTCCGTTTAGGGTCTGCCATGTACATGGGTTTTTTGATTCACTCCCCTTCCCCTGCGTTATGTGATGCAAGGCTGCCATAGTGGGACATACGTCTATCTGCCCTTGTCGGATCCTCCCTGTCTCGACGCGCCTTCATACACTTGTGTCTAGGCACGTTACTAATCCCATGTCATGGGTTCTATCTTGACGGACGCATGCACAGTAACCGACGTTGCCAATGGTGTATTTAGCTCGATTGGTTTCGTTATGATTCGATACTGATTTAGGGGTGTGTATATTCCTTTGGAGTGGGCTAGCATGCATATGGGTGTGGATTTGGTGTGTTGAATGAAGATTGTAATGCATCATGAGTCCCGTAATGCAATCGGTTAATTTGTGTTTCTTTTGGGTGACAGGTATCTCCTGCCCTATTGCAGATGCCATCTCTACGCCACTCCTCCAGATGGTTTTTACTCTCGACTCCTGCAGCTTCGGGTGAATCAGTGGAGCACCATTTCGATCTTATGGGACGATCGCCAATGGGCCACATGCCCTTACGCTGTACTGGTGGCTAGGTGCAACATTTCGGCCTTTCAGCTCGACTAGTGCCTGCCTCATGGGACGGACCTGCGGTTCTTGCCGCTTCCATGTTGCCTTTTGGAACGTTGATGTAGGCCCTGTGTGCCATGATGGTACAGGGCGTCACACAAGTGGAAGCCGGTCAATTATTGCAGATGCAGCCCTCGGTGATGATGGTTGTTTTGGTGTTATTTTGCAAATTGCTGTGGGGCCTTTGTCATTTGGATGTGCATTTAAATTGTATTCCGATATTTGTCGTGTTGCGTTGTTCTTTGCAGGTGATGTGGCGATTTTCGCTTTGTGGCGGTATGTATTGCGAGATGATCTGCATTGTGTTCCGCCTTCTGAGTTGAGTTGTGTGGTACAGTACTGGCCGCGTTTGCCTACGTAGCACAGTATGGTCACGGATAGGGGCTGCCATTGTGTCTGTTTACATGATGTGCTGTTCAGGGGCGGGGGATTGGCTTTTGGCCGACTGGTGCCTGTCAGCCAGGTCGATTGGTGGAATGATGGGTTGTTCAGAATGTGGCTGGTCACAGGTGACTGTGTTTGCGTGCGTTTGTTGGAGGGGGACTGGGGTCATGTCCATTGGAATAGCTTCTGTATTGATGCCATCTGTGCCCTGCAGCTCCCATCGGCCCCTCTTGGGATGAGCCTGGCTGCTCAGTCACTCTGCCAACTTGTGTGGTACATGCTTCTGCTGATGGTTGGTTTGTTTACTGGCATGAGTACAGGGCTGGTGCAATCCCCCTCAGGATGCTGTTTTGGATGTTGCCTTGCGCTGGTGGCAAGCGATGGGGGACTACTGTTGTTTTGTGTCATGTGTTCTTGATTTTCATTTTGATGTATTGTACCTTCACATGCCTGTGCTGCGTCAGTACGGCTATGGTGACATGCCGTACATGGATGCCCACTCACGGGGCGCTTTGAGCCCCTGCATGCTTTTCTACGTTGGCATGCATGGGTGAATTGTGGATTTCACTGGTTGCATAGTGAGAGTACATTGCGCCTGCCAGGAGTTGTGCAATGAGGCCAGGGAGTGGAGTACAGGCACTCAGTGGGCCATTTACGGTTGGTTCACGTTGCCGTATTTCTCGCCATGGCGGAATGGTACTTTACGACGTGCTTGATGGCGTTCAGTACATGTCCGCTAGGGTCAGAATTCGCGTACCGTTGCGCCATGGCGGTGATTCCGGTTTTGCAAGGCGCGCGTGCGCGTACTTGGTGCAGTTAGCGTTGCCGTTCACTGCGGTGTCGCTAATGGCATCGTACTTTACGGTGACGGGTCATGATCGCAACGAGCGGTGTTCGATGGCGGTATTGCATTTCCGCCATCATTTTTCCATTTCCGCAAGGGTCGTAATGAGGCCCATAACCTTAAACTGATAGAGGCCTGCTGGGGTTGAGAATGCAGTTTTCTCCTTGGTATGGTCTATCAGTGCTATTTGCCAATAGCCTCAGGTCCGATCAAATGTACTGAGGTACTTGGCTGAACCAAGTCTATCCACCAGTTCATCTGTCCGTGGCAAAGGATGGGTATCAGTCTTTGTGACTGCATTTAGAGCTCTATAGTCCACACAGAATCTCAACTCCTTGGATCCTGCCTTTGGTACTAGAACAACTGGACTAGACCATGGACTGGTAGAGGGCTCTATAACCCCGAGATCAAGCATCTTGTTGACCTCTCCTTTGATGTGGGATCTCACATGTTCTGACATTCTGTAACCTCTGCTTTTCACAGGTAGACAGTCACCAGTGAGAATATCATGCTGGCCCCAAAGGGTCAAGCCTGGTGATAGTGAAAACAGGGAGGCAAACTGATTTAACAGAACTTTGCACTCCTCCTGTTGTTCAGAAGTCAGTTGAGAAGAGAGATTGACTCCTTCTATTTTCTCATCCAAACGTTGGCCTCTGAGGAGGTCAGGTAGAGGTTCACTCTCCTCTTCCTCTTGAGCTGAAGCTAGAATCAAAGCTCCTCCAGAGACCTACCACATAGTCAGTCACTCTGACTGGCTTGGGGGAAGGAGCACTCTCCAACCCCTCCTTAATCAGGGCCAATGGACCTCTCACTGGATGGCCATAGAGAAGTGTATAGGGACTGTATCCAACTCCCTCCTGAGGGACTTCTCTATAAGCAAAGAGAAGGCATGGTAGTAGAAGGTCCCACTTTCTTTTAAGGGGTTCCTCTAAAGCACCTATTATGCTCTTCATAGTACGATTAAACCTCTGTAGCAGTCCATTTGTCTGTGGATGGTACGCAGTAGAGAACTTGTAAGTGACACTACAGTTTTTCCACATGGCTTGCATGTAGTGGGACATAAAATTGGTTCCCCTGTCAGATATCACTTCCTTAGGAAACCCTACTCTGGTATAAAATACCAAGTAAAGCCTTAGCCACAGCCTGAGCCATAACAGTCCTCATAGGTATTGCTTCTGGGTATCTTGTAGCATGGTCTACTACAACCAGGATAAACCTGTTCCCTGAAGATGTCGGAGGGTCAAGGGGACCGACAATGTCGATGCCCACTCTCTCGAAAGGAACTCCCACCACTGGGAGAGGCACCAGGGCTGCCACATTCTTGGCTCCACTCTTGCCAGAGGTTTGGAAAGCGTGACAGCTCCTACAGAATTTGTCAACTTCTGAACCCATTTTAGGCCAGTAGAAGTATAAGGAGACCCTTTCCTTGGTCTTTTTGAAGCTCAAATGACCAGCCAAAGGTATCTCACGGGCCAACTGTAGGAACTGTAGTTTGTTGGCAAGGGGCACTACAATTCTGTTTCAGTTCCCAGGGATAGACTCAGTCGGTTCACTGTAGAAGAGGCCATCTTCCCAGCTTAACCTATGCTTTCCAACTTCTTGCCCATCAAGTTGGTTAGCAGCCTGTTGTCGAAGACTCTCGAGAGTAGGACACTCTTTGTCCTCTGCTGAAGTATGCCCTGTTGGGTCCACCTTCTGCCAGTAAAGACTGCAGCTCAGGAAGGTCAACAGGGTCAAGATCTCCAACCAAAACAGTGTCTTCTTCCAGATCTGACTCTTCAGAAACTGGGTCAACCACACATGGTTGTACCTCACACTCTGCCTCAGCAGGTGGAGGGGTCACAGGTGTGACCCTGGACAATCTTGGTGATGTCCTTGTTGGTAGCACAGGGGTGCTGTCTGATTTTTTCCTTGAGGTCTTGGGTTTCCCCTTTGCTTCTTTCTTTCCAGAAATAGCAGTGAGCAACTCCTGTGGAGTGTGAGTGATAGTTTCTTCTATCAACTCCTCTGGAGAGCCTCTTAAGGTCCTCTCCCTTGCAGGCCTAGTGAGCTCCTGTCTCCTCCTACTAAGATGCCTGGGGGTACTTGACACAACTCCAAGAGTTTTCAGGTCATTACCCAAAAGGTCTCTCCCAGGCACTTCACTCTGCACACTAACAGGTACTTTGACAGTCATATGATTACACTGGGGATGAGAGCTGGTAACTGGAGAAGCATTTGCACAGGGCCTCCAGCTAACTTGGTGAGGCGTTTGGGTGCCTTAGCAACATCCTCCACCTTGAAAAATGATTCCTCAACCACAGTTATGCTGGCTCCAGTGTCTCTGATGGCAGGAGTCTCCTGGCCATTCACAAAAACACTATCTGTCACGACCCTCAGCCCTGATCCCCACTGGCAAGCCCATTGGCCCGGTGGAATCAGGACTCGGATCGCTTATAAGGCCTGGCATCCACTTCTCAGGCCCTCTTGGGGCGAGTCCTGGCACCTTTGGCACCAGGCTCATAAACAAATATAGACATCTGCTTGTGGAACTACTTTTTAGGGCTTTCAGCCAACATGAAGGCATCCACATAGCTTGATTCCTAGAACCAAGCTATGTGGTCTAGTGGTTTGGGTGTTGTGGCGTAGGGACTACTTTACCTGGACTACTTTGCAGTGGCTATTTAAACCACACCCGAACAAGACAACACGCTTCGCGTTACTTTGCTACTAGCAACATGACGCTCACCGTGTCCAGCTTTCTCTCGAGCCTGACGAATTCCGGACCTGCAGAAAACAAAGAACATCGTAAGCAGCAGAATCTTACCTGCAATCTCCATCCTTCACTGCTCGCAGCTCCTAGGCAGCTCCGTTTGAAGAGTTTGCCGCCCGGATCGAAGGACCTGAAAAAAGGGAGAAAGACATTATTAAAGGAGGTAAAAGAGACATTACAACCACGGAGCGCTTAGAGACTTACCTGGCTGGCTGATTTTCGACCGGCATAGCTCCGGAACTCCATCTGCACTGGGAGCACACCGCGACCTACGAAAGAGAGAAAAGCACAGGTCAGTGAGGACAAGACATCGCTGCGCTGTGCAAAGCACCTCCTTACCGCATCATAGCGCTATTGTGCGCCATCATCTACCGGTGAGAACCAGCCTACCCAGTTCTCCAAGCGGATACTCCATGCACCTAAGGGAGATAAAAAGAGACATTTTAGAACAGAGAAAAGGCATGCAAGAATAACAACACCATCAATCGCAATAAGACCTACCTGAAAGACACTACAAGGGTAGTGAAGTAACTGGACCGCCCGCGCCCACAAAAGACAACACGCCCCTGCCCAGAGAGCAGGACGGAGAGCTCACCAATTCCGACAGCCATGTGAGAAGAGAACCCAGAGGGGCTGAAAACACAACAGAGGTGGGGAAAAACTTATCTTGGTCATCCAGTCCTAATATAGTCTTCATTTCCAGGCGGAATCCCATCGACACCGAAAACCACACCAGGGAGTCATAGAGAAGGGCACCAACGAAGAACTGGCTGGGTGGTGTCCTCGTGGATACCAGGTGAGCGTAACACTATCTTTATAATACTCTTTAGTATTATCTTGGATAGAATTATAGGGCCTCATTACGAGGTTGGAGGTAGCCATGGCACTACTAACGCCATGGCTGCCTCCAAACTCGTTTCGACTCCGCCCTGGTGAATGGAGCAATTACCGGTCCATTCCAAGGTTGGCGGGACAGGTAATTCCCCATTCACCAGGGCCATTGCCCATTCCCATTTGAGCCCCCACAGGGCTTAATGGGAATGGGGAAGGCGCTAATAATGGTACCGCAAATTGCGGTACCGTTATTAGCTCTAGAGTCCCTTTGCAGGTCCCGTCCTTAACGCCTGAAAAAAACAGGCGTTAAGGAAGCACCCGCAAAGGGAACTCGTAGTAGGGCGATAAGGGAATACTGGCACCGGTGCCCTTACCGGTGCCGGTAATCCCTTACCGCCCACCTGGTAATGAGGCAAATAGACATCTAAATTCTGTTGTTCCCACAAGCTCAGGTACACTAGAGAAACACTAGCTGAGACTCTCATGGGTTCATCGGCCAGTAGGTGAAAGTTTCCACTTGCCATAGGTACTTCTTCTTCTGGGGAGAAGGCTAAGAAGACAGTGTGGACCACTGAAGGTTTACCCTCACATCTGGGATCACCTTCACATGGTCAGTTGACTCACAAACATAACATTTCCCAAATGTCTTGATGAATGGGGGTTTGTTCTGACCTCCAGCTGGTTTGGGTCCAGATGGTATACTAGCCTGAGTCAGTTTCCCTGGTGGTCTACCCTTATGTTGTTGTTTGTGGCCCTCTTTTGAATTGGAGGTATTACAATTCTCCTTGTTATCGTTCTTTGGCTCCTTTCACTCATCCTTCTTCTGAGTTGCCCCACAAGTCAGCAGCCTTAGCTAACTTCTTTGGATCTATCTCCTTAGAATCAGCCAAGTGCTGTCTGAGCTCAGGAGCGCAAGCATCATAAATTGACTCCAACATAACAATATTCCTCATACCTTCATAAGTCTTTACTCTGTAACCCTTAACCCAACCATCTACGTTTTTCAAACATTCACATACCCAGGTAGCCCAAGGGGTAGCATCATGCTTTTTGAGGGCCCTAAACCTCTTAGTGTACTGGGAAGGGGTCTTCCCAAATCTAGCAATTAAAGATAGCTTCACACATTCATAATCCATCCTATCCACCTCCCCCAACTCCATCAAAACATCAGATGCAACAGTTGGTAGCCTAGAGAAGACCCAGGGGAGCAACTGATTCCCTGTAAGACCTTGAATCCCATGGTTATAATCAAACATTGCCAAGCAATCCAAAATATCAAGCTTAACCTCATACATACCCACAATTTCTTTAGGCATACGGGGCCTCTTAGGACTGGAAGACCTAGAAGACTCTGGGAGAGAAGCATTCTCAAGAGATAACTTTTTCATTTCTAGTTCATGATTCAACTCCATTTCTCTGAGCTTAAGTTCTTGATGTTTTTGTTCAGTTTGAGCTTTTAAACATTTAAATTCCAATTCAAGTCTCATCTTTTCTAGAGCAATGAATTCAGGACTGAGTGTAGGACCTGGTGGGGTCCCAGTGGACAAAGGTTGAGGTTGCTGAGCAGCTAAGGGAGCAGTGAGGCCTACATTATGAGCCACATCTGCTCTTCTAACTCATCAATAATAGACACATTATCATCCTCATCATTTTCCACATTTTCTGAGGGGTCAGGTATTTCAGACCCACACTCCAGACTTTATTTCGCTAACAACCTTTCAATCAATTCAGACTTTGATTGGTAGCGATGGCTGAGCAGCCAGACTTATCTCAAGAGCAAGTGAGCAGTATCAATAGTTACACAAAGGACAGCAATTACTATGAATCAAAAAAACACTGACTCAAGGTTTCTGAGTAAAAGAATATACATTTATTTACAGATCAGTTGTAAAACATTTCACTAGTAAAGCAGTTTAGAAATCACACTCTTAATACACCACACCACTGCCAATAGATTCTGGACAAGTAAAGCTCAAAAATGAAGTGTGAGCAAAATGGCACTCCAATAATTTAAAAGGGAGGGAAAGACAAAGTTAGACACAAATTGAGCAGCACCAACAGGTAAGTAAGCAGGGCAATCTAGAAAGACTAACTACAGTGATGGAATCAAATCAAAAAGGCTTAGGACCAAAGTCAATAGGACAAAAGTATTTTGCTCAAGATCACACAGTTCAGGGTAGTTCACGGTTAAGTCTTTGCCAAGAGTTCCGGACGGGGTTGGTCGGCAGAAAAGTTAGTTTAAAGAGTAGAGAAGGACAAGCCCTCGGATTGGTGAAAGGTTTCACACAACTTCACCGCGGCTGGACGAAACGAACAACCGGATTCAAACAGTACCTTAAAATGGAGAAGCAGCTGTAGCTGAGGTGGACGTTCCTGGCAGGTCCTGCAGGCTCACGGTTGCTGAAGCGACTGTCAGACTGAAATGAAGTAGGAAGACTGGAGGGTCCTGCACTGCCCAGGGAAGAAACCATCAGCAGAGCAAAGCAACAAAAAAATGGTACGCTCCTTAAAACCCAAGCACGGTCCGACCTTCCTGGCTATCCGGTTCACTGTAGATCTGGACAGCAAATTCGACCAGAGGAGGGAGGCCTGGCTTGGAGTTTAGGTGAACTGGTTGGTCCCACCAGCTCTGGGGAAGAAGATTCCTGGTAGATCTTCTCTGTCGTTGGAGTCTGAAGATTCGGACCTGCAGCAAGGCTTCACCGGGCGGTTCAGTCATGGTAGAGGTCCTCTTCTGACAGCTCCTCTTTGGTTCTCTTGTTCCAGTGGTGACTCTGCCTTTCCAGCCCCAGAGACCTGCTTTTTATGCAGTTTTCCCCCATTCACACAGCCTGGCTGTCAATCACACAGCAGGGCGACTGTCCCACCGGGACAGTCACCACAACCAATCATATCAGAGTGTGACATGGGTCTTCAAGGAAACCCTGTTCAGGGAGTCCTAAACCCCTCCCTCACATCCTGTCCCCCTCAGACATACAGGCGCCTAAGGAGGGCTTCTGTGTTGATGCCCGCGAAAGGACGATGAACAAAGAAACCAAACCTGGTTTGCCGCGCAGAGTAAAACATGAGAAAGACATTTTCAAAAAGAAATGGTGAATAAACCCAGCCAGAACTGTATAAAAACGTATATGGTCTAGCAGGTTTAAGTTTGAGGCTACCAAGATAGCCTAAAACAATACCAAGGTTAATAAGAACACCGCGGTAGGAAAAATAGGGTAGTTAGCACTGCCACCAGGCAAGTCTTAATGAAAAGGGAGTGAAACAATACTCCAAGTGAAACAGAAAAAAGGGATAAGTATTATGTAAGTACTCTATGTAAGATAGTTTGTACTGGGTCTGTGGATTTAAAGAGACTAATAAAGTCAATGGCAACTTTACATGTTCTGGGAGACAGTAGTCAGTCCCAGAAAATGGAGTCTGAGTTGGGAAGTCTAAAAGACAACCCTCTGTCACTGCACTGAAGGTGCTGTCTAACACAAAGCAAGAAGATGATGCATGTGGAGTAGGTGAGGCTCCACAGTCTATGAACACAAGAAAATGTTAAACACACACATGCAATAGTGGGAAAAAAGGCTCACACTCTTGCCAGGTGAAAAAAAAAAATAATAGAAATCCAGCAAAGCTGCTGAGGGACTCAGAAGGTAAGGGAAATTAGCCATTCTGGAGAATTTTCCCTAACACCAGCCAATAATAATATGTCCAATAGTGACCTCCAGACTGCTGACCCGACGCACAATGCACAAAAGACTGCGGTGTGTTGGCAGATGTACGTCACACTTTGGGCCCGTGGATTGGAGAAGGGAAAGAAGATTGGTGGGGGCCTATGAGGTGAGTTGGGGGAGCAGGATAATACAGAGGGATAGGGAAGAGTTGTGTAGGGCCATGCAGTGGGATATGGGCAGAGAGGTGGGCCCCACGAAAGGAACAGGGGGGGAAGTGAAAAAGCGACCTTGCAGGGGACGTCCATTAACGGGCAGCCGTTAGCAATGTCACTCATTCACAAGCCATGTTCGGACCTAGATCCAATATTTCTCCTCAGTCTACCTGTACTGATCATCTCTAACTTGCTGCACTTACATGTAATGCAGAAGTTTACATGCTGTCACTTACTATTTGTTATTTACTGCGCATAAGGATGAGGTCCAATTATTGCTTCGGATTTTAGTCTCATTCTTTGGGAACCAGCTCATTTCTCATATGTCGAAGGCCTGTGGGAAATGACAATTATTTGTCTGAGTGAGTGAATGGGGATTCTTAATCCATAATCAGTTTAATAAAGGAGAATGTAATTGTAGTCCACTTGCAGATGGCACAAAGATCAAAGTACCCCTGGATTTCTGAGGTTTTGTCCATTGATTAGCCAAGAATAACTTCAGTGGTAAAATGTATTGGCTGGTAATGGTCCTCACATGGGTTAATAGTCCTAAACATAACGAGGGCATTTATCAAACACTGTGGACCATTACCGTCCTGATTGAAACATGCCTGCCACTGGGGGCATTATTGCCTTTCGGTCGCGGGGCAACTGGCCTGCATTCATGAAGAAACGATTGTTAATGAGGGTTCTTTCATAAAAGAAAAAAAATACCGAAGATGGCCTCTGAGGAAAATTAAAAAGTTGCTCAGAATTTTTTTTTTCTAGTTCCAGCTCTGTCTTTCTATGGCATCGGAGGCATGGACCAGGACAGGGTTGCAGTAAAAGGTAAGTGCTTGCGGAAGATGTACTGGTAGGACAGGATTGGTGGCAATGGGAGGCAGCATAACAAAACATGGAGACGTGAGGTATCTGGTAGGGGGCATAACGGTTGGCATTGACCAGTAGATGAAGCCAGTATTCTGTGTTGCCTGATTGGCTCCCACACAGACAAAGGGTGCTAATTAAGATGTCTGCATGGCTAGATAGTGTTTTGGCAATCTCACCCTCTTGTACTCAAATACGTTTGATTGCATGACCGTGAAAGTACATTTTAAAAAAAACATTATCTATAGAGACTACTTACGAGTTAACGTCCCCCAATTATTGGGGTAAGGAATTTGCACACAGTGCCAGTTAGTTTCTATGGTTATATCAGTGCTTTTAAAAGAGGGAACGTAACAAGATAGCACCACAGGTTGCCACATTTCAGAAAGATATGAGTGGGAGTCGAGTTACTGAATATCCATTGGTTTTATAGGGTGTGAGCTGGGAGAAGCAGACATTTACTGGCATGCCTCAAACGTACACTATTTGACATCCACTTTAATGGGGTGGTTTTAACTAAGGAAACATAATAATCCACTAGGTTATCAAAGTTGCAAACTTTACAGGCATGTACATCATGTGGATAATACATCAGCATTATCACAATCATGTATCACTTAAGGTGTTTCAATAGTACATTGACCAAGGTGCGGGGTAGCAGAGTACCTGAACACACCTGTTAACTGAATCATACAATTTCAATTTTAGTGTATTATGTTCAATTTCGACCCCTTTAATGTACTGTGTATTCACCCCAGAGTGTTTTTAGAAATACTTGTTTATAATCTGATGCTTACATTGATATTTCCCCTCCTCCTTCTTGCTCGCTCTCGGTCTCTCTCAATTTCTCTTTCTTCCATGTATGTTTCATTGGTTCCATATGTTAAAATCCCCGCAACAATATTGGCATACAGAAATATCACCACATTTTTGTGGTGATATTAAGCCATGGAACCTGTGGGGGACACCCCCGCAACTCCCATCATTTTTTTACTGGAGCGGGGGAAACCCCTGCAACCCCCAGTCACAATAACCCCATAAATTAGCCCCACTAATAATATCGCCTGTGGCCTTACCCCATGACCATATATATGGTGATATTATTGGTGGGGATACCATTACCTGATTTTGTTTCATTCTCTTTTTCTCTCCATCCTTTCCCTTCATTTGTTTGATTCTCTCATACCCTCTCTCTCACTCCCACTCCACGTATGCCTCTTTCTTTATCTGTATCTTACTCTCTTTAGTCATGTTTTCTCTGTCATCATACAATGCAGTAATCATTTTCTTTCTTTACTGTCTTTGTTATTTAATTAGGACGGGGCCAATGGCCTACCACAGGAGTCTCAGATGCCAACATGGATTCTCTGAAAGCCATCAAGTGAGCTGTAGCACACCTCTTCACAGGACTAAGAAAGTTCAACCACAGCACACCCATACTTAAGGACTTGGTACCCATTCAAGCACATACCATAGTCTAGTCAACCTGCATCCCCTACAAAGAAGTCACAATTAAAACACCACTCCACCTGACTGAGAAAGTCACAATTTTCAGAGGCCAGCACACCACCAGAATATTACTAGATGTGAAGCAAAGACCTGCAAGAGGTGAAAAAATAGTAAAGAGGACATTTTTGCTATTCGCGCTGTCTCTGGAACGAGTTACCAATACAGATATGAGTGCTCCCACCCTCTTACACTTCAGAAAGGACCTCAAGATCCTACCCCTCATGGAACATCTTGGAAAATGCTGATTAATCTACTCACCCCTAATTCCCCATATGGATTGTCACCAAACCCCATTCCTCCACCCCATCCAATCAATCCCAGCCCCTCTACCTTGCCTGCACCCTTGTGTTTGTGTTGTATTGTATTCATATAGAGCCTACCACCTACACACTTCACATAGATCAAAATGGTAAAACAAAACAAGTAGGTCAGTACAGAAGCAGTGTCAGAGCAGGTGCTCTTTCAGCCGAATTTAATTCCTGCACCTGCTGATGAATCAAACGCAAATTTCTGCATTAAAAGGCCACAATAAGTACTAAGCACAGGATGTTCTTCCTCTCTAAGTCGTTTTGGCTGAGGTCCGCACCAAACATTTGCCTGCCTCCCCATTACGATTTTGTATGGGGAGAGCCCAGTTTTAGCCTGTACAGACGTATGCATGCATAATAGCGCTATTGGTAATGCATCCACCCAACTCAACTTGCTTCCTGCACCTATCTTGCTTATTTTTGACTTGAGAATCCCGTTGTGCCTCTCCACAAGACCCGCCGAACTCAGATGCCTTAAACTATGCAATCTCTTATCAATCTGAAGACCCGCACATATCTGTAACACCACTGCACCCACAAAATGTGGGCCATTATCTGACCATAGGACACGGGGCAAGCCAAAACGGGAAACATATTCTTTAAGCATTACTTTTGCCGTGCTCATTGCTGTGCAGTCGTTTAAGGGATATGCCTCCACCCACTTGCTGAATGCACAGATCACCACTAAGACATATTTCAAATTTTGGCATCCCTCCATCTCTATGAAATCAAAATGGATTACCTCAAAAGGCATAGAGGGCGGGCCAAAACTGCCTATTGGAGTCACTGTTCCCTTTCCTACATTGTGTTGTAAACACGTGATACAGTTCTGTACCAACCTCTCTGCATTCTTCTTTATGTTTACATTCTGCCATACTGTAGATAGGTGCTGTATTATCTTTTTCGCACAGATGTGAGTAGGGCTGTGGGCCATTGTGACCATTTCCATCAAATACGAATTTGGCAACATCCAGTTACTAGTTCCCTTGTCCACCCAACAACCCTCCAGATGAAACTCAGCAGAGCCCTCTGCCCACCCTTGTATTTCATCGGCCGTAGCTTCGGCCTGCATTTCTTTGACAGTGGCAACTCCATTTTCTATCATACAGGGTACTTCCTCAGTCTGAACCGTCATCATTTGGTATTTAAATCAGTGGCAGTTTGTTTCGCAATTCTGTCTGCAAACGCGTTTCCCTCTCCTACTTTGCATGTTACATTTTTGTGTGCCTCGCATTTCATTTTGCTAGGCGCTTTGGAAACATAAGTGCAGACAGCAATCGTACAATCAAAGGGCCATGTTGAATTCTGGCGCCATGTGATGTCAAAAACCCTCTCTCAGCCCAGAGCCGACCAAAGTTATGAACCACCCCAAAAGCATACTGACTATCAGAAATCTCGCAGGCTCTGGTCAATGCTATTATCTCTGCGGCTTGTGCCGAGTTGTAGGGGATTCTTTTGCTTTCTACAACGCTGTCTAGGGTAGTGATAGCGTACGCGGCAGTTGTCGTGCCATCGGGTAATTTAAAACAAGAGCCGTCACAAAATAACTCTCCATCTGGCTCTTTCTGTGGGGTATCACTTAAATCAACTCTCCCCTTGGTTTTTTCCTCAGTGACCATTAAGCAATCATGGGGGGTTGATTCATTCTCACCAATTTCCTTTATGGGTAGTGGCATTAATTCTTCAGGATTCAAAGCGCTACACCTCATAATTTGGATATGGGGTGCGAACAAGATAATCTCATATCTTGTCAATCTAGCAGAGGTGAGGTGTTGCATCTGTGTTCTATTTAATAGAACGTCTATGGCATGTGGCACCATCAGAATGAAAGTATGCCCCAATACCATCCCTTCCATTTGTTTCACTGACGCAGCAGCCGCCGCGACACATCGCAAACATCGTGGTAGTGCGCGTGCTACAGGGTCCAGCGCAGAAGAAAAATAGCCACATGGCCTATTTCTTCCACCTTGTTCCTGTGTCAAAACCGCCAATGCACATCCTTCACTTTCACACTCAAACAATCTAAAAACCTTTTCATAATTTGGTGTGCCCAAAACTGGAGCAGAACATAATGAAGTTTTCAATTGTTCAAATGCTCTCTGACATTCCTCATCCCACTGTAGAGGCATAACCGCATCCTTCTTAGTCAAATTCACCATCGGTTTCACAATTAACGCAAAATTACCGATCCATTGTCGGCAATATGAAGCCATGCCTATTATGGCTCTGACTCCTTTCTGTGTCTTTGGAATAGGCATACAAGAAATACTTTCTATGAGTTCTGGCGTTAGCCTTCTCCCTTCTTTTGAAAGTAGGTAGCCCAAATAAGCTACCTCCTTTCGATTATATTGAAATTTCTTCAATCTAGCTTTATGGCCATGTGCTGCTAGGTGTGACAGTAGTAATACAGTGCTTTCTTTACAAATCTCCTCTGTGTCAGCAGCTAATAATAGATCGTCTATGTATTGCAAGAGTATGCAACCCACTGGTAATTCTAGCATGTCTAGCTGCTCTTTCAATGCTCTACTTTAAATACTCAGACTTTCCGTGTAACCTTGCGGAATCCGCGTGAATGTAAATGATCGTCAGCTAATGTGAATGCGAACAAATATCTGCTGTCCTTGTCCACCGGAATGCTATAGAACGCATGTTTTAGATCAACTACACTAAAGTATTCTGCTGAAACAGGTATCATTGTCAATATTGTAGTGACATCTGGCACTAAAGGAAATTGTCGATCTACTACTTTGTTTAGTGCGCGCAAATCAATTATGAAACAGTATGGTACTTCATTGCCTCCTTTTTTATAAACTGGGAGAATCAGGCTGTTGCATGTACTGCCTGTAATTTCTTCAATCACCCCTAATTTCACCAAATCTGTAACAATACTCTGCAATCCTTTTTCACCTTCAGACGAAATTCTGTATTAGTGAATTTGCGGTAGTGTAACACCCTCTTTCAAAATGATCTTTACTGGCTCTATTTTCAAGCATCCTACATCGTTGTCATGCATTGCCCATATACAGGTTGGCACTTTCCTTAGTTCTCCTGGTAAAGTTTCAGACATGAATTCTGACACAGGGGCATCTTGTGACCAAATCGTTAGGAACACCCCGTCTGCCGTGCAATGTATAACGGAACCTAATTTTTTCAACAAAATGAATCCCAACTGGTTCTGCCCACAATTTTCGTTAAAAGGAAAGGACAATGTTCAGTGAATGGTCCTATAGTAACTGGGACTGGTTGGGACACTGGGTTTATGACTGGTGTACCTGCAAACCCTACGGAAACATTCTTTTGCCCTGACAGTGGTATATCCGGAACCAAGTGATGGTCTATTGAACACTTTTGCGCTCCTGTATCTACAAGAAAGTGGTGCTCCTCATTCCCGACTCTCATTTCTACATAGGGTCCTCTCTGATTCACGGGAATAGACACTGGTTCTGACTCCTGTCCTGGGCTGTCCTATTGGGGAAATAACACATTGTCCGATGTGTAATCATTACTATTACTGTAATACGTGTTTGGCTGTGTATCGGAAACGTTCCCACTCTTCCCTCTATTTTCCCCACTCTGGTTTCCATACTGTTGGTTTTGCTGTCTCTGACTCTGGTGAGGGGCACTTTGGTTTTGGGCTTGGTTTTGATTACCTCCATTATTGTGGTGCTGCTGCATACTATTCCTATTTGGTCCTTTCGCTCCTTGGTGCCCTCTATACTGTCTCCTCTGACCAGACCCATTTCTATTCTGCAGATGTGGACAATGCGCTCACCAGTATCCTTCTTCCTTACAATACGCACACTGATTTGGTCCCACTGGTCCCCCATGCATATTCGAATTACTCCTTCCTTGTGCATTCCCTCTCCCTCTATTATGTCCTACTACTTGCTGCAGTAGTACCCGTGTTTTCAGTAGGCATGCTTTCAAGTCTCCCCCCATCTGTTTTAACAATGATAATTCGTCCAGCATAGCCTTCTGCCCTGGCGATGGTAACTGCTACCGTCCATTATGTGACCCCTGCATTCCCTTTCGATGTCTCCCGATATCCTTACCCCTGTACCCAGGTGCAATAAACATTTCGGCATAATCATTATCTAATTCATCTTTAAGTTCAAAAAGTCCATATACATGTTCTCTCACTTCTTCATCCCTCTCCCTACAGCGTGCTAATGCATTCAAATCTAACAATCGCTGTGGTGGTAATTTCCCAATTAACTGTTTCCATCTCTCCACCAAATATTCACCCATGCATTCCAGCACTACCTGTCTTTCGTTGCTTCTTCGGAAGTCATATATCGAAGCCAATGTTGCCCTCCCATCATTCCCGTCTATATACATCTCTGCCTGTTGCTGCAATTCCACCTTCCTTTCTTTGCTGATCGCACTGCGAGTTACCCTCGTGCATCCACTTTGTTCAGTCCTGCCTCTCACCCCGTGGTTTCAACTTCAACCCCGGGAGGGACGGACGGTACCGAGTCTGTATCTAAGGCGGGAGGTGCGGATGGGACAATGGGAACAGGGAGTGTCTGCTGTGGGCCTGGTTAGTTAGTAGGAAGTGTTACATGCGCGGTCTGTGGCTGTGGGAGGGCTTGAGCTACAGGAGGGAGAGTTTGGGCTTCGGGCGGGGTTTGGGCACTAGTTACTGACGTGTTTGGCCTCGCTTCTGATCTTGGGCCTTGTTTTGTATGGGTCAATAGGTTTTCTATCAATTCATCTGCTATGTGCAATTCTCGTTGTGGGTATATTTTTTTTCTATATTCAACTGGTCACGTCTACCTGACCTCCTTAGACTCTCAGTCCACTCCTCCTCTTCCTTTTCTTCCGCTACTTCACCTTTCGATTTCTGCCTGTGCGCATGCTTCGCTCTACTTCTAAATCGGAGCATTGCTTCCCTTCTCCAGTTCTTAATGATATCAAATGCTGCAGGACGCACTTTCTTTCTTATCAACACCCTTTCCAAGTTATCTATTCTCGCTATCTCAAAACTACCATTAATCAGCCACTGATGGTCTTGTTGCTTTCTGGTTTGCCTATGCCAAGTCTCACAGAATATTATTGCACCCACTCCATACTTCACATACATCTCATATGCCGGCGTTCCCCCAGGTGGTGCAATTTGACCATCTTCCAAAGATTGTCTACCGCAGCGGAAAAACCCCGCTAGGGTGGACAATACCCAAGGCATGTTTCAACCTTCCCCCTGGTTAATCGACCTTACCTAGGGCGTTTGATTTTGCAAAGTCAACTCTCAACCAATATCAGGATTACTTTGAATCGGGGAATGACTCACCTGATAAATCAATTTGTCCTTTCGGACACAAGTCGTCTGTATACTGACGCAACCAATGACGTTGTGTCTGCGTTTCTTGGCTTCTGCCTCATTTCGGGACCCTCGCCTCCTTGTTCTCTAGCCAGGCACTTTGATCAGGGATCAGATGTGTGCAGATCTGCAAAGGAATCTCTCATCACTTCTACAGGGCGCCCCGAACACCTCTTGATCCCAGCTCGATCGTCCCATCCTCGCCGTTCTCCGCCTTAACTCAATTACAACGTATGCGATGGAACAAGTGGGGGAGGGTCCCTATTCAGGCGCCATCTTGAAAGGGGCCCCCAGGCGTCCCTTACGTCTATGGAAACAAGGCAATTTACCACACACCATATATACGCCAGACACGAGGTTGTATTCCCAAAGCTAGGGTTTATTGCAAAGCAAATAGTCTCAGTTGGCCAACTCGGTCTCACGCCCCGCGACGTGTATCTCTAGACCTCAAAGGACGCAAGAGAGTGAATTACGTACATCAGTTACATATATACAAAATGCATATCATACAATCAGCTATGACATGTTTAACACCCCCATTTATTGGGTTTCTTTGAACTCAGTGTGATGATGGACACTTTCGACAATTATGACACCTTCAAATATTGTTCTAGTAATAATATGCAATTTGCAAGTGCGGAGGCATCTTTCAGTTATTGAACAGAACACAGTGCTTCTGTTCTTGGAAGCGCACTACATACGGGGGAAGAGTCACATTCCAGACCTTGCTATCTATGAGGTGCTATTCGTGTCCTGGGAGCCGTCACGCTCTGCAGGGCTCAGTAAAGGGGGGCCGTAAGAAAAGCATAATTCAAGCCTTTAGCTGCTTTATTCTAACATATTCTACCATATAACAAGACTGGTTGGCAGCTGCGAAATGATTAAATGCCCTGCAGCTCTGCTTCAAAGCTACATTCGGGAGGGAGCCGGGCATTCCTTCCTGGCACTGCCTACGTTGTGTTTCAATGAACTCTTGTTATCCTCGCGGCCTTGTCCTTTCACGTTCAGACAACAATGTTTTACAGTCGAGCAGTGTAAGCAGAAAATGTGCTGCGAAGCAATAAGAACAGAAAGCAATGAGCAATGGTTAGAAAACAAAATGCGGATCCTTGTTACATCAAAATGGTCGTTCATTGGCAAACTCGGAAACCTATATGTCTGTCATATCGTGCATGAGACGGTTGGCCCACGGCCACCAACATACATACATATGTCAAATATGAGAGGTATCCACTTTTCTAGACTGACACTGAGATGCCTGCAAGGAACTGTGAAATCTCTTTTGGAACCAGAAGGGGCCTATGCTTGGGGAAGGGAACCATGAGAGGCCCATAAGAACTATAAACTGAAAGAAGCTTAAGGAGGAGAACCCCAAGAGAACTTTTGGTGAACTGTTCTGTTTTGTTACAAGAACCCTGCCCAGAAGATCCAAGGGCACACTTTTGAGTTGAACTGTTTTTGAACTGACAAAGTCTTATACTTCCTTTTGAAACACCATTTTTGTTTTCTTTTAAGAAGACCCAACACCACATTTGTTTCAAAAGTGAGGGCAAGCAAAGGTTTGACACAGATATACTTTGTTTTTGGGCTTACAGACCTCAACTCCCCTTAAGAAACATCAGTTGAGGGAACTACCCTATTAGAGTTAGGGCCAGTATCCATTTAACCAACCCTACTCATTTTTTAATAAAGGTTTTTAAGTTATCCTTGAGTCTGTGTTTATCTTGATACTAACAAAGACATCAGCAGTGGCAAATAGATTTATGAACTGGAAAGAATGACAGCAGGAATTACGTTAGAAGTGGGTGATATAAAGAGCTTGCTTGCTGCCATAATCGGGAGAGAGCGGATGACATTTTTAAACAAGCTGATTATTCTGGAGCGACAGCTCAAAATACCACTCACGACGGAGCACCTTTTAACATTAAATTTGTAGGGCCAATGTATGGGGAGCACTTTGGATACAATATTGGGATTCATCAGACATGAGCGCAATTATGACACGCAAAATGCGTGATGACGAAGACGCGCTTCCTTGTATTCTGGAGATTCAAGAAAAGAGCAGCTTAAAACGAGAGAGAGCTGTGGAATAAAAACATATCTATTTGTTATCACAAATTATGCCAGGGGCTGTCTGAGTCAGTGCAGAGACAATTTCAAAAATAGTAGGAATGAAAGCAAACTGTATATAACAATCAGGACCGTTTCGGGGTTGCCTACTGTGGGTTATCCAGTTTGATGTTCACACTTAAGAAACACACAGGTTTTTGTTGAAGTATAAGTTTTGAAAGAGCAACATGTCTCCAAGTAACCTTATAAGCATGTGTGAATGCACTGTGCTGTGCTAAAAACACTTGTTTGATCATAGTGGATCAGGTGTTTGCCGCTTGCTAGATGAACAGAAAACATCATTTTAATTGGTTTTCTCTATTAATAGGGTGCTAATGTTAAGAACAAGAAACGAGAAGGAGGGTTGTCTATTCTTCAATCAATTTCTCAATTTTTTCAATTATTTCTCTCAATATTTTCGTTAAAAACATAGGGGATCCACAGAGTTGTTCATATTGGGGATCCAAAGAACCAAATGCACTGGCCCTCATTACGACCCTGGCGGATTTTTACCGCCATCGGCGGACTTTTCCGCCATGGCGCAAAGTCCCTTTACGCCATGGCGGATGGCGGACTTACCGCCCCATTCCGAGGTCGGCGGGGCGGTAAGTCCCCATTGACCCATTTACCCTTCCCCATTCCCATTTCGGCCCCATAGGGCTCAATGGGAGTGGGGAAGGTGTTAATTACGCCACCGTACACTACGGTGGCGTAATTAACACCGAGGTCCCATAGCGCCATGGATTTTTACGCCCGCAAAAAGCGGGCGGAAAAATGACCATGGCGCTCTGGGAACTCGTAGTTGGCGGTAAGGGGTCGGCGCAGCTAACGCTGGCGTAAACCCCTTACCGCCAGGGTCGTAATGAGGGCCACTGACTCCAGGTAGTCTTGTTGTACTCTTGGGTCAGGTCATTTTATAGCCGACCGGTTTCTGTGGTGAAAGGTGGTTAGATCACATTCTTCAGGGCTTTAGTTGTGGGCTGGTAAGTGCAAGCCCTCTCCTTTACTGGTGTAGCGTTAATCTGCATTGATAATACTCCTCTACCCTGTCCATGTTGCTGGTTGTGCACGGTGGGTAAATGGCGGCCTGAGACCTGCTTTCAGCTGCGAGAATGTCCCTAGCACAGAACTGGAAGAATGAGACAGGACCGCAAACTGCATGGTGGTGGGTTAAGATCTGGAATGTAATGGCCATGGAGAAGATATGCGCCCTCAACTCCGGAAAATACCTGAGGTTCCTAACCATATGGTCGCCCTTCAATGACCTCGGGGCTGCTCCTACTTGTCTTGTCGCACCTGCGGGTGGGCTCAGCAAACCTCGGCACCCCCTTGTCACAAATCACCGGCTACCTTGCCCTGGAATGAAAGCAAAGCCATGTTCACCATTGTTGGTTGAAACACGAGAAAGCCAAGAAGAAACCTTAGGAAAGAAAGCTGGAGAAAGCAAAATCAGCTCCCAAAAAAATTTAATGTTTTCAGTGGAAGCAGCAGTGTTAACCAGCAGAGAGGGGGTGATTACAAAGGAGGCACAGTAGGGGTAGCCAACGGCTGGAGGAAACATTGCAGAAAGGGCAAAATATAATTATTTTCTGTGAAGAGGAGGAGGCACACCCAGATGCAGAGGGGTTGAATTTCAGGCTCCACAGGGCGGAGGATTGAATGGAGGACAACCTATATTTGGAGGAGAGGATCATAGTGTTGGGCGTGTAAAACATGGGGCACATTCCTAGAGCATGTAGAAGCAGGGTAGGGATGCAGCAGAATTAGCAGGATCAAAGAGGTGGAATAGCATATCTTCCACCGTATAGCACAGAACCATCTGAATATTATGTTCATGATCACACACAGTAGCAAACACATGTGCCACAAATGCAACCTGGACAACAGCAGATACCAATGCAACCACAAGGATCTGTACAACAGAATACAATGACATAATGGAACACAAATGCAGGCACCCAAACGCCTACACTCAGAATAGGGAGTGTGACCGTAGTGTGAGGGAACCCTTTCAACGGCACAGGGATGAATTTATATACACAATAGGACAGCCCACAGAAAGACTTGATGTGTTCCATTCTATCAGTTACACCAGATCCACAAGAGGAACCGAGATTCGGGGTAACCATAGGTGACAAGACATTTTCCTTTCTTGTATATACGAGAGTGACCAGGTCCGGTGTTAGGAAGGGGAGGTACCCAATGGGCCTCATTACGACCCCGACGCTCCCGTAATGAAGGGTGCCGGTACGGGACCGGCAACGTTCATTATGGGATGCCTGATTACGAGGTCCCCTAGCGGGACCCGCACAGGACGTCTGGTCAGACCAGACATCTTTAGCGGGTCCCACAAGGGGACCAAGGAGCTAATAACACACCTGTTACTAATGGGGCCCGTTATTAGCCCCATCCCCATTCCCATTGAGCCATATCTGGGCTCAAATGGGAATGGGGATTGGTTTTGTGAATGAGGAATTACCGGGTCCTCCAAGGTTGGAATGACCCGGTAATTCCTCATTCATAGAACCCGGAGCTGGAACCCGGTATGGAGGCAGCCATGCCCTTTTTAAGGGCATGGCTGCCTCCATACTCGTAATGAGGCCCAATGTCAGGAATTGCCATGAATTCACAAGGTGTTTCTGGTCTGACAAGTAGGTTCCTTTTACTGATGACTTATCTATTACTATGGGAGAACATGACCTTTCTTTGACATTATTGTACTCTCGCAAAACATCAGTCAACATTAGGGAGAGATTTGATGAGCAAATTGAACATAATATGTTCCACTCCAAGGAGTCATTTTATGAACGCACAAGAGTTCATATCAGTATTTTATCGACAGAGTTGGCAAAGAGGCATCCCACTAGCCCCGGAAGTCTTTCTTTAGGGAGTATTCATATTGTTAGCATGGCTCCCAAGAATAAGAGACAGAATGTTGTGACTACCCACAGAGTTTTTGTTCAGGCCAGAAGCACCTATGGATGAGGAAGAAGTGCAAGTGATTACAATAGAGCTAGAATGCAGCAGTGAGAAAGGACACAGTGAGTCTTCATGGTATTGATGATGAGGGAATACATTGGAGAATGGATAGCTCTTGATAAGGGACACAGATTAACTGATTTGAAGGATGAAGACTTGTTTACATATGATGACTCAGATGACGAAGTAGTGTTTAGCATAAGCTTTACCTACCAACAAAAGATTGTGAACACAGAAGTGCTGCACATAATTTCATTGATAAAAAAAACACTATCTTTTCTCCAGGAATATTTGGCAGAGATCCCAAGTATACTATGGACCAATAGTCCATATGATGTTGGCCTACGAAAAGGAGTAGTAGCAGCCAAAATGAAATTGAAACTAGGAGCTATTCTGCCACGGTTTAGACAGTACCCAATGTCAGGAGAAGCAGATGAAAGTATTTATGATACCATTTTCACACTAGTGAAACAAGGGATAGTAGTGCCATCAGAATCCCTATATAACACAATAGTGTACCCAGTGAAAAAACCGACAGGTGGGTCCTGGAGATTTATTCAGGATGTACGCCCCCTAAACAATATTGTTAAAGCAGAGTTCACATTGGTCCAAAAACCAGCAACACTATTGCGTAAAATCCAATTCAGAGCCCATTATCTCACCTGGATCAATTTAAAAAAATGTTTTCTTTTCAATACCTCTCCACGAAGAGTCTTAAGATTTGACTAGTTTTCCTATCGCGGAACCAAGTGGAAACATACAAGGCTTCCTCAGTGGTGCCGTGAGTACCCCTCAATCTTCAACTGAGTACTCCAGGTGGACTGCACATCATAACAGTATAGTGATGCAATATTTAGATGGCATTTTGGTGTTCAGTGAGATGGAAGAACAGTGCAGAAAAGACTCAATACATTTGATGACAGTTTTAGCAGAGATGGGGTACAAAGTAGAGAAGGAGAAATTACAATATTGTCAGAAGGAAGTTCTGTACAGTGGTCAGTTAATATCTCAAGAAGGAAAAAAAGTGATCCCTGAGAGAGCAGAGGTGATCATGAAAACAGCGAGACCAAAAACAGTGAGGGAGATGCAGCAATTCCTGGGCCTTTGCAATTACTGCAGGGCATTGGTCATTGACTACAGTACATATATCAGACCCATCTTAAAAGGACTCAAGGAAGCACAGAAAGAGAACAGTGACATAGCCTGGATAGGTAAAATGATAGAAGCCTTTGACGAGTTAAAAATGTTGATCAGCACAGCACCAGTGTTAGAGATCCCTGATTACAGTTCAGTTTTTCTTATTCTCCCATTCAAATGGAGTAGTAATGACAGCATTCCTTGCACAGAACACTATCCTGGGACACAAATCACTGGCATTTCAAAGCAGGATCCTAGATCTGGTAATGAGAGGTCCTTATCCCTGTGAACAAGCATTGGCGGCAGTAGCCTTTGCAATTGAGAAGTCTGCCAGCATTAGAATGGGCTGCACAGTAACGTTATATGTTGAGCATGCCCTGTTTGCCATCCTTGAAAAGCCTTGAAACATATTGACCACACAGAGAGCATCTGATTATGAGGTAATTATATCAAATCCAACTGATCAAAATTGTCGGGTGCATAGTAGTGAACCCAGCAAGATTCATAGCAGAGCCAGTAGTAGCGCACTACGTGCACAATGGCATCAAATATGCTAAATGCCATGATGAAATACCACATTTTCAAGAAAATGCCCTGTAGGGGGTCCTCTTCATTGACGGGTCATCATCAATTGATCAAAGCACAAGTGAAAGGCACAAGGAACCCAGTGGTAAAAGTAAAACTGAATGGCAGCTTTGAGACAGTGACAAGTGTGAGATTGCCTCTGCATTTCTCAGCACAAGCAGCATAATTAGTAGCGCTCATTTTAGTATTTGAAATGCACAAAGAAGAGTCGTTAAGAGTATATTCAGACTCCGCCTATGTGACGTCAACAGTACATACAGGACTGTCGTGTTGTAAAAGGTGTGGCTTATTACAGGCAGACGGCATGCAAGTGCAACATGCACCACTGCTAGATAGGCTCATAAATGCAGCACAGCTTCCATCAGCCATTGCCGTGGTTAAGTGTGCAGCCCGCACTAAAGGTAAATATTTGGTTTCCCACGGCAACTTGGAGCATATTTTGTGAAATATCTGAATTGGATACTGCACAAAATAAATACACATGAGTACGAAACATGGTAATGAAAGAAGGCTTTAATGTACTACCCGTAGCCCAAATTATTGAGTTTCAGGGACGAGCCCCACCAGAGGAACAAGTATTGCGGAAGAGACAGGGTTGCTCATTGTCCCCTACAGATGCAATGTGGTGGCACTACAGTACTGGGAAACCAGTTATACCCCTTGGATTACTTAAAGTAGCATTAGATCATCTACACCACCCAGTGCACACAACACAAGAGTGTAGCAGCCTTGATCTCTGAAGAATGGCTTGCGGCCAAACCAGTGGAGCATGTTACTGCCTTTATTGAAAACTGCTTGACCTGCCAAGAGTATACTTTAAGACACACGCTGTGAACAGAGAGAGGAGCAATATCCCATCCTACTGGGCCCTTCCAGCATTTGCATATCGACTATGTAGATATGCTCCAAGTTTGTTACAACTACAGATAAATGCCAGTGGTCATGTGTCATTTTTCTCAATGGATTGAGGCTGGTCCGTGCAAACATCCTACTGCTACATTTGCTGTGAAGATTCTCATATGTGAGGTCTTCCCAAGGTGGGGAGTGTGCGAAGTGCTCGGGTCTGACAAAGAACCACATTTTGCAAATGACATTTTTTAGTACATCACAATACTATTGGATATTAAGCACACATTCCCTTCTGCTTACCACCTGCAAGCAAATGGTATTTGTGAGTGTCTCAGTGACCTCCTCAAGGAACATATTGCCAAGCAAACTAAAAACGACTCTGAAAAAAAGGATGGCTCCATTGCCTACCCTTATCCATATTTGCATTACGTTTTCAGCCTGGCTCAGATCATCACCTTGCTCCTCGCAATCTGGTGACGGGCCGCCAAATGCATGTACCTCCTGCTCCTCCCACTTGAGTGCAAACTGATGCCCATAGCGTATCAAATGTACTTGGAAATGAAATGCATGATTATTTAGCTGCTATGCCGGCAAGTGTTGCTTTTATGTCTCAACAGCTTAATGCGCGGTAGGGGAGGTCAAAGAAGACTGATGAACATAATGAACAAATTGAACAGTTCAAAAACCCCTATTGTTGGATCCGGGAGACAAGGTACTCATGAAAAATGTTGTACAGAGCTGCCACAAACTGCTTTTAGAAGGAACTTACCTAGTGTAGGAGGTGACTCCAACGGCCATGAAGGTACAAGGAAGGTGTGCCTGGCTGCACCTAAGTGATGTTAAACCCTACAAAGTAGAAAGCCCTCTGCCGCAACTTCCTTTATCCGATGGTGAAGAAGAGCCAGCACGTTCCCAGATGAGGTCTACCACAGGAGGCAACCAACAGCCAAAGGACTAAGAAGAGACAATATTTGTGTGCATTTAAATAACAATAACAACTTCTTTGTGAACATTCTTTCTAAAAATTATACCTGCGTATAACAAAGAGTAGCACTTTCACGAGAAGAAAAATGTATACACTAAATTCTTTCTCTGAAAAACCCTACTTTTTATGCTCTTTTCTTATCTGGTGGACACTTATCCTACGTGAAGATTAAGAAACACAACCCTTGCTGCTATTTTATGGGATCCCAGAACTTTTTTTCTTTTAAAAAGAATTTTAATCACTATATTAATCCAATTCTTCTTGTAAACATTGACATATTTTTAAAAATCGAAAAAAATATATTTTGAAGGAAAGGAAATGGACTTTTTAATTTTGATAAGGTATTCGCTCATACCTCACAGACGAAATATTGCACGTGATTATTTACAAAGAGCAGATACATTGGCAAAAATGCTTTTAGCAACAATTTTTACATTTTGCAGTCTTAATTTTATCATTCTAAATATACAATAATGTGGCTCCCATCACCATGACAAATGAGAGGATCACCCAAGAATTTCTTAAGGTCACTACACAAATGGAAAGGCTTATACGAATTGTGATTAATGAATTTGGTGACATTAACTTGTATATGACTAATTCTGCCCAAATCAATAATAACTTATGGTACCAGCACATGATACAAGTGGGGAAGGAGACATCTAATGAGAGCTGTTATGTTTGCTCGCTTATCCCCTATGCCATGAGCGATCCTGGCTTTTTGTAGCCATGGAAATACCTTCACACAAGTCACATTGCCTAACACACTGTGCACTTTATATGACTAGGGGGCAATTCCAGGGATAGACTGCTTCATTAGTATGATTCAACAAAGTGAAATCCTCACAGGGGGACAGCTAAATAAAGGAGATGAAAATGATGATGAAAGTCAAAACACGGCACAAGGTGTTAAGATATATACCATCCAAAACAGATGGGGCAGGGATTAAAAGAGAATCAAATAAAATGCTCAAGTGTAACAAAAAGATTGGAAAGGAAATACTCAGATGCTTTGAAAGAGGTAACTTACAAATAAAGGGAACTGTGCTCGCACCTGAGGGTTGGATTGAAGGACTAGTGGTATGCAAAGCACTAGCGGTCGCAGGACAGTGAGAAGAAGTGCTGCTGAATGCAAATTACTGATGTCTCGACCTATGGTCCGAATTCACAAAATTACTCACATGGGTTAATAACAAGGGGGGACTAGTCCAAATAATACCCCTGAAAAATGCGACCCTATGTTTCAGAAATACTGGTACAATAAATGCTGGAAAGAACACTGAGTGCAAACGCATTTTTGATATACCAGGCATGAAAACAAGGACAGTAGTACTGATGGACCCCTAGTGGGCTTGTCAGTGGCATCCATGCAACTGCCCCATATCGGGGTTGCCTATGCTCTATAGTACAGTTAAGTACACCAGCTCTGGTGGTACCCCAGAGTGACTTACAAATTGGTGATTTTCCTCAGATGAATGCCCATTTATCAAGGGAAAGGACTCTTACCCTTGAACTCAGTAAAAGGGAAAAATATTTCTCAGCTAAATCAAGAGATGCCTATGGTGACATACGAGATGAGCATAAATTGTTCAGTAGAACAGCAATGTTCTTTACTTCCCTCTTTACTCCTGGGTTGCAGGCATCCACAAATGTGAAATGGGTGCAAATCACAAGCTGCGAGTTGTTACAAACAATGCAACAGTGAAAGGCTTCATTGCCATAAAGGTGGGCTAAGAGCTATACGACTTGTGACCCTTCAGAACAGCAGTACTCTTCAGTTGTGCCAGAACAAAGAAACCAAATTAAATTGGCAGGTTTCTTTGTCCTGACGGCAAATGAAGAATACTGTGGTTATTAACTTTCTATGACGGAGGGGGCAATACTTCTCTGTATTCACAAGTACGACAGACATTAATCACAAATCTCAAGTGTCCAAGTCGCTGAATGATATTCCTAATACGCCAAAGTTTCAATTTACCCTTCAGAACAGGTATGTCCTTGATCTGATTACGGCCATGGAGGGTGGCATGTGTGTAAAAATGTCCCTGCCTTGCTGCACAAATACGTCCGTCCATATTGAGGAAAATGGGACCCCTCACGGACACCATAGCCACCTTAACAGAACTACTCACTAAGATGGAGGAGCAGGTGGATGAACCTGAATATGACGACTGGTTCTGTTATCTACTCTCTTGGATACCCATCTGTCTCGCTAATGCATTTAAGATACTAATTTCTATAGTACAATTTATACTACAAGTCTTCTGTGTTCTAAGAATAGCAACAAATTGGTGTAAAAAGGAGGCCAAAGGAGCAGTTGCAATGGAAATAGTAATAGACATAAATGCTACGGCCTATGAATATACCCAAACAGAGGTCTCACTCCATACCCAGGTGAAAGAAAGCCCTGTTACACCTCCAGGATAAACTCCCTTTTACCCTCAGACCTGTGCAATTACGTGGGTTGCTGGGTATTCTGCAAGCCAGATGGAGAGTGCTGCTAAAGGATGTGGATTGTGTTTGCCCCAATATCACGTAGGTGAGAAACGGTACACACTAAGGAATCCATACCGGCCTTATCACAGACAGATACAGGAAGAAATGGACCTGATGTAACTTAAGATGGTGAGAGGAAACAAACTCACTGTTAACTGACACACGTGCATGCAATAGACATGAAGCAAATGTGCACTCACAATGAAGAAACGCAGACACTAGGTCAAACGTGCATTTATACATTAAAAATATCACGTGCAACCATGTAGGCACAAAGAACATAACATAAGCAATGTATATGCAAATCATATATGTATATAGCTTGCTAACATAGAAATGCAATGGTGACGGGTAGCCATCTTTTTTAAAATGGAAGTCGCAGCACGCATTGAAATTAATGGGAGACCTCGAGGCATCAGGAAAACCTAAACTGCTGAATTTACTGAAATACAGATTTGGCCAGGCAGTAGATGGCTTGCCCCTTGCCAAGGTTATGGTGACAATGGGAAGTACACTGACTGTTTAGGAAGGAACACAACATAATAATTCCCAAGGGCAAAATATATTTTATATTAATCAAACAACAGCTGGGCTTTGAATGCCAGGTGCCGACTAATTATAAGCTAAAACTTAATAAAGAACTGATCGACCAACTCGCCAGTGGTTGGAAAAGTAATAACACTTGTGTGCATACTAGCTAATATCTCAATAAATGCAGGGTGAGCAGTGTGTGTTCTTTAGGGCCAGACACAGATAAAGATCAGCCTCAACTCCCTGCATATTCTCAGAACCATGGCCCCTAGCAAGACCAAACTACAAAGAAGATCTTCTAGCTCATGGCCTAGGGATAGTGTCTCATTGAATTGGAATACAAGAGGTCCTGGGATTCACTACCCCTACTTCCATTGATGGCTCATGTGTCGATGTCCTGTCAATTGCTCAAGTTTGGTAATTAAGTTGCCAACCAATAAAAACTCTCAATGTCATGCTGCCGAGGATATGTTGCACTAACCAATGAGCTACTTTAAAAATGACATTAACTCTTTATTATCAATTTAGAGGTGGTCTCAGGTGGAGCCATCAGATAAAGTATAGCCAATGAAAAGACTAACCCATATAGCTTCCATATGTACACAATTTCCTTAACCAATCAGGTATCTCGTAGGATTTTGTAACTAAGATTCTGATGCAACGTCAATGAAGACATTTTTGCTTTTAAACCATTGTTGCACAAAAGACGAGCTGAGAGGTCCAAGAGTAGATTTGCTTGTATGCTGTCCAAGCTTTATGTGGATTGTTCATAAAGCGGGTTTTGCCCTTCACCTTGACTATTTCTGTTATTGAGTCGGGGATTTCTCAGCCTACCACTTCTGCTTAAACTGGGATTTCCCAGACCATTATTAGAAGTGCTGTTATGTTCTACATACTGAACGTCAATGGTCACACTCCAAAGCAGAGCTATGACAAGATTTATAGTTTTTAATGAACTGGGAATGATCATCACGTTTGAGGTTATATCTACTTTTGGGTGATTTTCCAGTGGCATGATGGTAAACAGAAGACATGACAGTGTTCACCTGACCAACTTATAAAACAACTCCTTGTGCCTATTTTCCTTTGCACTTATGTCTTCTTCATAAATATTTACCACACTTGTGCATTTGAATACGCAAGACCATCAATCACAACTCTGCATTTTCTGTTGGAAGTTGACATGTCATATATGTCTCAAAAAACTCCAAAACTGTGCTGTCTGATCTTTACCAGACTTTGGAGCATCTCACTCCCATACAAGAATATGAATGTGAGGTGCTCCACAAGCCTGATGTTCCTTCCTTCAAAAATAAATTCAATATATCCAAGTGGAGCATTGTCTTCGCTGCATATGAAATGCGAGGAAACAATGGTGAAAAAAGTGAGGCATAAGTACAGGGTCCATTGCACAGAGTTCAGCTGGTGTCTTGTGCTTTACCCCATTGTTTGAGGGGTTGCTTTCACAAATAAACTCCACCAGATCATCCATTCATACTCTGCTCTGCTCTTAGTTACAAACCAGGTGGTGAACCTAAGTTTCACAGCATGCACCTGACCTCTAAATTATGCATGTACTTCAACTCTTTAGTACCACGCTTGTTAGAAAGAATGTTGGTTGCTTTCTAATAACTCATCCTTCTCTTTCACCTTCTGCACCATGTCATGTGCAATAACATATTGAAAACAAGTGCCAGTCTTCAGTGTATGTGCCACTGAATACAAAGAGTGAAAAGCTCTCTCATGGAAAATGTACTCTATGTTTGTCCTGAATCAAATTAATATTATATAAGTATGGTAAATTTACTATCACTCCAGCAATTCTCTTCTGGCAACAAAAAGTGTCCCCTGTTCTATTGTATGGGTTAGAATCAAGACCAATAATGTCAACTAATGCCCTAGACAAACTAGAAGCCAAGTTTTGGAGAAAGATTCTTGGGGTACCTCAGTCAACGCCTGGGGCTTGTTTGCGATATGAGCTGGGCCTGATATCCTTGGGTGCTAAATACCATTGGCAACTATGTGCCCTATTTCGCAAATGCCTTGTCAACACTAATGCATTATCAATCCTTGCAATATTAGCATCCTATGTATTTACGTCAAATCATGCTTTTATTCAGAAATGGACTAAATGTGTGTATCAAGTATTGGCAATGGCAGATGTGGACCTGGAAACGCTCATAATGAATCCAGATAGAGCTAAACAGAAAATCTACCTTTACGATTGGATTCTCACGCGTTCACTATGCCTACAGTATAAACACTTTAAAGGTTATGTTGACAAGAGAATGGGAGCTGTTGCCCCGTATCTGATTAAATCTCCTTCACCACATATACGTATGGCTATGGTAAGAACGCGATTCAATTTGTGGCCTACTCGCGTTGTTTTGGCCCAACGAAAACAAATCCCTGTGTCAGAAAGCTTTTGTAGATTCTGTGTTGATCGAATACAAAAGGAAACATTAGAACATCTAATAATGGAGTGCTCAGGGCTGATTTCCCTGAGAAACAAAATGTTTATGAAATATATGTTCCTTGTCGCTAATGTGCAGCCTGAACATAGATGGGCTTTTCTTCTCAATACTAACAATATGAGTCTGATTATAGCCTTGGCAAATTTCTTCAATGTACTATTTCAAGAAAATGATAGAGTAATATGTACATTGTAAGGTCTTGCTAAAACAACTTTGCTGATGATTTGATTTATAAGTGAGTTGACTTGCCCTTGGTTTTCTTTTTTTTTATTGCTGTAAACGATAAAGATTTTGTAAAAGTTTTGTAAATTCTGTTAAAAAACTAAAATTTTGAAAAAAGTAGATTTATTTATGCTAAATTTAAAAAAAAAAAAAAAAAATACTCTATGTTTGTCCTGAATCATGGGTCCGCAGAATAAGAGTGTACACAGTCATATTTTTCTATCTTTTGTTGCTAAACCATTCACCAAAATCATCAATTAATTATTTTCAATTGGCCACCTCACACACAGATTCTGAACATTTTCTTTCAAATCTAGTGGTAAATACACCACTTTCCCTTTCACTCCTTGCACAAGTTCTTTTGAAGGAAGCTTTGAAGATTTTAGGCCTGATTCACAGAAGCGTTTTATAATGGCACAATCCCATAGGAAAACACTCTGTGAATCAGACCCTTTATCTCCACCCTCACTATAACCTGAAATGGATGAACTGTTTGTGATGCAATAACCTCAAACATATTCAGGTTATGAAGAGTTTAGGGAATACTACAAACTTCCATTTTGTTCAAAATACTAATTGAAGGCATACATTTTTTGATATTATCGAAACAATGCTTACACAATATGTGAAATTCAGTAAGATCAAATCGACCCTCTGCAAACAAATTCAAGAAGAGTACTTTCCAGGTATGACCTTAGTCAGGATATACCTTCCCCTCAATAGCCACTTTTTATACTTGTGACATGTAGAATGTGCGTCAACAAGACACACAAACCTTGTTTGGCTTTTGACTGGCAACCGATTCAAACAGAGATGACCTCTTCCATATTTTTCCAATATTGCTTCCTTTGAAAGCATGACATTCATGTCATCTGCTTCAATACTAGTCTCCTGAAAAATTGCATTTGACCCAAAATATGTCTCTTGTAATGATTCCACTAATATGTTCAGTTTTCCACAATACCACAAATCAATACCTTGTTCAGAAGCCCAAGTGAAAGAGCTGGTTCCTTAAAAAAGTATACCTCTGAAAGAAAATGACACATTTGTGTATGATGTACTGCTTGCATGCATATATGGTGGAATGGACTTTAATATTTATCTTCAGCTAAACAAGCTAAAGAGTGGCCCCGTAAACCAGTGAATTCTCTTAATTCACAATGATCCACACATTGAAGCATTTTAACCTGCTTTTTCTCATGCTTGCTAATGTAGAGGCCAGTAAGAAATAACCTTATCATTGTGAAAGAGTGCTATAGAATATTGCACAACCAAGAACATTTCTACTGCTGCACAGGGTCCACACTTGAAATATTTGAGGCACCTGCATTATGTAAATTTCTAAGCACCCGTTGCATCACAGTTTAAAATACACTAACAATGCCATCTCTCGCTTCATAGCCTCGGCCAAGCTGAGATAATGGCAAAGTTACAATACAATTTTAATAGTCAATTTCTTCAAATACCGCTCAGTGTGCAAAGGGTGTAACCTCCATAATAATCACAAAACCTCTTACCAGTCACCGTTCTCTTAGAATTATAACTCTTTAAGAGCTCATCTATATTTGTTTCAATCTTCTCATGTGATTTAGAATCAAAATAAACATTTTTCTTTTTCTTTTCATGAAGACAGATCCCTCTATTAGACTTTCAAGTTCCTTTTTTGCCTAAATTGTGCAAGAAAAGAATGTTTCTTCGTACCATTTTCCAAAGGTTTGAAAAATCCCTACAGTAAAACATCGGCATGTGCACACCTGTAAACCGCCGTACATTTCTACCCCTATATTTTCTAGAAGGCTGTTGCAATCCATCAAACTGTTTCTTATAACTTCTTTTACCTTTATTTTGCTTCATCTCTGTTTATTTTGCTGTTTACCATTAGAGATGTCCCACCAATGTCTGGATCTATACTGATGTCTTCAATATTAGTATCTACAGGTCCATACATGGTATGCAATCACAATCATTAAAGTTACTATTACTAACATTTCAAGAGATTTACTGTTATACTTTGAACCAATATTAACTTCTACACTTTCCTAAACATAATGCTTACACCGCTTCTCACGGTTCTGCTGCTTCCATAATGGTATCTTTAGAACTTGCACTTAAAAACAATAATCTCATAGGTACAATTTAAAAAATTGCATAATCGTCTTGAACTAGAACATTACAAAAATCTTTTTAAAAAGTGTATACCTTTTCCACTATTTAAAATTAAATGAGCTATAAAGATCGAAACAACAATAAGCCCATAACACTTCTAAGGGCCTAATTTACAGAAGCATTTTAAAATGGCAAAACACCATTGGAAAATGCTCTGGGAATAAGGGCCTTAGTATCTTGCATAAATACAGTCGACCTCCCACCCCCAACCGTACACAGCCTCTTCAAGAATCACATGGGAACAGAGGAACTAGGAATATGTGCAGTTACAGCTATGTGGGTGCCATGGGCTAACTGGTCACACTGCTCGATAAGGACTTGTGCTACAAACACATGCTTTACTAGCTTACTACCCTGTCCAACTGTTTGTGATCCGAACACTATAAAAAACTATTACCTTACTTGCAAGACAGTCTGCTCAGTCATGATTCAAGGCCCATTCTACAACAAATATGCCTGGATGTTCAGTAGGCCACCACGTTCTTATAAGCTCAGCAATTTACAAACAATGTAAGAAGGCCCCTTCCAGTTATGATATAATTAAAACAGACATGAAACATGTCTTCCAAAAATGAATGATCTGTCTCTGAAAGGCACAGGAGAGCCCCCTCTCTAGATTAGGGTATTAACGTAATAGTTCATCTCAGAAAGAAAATCCAGAGGAAACGATTTGCAAAAAAGCGTATTAAGGATTGTATTGTACATAATACATTTTATTCGGTGAATTTAATTACAAATTAATCTGCGCTGAAGCAATTATTTATTTAACATAGCAGGAATATTTTAAAAGAACATCAACATTTGATAAAAATCATCCTATTAAATCATTCATACATTCATCCACATCCATACTACATCCATCAAACTGCTCATACAACTCATCAATAAGTACGAGATAAAAACATATAACAAGTGTAACAATTCATCCATAGGGCCTCATTACACGGAAGGCGGTAATGGTTAACGGTCACCGTTAATGGTAACGGTGACCGTTAACCATTACTGCCTTACTAGGAGGTCCCTTAGCGGGTTGCTGCTTTAACGCCTGCTTTTTGCAGGCGTTAAAAACCAACCCGCTAAGGGACCTTGGTGCTAATTACGGCACCACAAAATTGTGGTGCCGTAATTAGCACCTTCCCCATTCCCATTATGCCCTATGGGGCAAAAATGGGAATGGAGAAGGGCAGTGGTGGAAGGGGGAATTACCGCCCGCCAACCTTGGAATGGGGCGGTAATTCCCCTTTCCACCAAGGCGGTGCCGGTATTTTACCGGCATGGACCAAGGTGCTAGTAGCACCTTGGTCCTCCGCCTTCTGTGTAATGAGGCCCATCATTTGATTATTGTACAGAAAGTTTTTGTGAAAAACAACACATAGTGCAAGGCCACAATAGGTTTTTTAAGTGGTCAGCAGCAAGAACACATAATGCATGGCCACCATAGATTTTAAAAACGGTGGTCAGCAATTTGGATAGGCCAAAAAGAATCTTCACGGGTAGCCTTATCCTAGGTTTCTATAGACCGGTTTCGGCGTGTTAACGTTGATTTTGTTACGTCTTCATCAGGAGATTATAGGTAGTTGTCTACAAACAAAAACAAATATATGGAACCATCAGTTCCCTATCTAAAACTAAAGCTAAATGAAAAGAGGAAAGTAAAGGAGGACGGGAAGAAAGTGCAAGTACAGGACTTCACAAAGCTTAATTGCAGACATAAAATATTCTGCTGCTGTCCTGCTAGAACCGCCCCAATATATATATATATATATTAGGGTTAAACTAAGGGCGTCAGGCATGGAGTGCTACCATGGAAAATCAGTGTCTTTAGACCAGGCCGGTGCAGATCATGGATGTGAAACAAAGGAGTGATGGGAAATTTAATTGCACACCAAATGGAAACAAAACCAGACCCACATGCATTGGTTGTAAAAAGCTCTTGGAAAGTTTTTAGAAGGAAAACTTGCAAACCAACCTTAGCAACTGTAACAGGAGTCAATCCGTTATATTAAATATGTATGGAACTGGTAACACTGTTGTGCTAATTGGCAATGTTCCGGTTAGCGATCCTGCGTGGTGGATGGCTGAATTTTAGGCTCCAATCTGTAGAGGTTTTGAAAGAAATTGTATCAAAGACCCTATCCAGAAGAGATAAAGGAAACTCGTGTCATATTAACCAATAAGGCTATAGGTAAAACGATTATGGAAGGAAAAACGATCCCAAACGTCATATCTACTTTTATAAGACCCGGAGTGGTGCAGGTTGAAAAGCTCTCACGCTACCATGGATGTCTTTTCCAATGTCCATATATCAAAGGAGGTCCAAACATCTACGCAACAACAAAGAAAACAAGTCGAGAGTTGTGCTCCACGGCTGACTCAGATCTAAATAGCATAGCTATAAATTGGGACACTATCCCTCGTTATATGCAAGGGCACTCCAATTGTCTGACAGCTAAGGGAATTTAATTTAATTTTTGATATAACCAATGACTGGGATGTCTGATCCAAAGCTAAACAATCTCATTGCAAAGCCCCATACGCCTCGTTTAACATTGCCGGACAAAATACCATTTAGGTTATTCTATAGCACAAAGCTACTTACCTGGGAATGGCAACCTATGATGTTGGTAGCTGCTGGAATGGGAACAGAAGTCCGCAGGTCCAGCCGCTTTCTCAGGTCATCTCCGGCCAGTACTAAAGAGCCAAAGATGCGCATCTGAACTGCATCGACTTTCCAGCGTGTTAAATTCAGCTGATTTCCTATCACGTGGTTACACTGTGCCACGTTGATAGGATAGTGATTGGCCTGGGGAGCACGTGATTGTTGATCCACATGACGTATGCGTAAGTCACCCGTAAATACTAGGCGACGTAGCTTACACGCGACCACCTCACATAACCACGGCAACCAAGACGCTCGAACTGAATCAAGTGATTTGAATTGAAAAAATTGAAAAATTGAAAAAATGCCCAGGCCCAAGCCGAACCCAGGAAGTGTGCGTTGCTCGGCAGACAATTTTGAACCTCCCCGCAAATGCGCAATAACAGTACACGCGACACAGACATCTGTCACGGAACAGCAACACGCGGCATGCCTCGAAGGCAAAGCGAACCAAGTTACCATGTCAATGAAAAAACTCAAACATTCCAGTGAGCATCGGTGCCTGACCCACTGCATGGGAACAGGGAAAAATGGAAAATGAATAAGATGAAACAGATCAGAAAAGGATATTAAGTGCCTGAATACCCAGGCTCCAAAGTGTTTAACCGCTGAGACAATGTTTTTAGATTAAAAATCTATAGTTCTTCTTTGTAAGCTAGATTTTTTAGGATTTGAGTGGGGTTATGACCAAAAACCTTTTCCACACAAAACCATTCCATTTGATCTGCTTTGTGGCCCATCTCCACATAATGGATCACCATCGGTGCATTGAGGTTGCGAGTTTTTATTTTCGAACGATGCTCATTGATCCTGGTACTCACTTCCCGGGTTGTTTTTCCAATGTACATTTTTTGACATGGGCACCGAATTGCGTAGATTACATTTTTACTTTTGCAAGTCGTAAAGGTCCTGAGGTCCCAGTTTTATTTTGCATGAAGAACGAAGTAGTTTTTTTAAAAAACTTACAAGCCACACAGGTCGTACATGGATAATGCCCAAAAACCAGATTTTGATTAAGATCCTGTATCATGGCAGGTTTGAAATTACTTCTGCTGGCGCGTGTGATTTTCTGTTTTAGATTTTTACTCTTTTAAATGCAAATAGAGGTTTGGGTAGCATAGTTCCTGATGCATTTAAAATGTGCCAGTTTTTTAATATGATGCCTTTTATGGCTTCACTATGTTGGCAAAAAGTTGATACGCATACTAGTTCTTTTTTCTGTGGTTGGGCTTTGGGAAGCAATAGGGCCTCTCTATTTGCAAAACGGGCTCTTTTTCTGGATTGTTTTATGAGTCTTTTGGGGTAACCCCGTTCCAATAATCTTTGTTCCAAGACCAGTGCATGTTTTTTAAAATTATTGATGTCTGTACAGTTGGGACGTAATCGCAAGAACATGCCATATGGCAAATTGCGCAGAAGACTTGCCGGATGTTGACTCTCATATTTGAGTGTTGTATTTCGTTCAGTTGCTTTTCTGTGTAGTTCCGTGTGGAGGAAACCTCCATCAGGAAAAATTGATAGGTCCAGGAATGCAATTCTAGACGTGGAGTGCTCAAAAGTGAAATGGATGTCTGTGTCCACTTTATTGAGCCATTCCACAAACGACAGCAATCCTTCCATGGATCCTTCCCAGATCATGAACTTACCGTTGATGTATCGACGATATATCTTGATTTTTTCTCTAAACGGATTCGAGAAGTGCAGAATTTTTTCTTCCTCAAGTAGGGACATAAAGATTGTTGCCAAATTTGGGGCGAAGGTACACCCCATGGCCGTACCTTTACTTTGTAGAAAAAAATCATCCTTGAATTTAAAGAAGCTATTGGTCAAAACCAATTGAGCTGCTTTACACAGAAATTCTGTTGGCACGATGTGGGGGAGTGGTCTCCTATCTAGAATAGTTCTTAAACTGAGAATTGCTCTGGCCCTCATTACGACCCTGGCGGATTTTTTCCGCCATCGACGGACTTTTCGGCCATGGCGTAAAGTCCGTTTACGCCATGGCGGATGGTGGACTTACCGCCCCATTCCGAGGTTGGCGGGGCGGTAAGTCCCCATTGACCCATTTACCCTTCCCCATTCCCATTTCGGCCCCATAGGGCTCAATGGGAGTGGGGAAGGCGTTAATTACGCCACCGTACATTACGGTGGCGTAATTAACACCAAGGTCCCATAGCGCCATGGATTTTTACGCCCGCAAAAAGCGGGCGGAAAAGTGACCATGGCGCTTTGGGAACTCGTAGTTGGCGGTAAGGGGTCGGCGCAGCTAACGCTGGCGTAAACCCCTTACCGCCAGGGTCGTAATGAGGGCCTCTGTCTTGAGGTATGTTTGTATATAACGCCTCAATATCTAGAGAGACCAATATTTGTGTAGATGGATCGAATGGTTTTAATTCGACCAGGTTATTTACATCTCGTGAGTCCAGTAAAAAGGTGGGCGTAGCCATGGCCAAAGGTTTTATGAAAAAATCGATGTATTTTGATATAGGTTCAAGTACGGAACCACAGCCGGAGACTATGGGCCGACATGGAGGATTGTCAATATTTTTATGTATTTTTGGCATGATGTAAAACAGGGGCGTTCGCTCCTCTGAAAAGTTAATATATTCAGATTCTTTTATCGAAAGAAACCCTGCATGGTTACCTTCCTCTGTGAGTGCCAGAATCTTATCCTTGATAGATTTGGATGGATCATAGCCAATCCAAATATAGTGGCCTGGGATACACAGAAGTCGCAAGACTTCTTGGTCATATTTGGTTGCTTCCCAGACCACTATACCCCCGCCTTTATCTGCAGCCTTAATTACTGTTGAGGGATCATCAGCTAGTGTCTGTATTGCCTGGAACTCTTGTAATTTCAAATTTGGTCCAGATTGTGTTCTTGGATACCGAATTACTTGTTCAATTTCTTTTAGAACCAATTTTTCAAAAATGATCACCTCTGAGGGCAAGTCATGTGAATTGGGAGTGAACGTGGATGGTCTAGATAACCCAGAAATGTTTTGTTCTCTGGATATAACATTATTCTGAAAGTAGAGACGTAGTCTCAATTTTCTTAGAAAATCCTTGATTTCATTTATTATTGACATCACAATGGGATTCTGAGAGGGAACAAATGATAAACCCCGTTCCAAGAAAGAAATTTCCCCTGATGTAAGAATACGTGAAGAAAGATTGAAGATGGGTAGTGTCTGCTCAGGAACACTGGACTGTTCATTTACCACCTGTAAGCGCGATTGCGAGTTTGGAAGTCGCGATGCATCATGCCCTGCCCCGAGGGGTTCTGCGGGGGCATGTTGTGAGTCATTCGCCCTTGGGGGGCCTTTCTGCGGCCTCTTTGGCCGCCCCTTCCTCGAAAAGGGTTGTCACTCAAGGATTGATTGTTAGACTCATCATTACCGGAAGTATTAGACGAGGTATCTGAAAAAGTCACCCATCTTTTTTTGTTAGGGTAGTTGACATTTGGTCCACCTGTTGTTACGCTCACCTGGCTCCCACAGGGCTGTCGAGCGGAACTGGACAGCCACGGTCTCCACCAACGTGATGCGTAGTGCAGAGATGACTGACTGGACTGGCCCACCTAGCTTCATCTGCTTGACCAGTAGAAGTAGTCTCCTAAAGACGGGGAAAGGGAATTAGCCATGGATTTGAGTATTAACACCTCACTGCGTCCCCACTTATCACTTCTGACATTCCCTTTCACAAAGCTCACCTTATAGTTTTGTATGATGAGCTCTCCATCCTGCGAAGAATGCAGGGGCGCGTTGATGGCCAGTTACTTCACTGGCTTGAGGATATTGGAAGAGTTCTGGACAAATCTTGGCTCCAAACCTCCGGGCGAAAGGCCGTAAGTATATAGTTCTAATGAGTTCAAAATGTCCGATTAATCACTCTTGTCCAATTCCTTGTTTCTTTTGCAGCTTAGATCCAAAAGATGATCCTCTTGTGGCAGCTGAAAGCGCTCAGGTAAGAGTCTGTGTTTTGTAACACTGTCCGGTAAATGATGCCAAGGTTTAACTCGCTACTTTCTCTTTTCTTGCAGGTGCAGCGTAGGAAGATTTGGCGTGCTGGTGGATAATACCTCCTGCAGTACAATCAGGTAAGCATATGGTGGCAAGAGATTGTCCTTGTTTGTTCCCTTGGCTCACCTTGTTGTTTTCTTGTCTCCTTTAGGCGCTGGAATGCGGCAACCAGGTGATGGAGACAGCACCGGATCGTAGAGATGCTTCGAGGAACGGGGAGTATTGCGCGGCGCTGCTGCTGGCGATGCAACGTGTTTAAAATGAAGTCTGTTTCTGGTTCGAAGATGCGCTGAATCCGAAATCAGGTAAGAAATCCAGTAAAGTTCTTGTTCTAACCTTTCTTCTTCTTTCCCTTATTTCTAGGCTCTCTGGACTCGAGGCGGGCGTGGCAGGATGCTGGATGCTGACTGCAGACACGGTGAGCGTTACGCTGCTGGATGCATAATAACGCGAAGCATATGCTGCTCTTTGGGCGTGGTTTAAATAGCCTTCAAAGTAGTCCCAGGTAAGTATTCCTCCACAGCCACACCCGAGTAACAAAATAGTCCCTAAAATAAAATAGTCCCTTCAAGCCTCACATGGGCTTGGATGCTTGGATCCCTTGCAGCATGGTCTGCATCAGGTAAGTTTTAACATATGAGCCTGGCACCTATGGCGCCAGGACTGATGTCCCATATGAGCCTGGCGCCATAGGCGCCAGGACTGTACCCAGATAGCCCCTAACAGGGGTTGCTGGGTTTGATCCAGGTAACATGATGCCTGCTTCCGGGGTTGATGGACTTGGTCTGGATGCCCTGGGGTAGGCATCATGACAGCACTCCCCCCCAAGGCCCCTCCTAAAGTCGTTCCTCCCCTTGGCCTTGGTTTGTCTGGGAAATTCCGGTGGAATCTTCTCACCAACCTAGGTGCATGAATGTGGTCACTAGGTTCCCATGACCGTTCTTGTGGCCCGTAACCTTTCCAGTCGATTAAATAAAAAAGTCTTGACTTAACCATTTTGGAATCCAGGATACTTTTCACTTCAAATTCGGGTTCCCCGTCTATAAGGATGGGGTCAGGTGGCTTGGTTAGTCTTGTCCCAGGTTGTACTGGCTTCAGAAGTGACACATGGAAGATGGGGTGAATTTGCATACTAGCAGGTAATTCCAAATTCACGGCCACCGGGTTGATAATGGCCTTAATAAGGTAAGGTCCCAAATATCTGGGGTTAAAGGTCCGCTTTCCTTTTAGAGGTATGTGTTTTGTGGTCAACCAAACTTGATCCCCAATTTGGTATTGTGGAGCATCACTTTGATGCTGATCACCGTTTTTCTTGTACTTTTCTTTTGCATGTTTCAAATGTTCAGTTGCTTCCTTAAAGGCTTGTCTAATAGTAGCGTGCAGATGGTTCACTGCGGGCATTTCTAAGTGTTGAGGCGAGTCAAGTTCTGAGGTTCGAGGGTGGTGCCCGTATATGGTATAAAAGAGGCTTTGTCCAGTTCCAGAATGTATAGAGTTATTGTATCCATATTCGGAGATCCATAGAATGTCCTTCCAATTACTTTCAGTCTGGTGTAACATACAACGCAGGTACTGTTCAAGAGTCTGGTTGGTCCTCTCCGTTTGACCATCAGTCTGGGGATGATGACTGGTTGATAACCTCACGTCGATTTGCGCCAATTGACAACATTTCTTCCAAAAATGTGAAATGAATTGACTACCTCGGTCAGAGACCAATACGGAAGGAAATCCGTGTATTCGAACAATGTTTTCGAGAAACTCCTTGGCCAGAATTGAAGCAGAAGGTAATCCCTTTAAAGGAATAAAGTGGGCCATTTTGGAAAAAAGATCCACAATAACGAGAATGGTGTTAAATCCATTACATGGAGGTAGGTCTGTAATAAAGTCTAACGATAATGTGTGCCATGGTGTAGGTGGAATATCCAAGGGTTGTAAAAGGCCAGCCGGTTTTTTCTTCTGACTTTTGTTTTGGGTGCAAATGCCGCAGGACATTACAAATGACTTTACCTCTTTTCGCCAGGTGGGCCACCAGAATTGTCTCTTAATTTTAGCTTCAGTTTTTGCGATACCTGGGTGCCCCTCCATCAGGGTGTCATGATAATTGGAGATGACTAGTTCTTGTAGTTCCTTATGTGGTAGAAATAAACGCCCTTGATAATAAGGTAGGTCATTGATGACAGAGTAGTCTGAGCCTTTCTTTACCCAGTCCTGCAGGGCTGTTCGATCGAACAGTTGTTGGATCTTTACCTGAATATCTTCTAGGGTTTGTAAAGTAGTTATGACAAGAATTCTTTGTTCTGAAATTATAGGCACCGGCTCCGGGTTCGCATATGCTTCTTCCATTCCTATTCAGGATAAGGCATCTGCCTTGCCATTTTTACAGCCTGGTCGATAAGTGATCACGAAATCGAACTCGGCAAAGAACAATGCCCATCGAAGTTGGCGTGATGATTGGGCTTTGGCTGTCTTTAAATACTGCAAGTTCCGGTGATAAGTGATTACAGTAATAGTATGCCTGGCACCGAGAAGATAATGCCGCCAAGCCTTGAAGGCGGATTTGATAGCTAATAGCTCCTTATCGGTAACCGCATAGTTTAACTCAGGTGCCGAGAACTTTCTGGACCAAAATGCTACTGGGTGAAGTTGACCAGTTTCAAGATCCTTCTGGGACAGGACAGCTCCCATGGCTAAACTGGATGCGTCGGTTTCAACTATGTATGGGAGTTCAGGATGAGGATATTTTAATACAGGTGCAGACGTGAATTTCGCTTTCAGTTCTTGGAAGGCATTCTCAGCTTCTTCAGTCCACAGGAAGCGTTTGTTTTTTTGCAAGAGCGCTGTGATAGGGTGTACAACGTGCGAGAAATCCGGAATGAATCTGCGATAGAAATTAACAAATCCGAGTATGCTTTGTACTCCTTTAACTGAACTGGGTGATGGCCATTTGAGAATTGCATCCACCTTTTGAGAGTCCATTCGAACTCCTTTTGGAGTCAGGATAAATCCAAGAAATTCAACTTCTGTAGTATGGAAAATGCATTTTTCTAATTTTACATATAACTTGTGCTGGCGTAGTTTCTCAAGGACTGCACAAACGTGCTTCACATGGTCAGATTCTGAAGAGGAGTACAGTAGAATATCGTCTATGTATACGACAACACAGACGTCAATGAGTTCACGCAGGACATCGTTCATAAAATACTGGAAGGCTTCTGGTGCATTGCACAACCCGAAGGGCATCACCTGGTATTCGAATAACCCGTACTTCCATTCGTCGCCTTTCTTTACACGTACCAGATGGTATGCCCCTCGGAGATCTAATTTAGTGTAGATGCAAGCGTCCTTTACTTGGTCTAGTAATTCTGGGATCAGAGGCAATGGGTATCGGTTCTTAACCGTGATCTGATTTAAGGCCGGTAGTCTATGCACGTTCTGAGGTCACCTTCCTTTTTTGGCACGAAGAACAAAGCTGAAGATGCAGGGGACTTGGATGGACGAATGAAGCCATTGACAAGGTATTGGTCCAAGTATTGTCGTAGGTGAAGGTACTTGGGTTCGGTAAGTGCGTAGATCCTACTACATGGAGGTTGTGCACCAGGTATGAGATCAATTTGACAATCGTATGATCTGTGAGGTGGTAAGGTGTTTGCCTGTTCTTTTTGGAAAACATCCTGGAATTCTTGATATTCATTCGGTAACTGCACAACTGGAGTAGCGACTGTGGCCAGGTCCTTGTTCAAGGTTTTTATTGGGTAACAAGTATGTGCACAATCCGGGAAGGTTATTCTCTTCTCTCGCCAATCAATACAAGGATTATGTGTTTCCAGCCACGGTATCCCCAGTATTATTTGGAACTGTGGGGCTTTGATTAAATCAAACACAATAGTCTCTCGATGACCATCCTGACCCAATAATGTCATCTCTGCGGTGGAATGAGTTACAGGCCCGGAGGCAATTTCAGTTCCATCGTCTGTGGTGATGACATCCGAAGTGGTCTTTCTGCAGAGAGGTAGATTCATCCTAGAAGCCAATTCGTGGTCGACATAGTTTCCTATGGCCCCGCTATCAATGTATGCCCTAACTGCGTGCAAACGTGATGGCTGCCTTGGATCTATAAGGACCATTGGTATGATGAAATGCGAGGTCTGAGTTTCCTTCTTCAAGCTCGGCAAGCGGACCTCTACGCTTGTCGGGCGTGGTCGTTTCCCGAATCAGGCTCCATATGGCTTTTATCAGCAGCTCCTACCACCTTCTTGGGTGGTTTTACAGGGCAATCCCGTACAAAATGTCCCAAAGTTCCACAGTATAGACATAATTGCATTTGCCGCCTTTTTTCTCTTTCCTTCTGTGTCAAGGGTCCTTTAACTCCTCCGATTTGCATGGGTTCTGAGGCATCTGTTCCTTTGGGGGTAGCGTTGGGTTTAACCAACACCCGGTTCTCGAACTTGGCTTGATCAGCCTTTCGATTCTGAAGTCTGTGATCTAACTGGACCACTAAGTCTATATATTCAGCACAGTCTTGAGGTGGGTTCACAACTTGAGCCAAAACATCTTTGAGTTTTCCTCGAAGTCCCCGATGAAACAACGTAATCCGTTTTTCCTCGGGCCATCCAGTTTCCACCACCAACCTATTAAAGGTTGCTATGTAGGTTAGAAGGTCTTGGTTACCCTGTCGTAGGGACAAAAGTTCGTTATCCAGGGCCTGTCCTTGAGAGTGCCGGGCAAATAGTCTTTCCATGCTCATTTGAAAACCTTGAAAATCCCCAAGAATAGGGTCATCCTGATTGACTAGTGGGATTGACCAATCCGCTGCAATGCTGCTGAGATATGATAATACGAAGGCTACTTTGACTTGATCGTTTGGAAAGGCTCCAGGTCTGCATAAAAAGTGCAAACGGCATTGTTTCATGAACACAGCGAATCTTTTCGGGTCCCCCGCAAAGCGTTCTGGCGGGGCTAAAGGGATATTGCCTGGTAAAATCACTTGCACAGGGTTGCTTGGTGAAACAGGGTTTGGAATCCCCCCGAGTCCCGGTAGGGGTGTTTGCCCCGCTTGGTTTTGCAGTAATTGTCTAGCAAGCTCATCAATGCGTTGCATCGAAACAATCAACTCTCTCCTGAGTGTATTAGTTTCTTGGCGAGCGGCATGTACTTCAGCCCTAAGTTCCCTTAATAATTGGGCCAGTTGGTCAGTTTCTGAGTTCTCCATGACACCCGGGTGAGAATTTGTAGGAAGGCTTCGCGTTCTGTTACGCTCACCTGGCTCCGACAGGGGTGTCGAGCCGAACTGGACAGCCACGGTCTCCACCAACGTGATGCGTAGTTCAGAGATGACTGACTGGACTGGCCCACCTGGCTTCGTCTGCTTGACCCGTATAAGTAGTCTCCTAAAGACGGGGAAAGGGAATTAGCCGTGGATTTTTGTATTAACACCTCACTGCGTCCCCACTTATCACTTCTGACATTCCCTTTCACAAAGCTCACCTTATAGTTTTGTATGATGAGCTTTCCATCCTGCGAAGAATGCAGGGGCGCGTTGATGGCCAGTTACTTCACTGGCTTGAGGATATTGGAAGAGTTCTGGGCAAATCTTGTCTCCAAACCTCCGGGTGAAAGGCGGTAAGTATATAGTTCTAATGAGTTCAAAATGGCCGATTAATCACTCTAGTCCAATTCCTTGTTTCTTTTGCAGCTTAGACCCAAAAGATGATCGTCTTGTGGCAGCTGAAAGTGTTCAGGTAAGAGTCTGTGTTTTGTAACACTGTCCGGTAAATGATGCCAAGGTTTAACTCGCTGCTTTCTCTTTTCTTGCAGGTGCAGCGTAGGAAGATTTGGCGTGCTGGTGGATAATACCTCCTGCAGTAAAATCAGGTAAGCATATGGTGGCAAGAGATTGTCCTTGTTTGTTCCCTTGGCTCACCTTGTTGTTTTCTTGTCCCCCTTAGGCGCTGGAATGCGGCAACCAGGAGACAGCACCGGATCGTAGAGATGCTGCGAGGAACGGTGAGTATGGCGCGGTGCTGCTGCTGGCGATGCGACGCGTTTAAAATGAAGTCTGTTTCTGGTTCGAAGATGCGCTGAATCCGAAATCAGGTAAGAAATCCAGTAAAGTTCTTGTTCTAACCTTTCTTCTTCTTTCCCTTTTTCTAGGCGCTCTGAACTCGAGGCGGGCGTGGCAGGATGCTGGATGCTGACTGCAGACACGGTGAGCGTTACGCTGCTGGATGCAGAATAACGCAAAGCATGTGCTGCTCTTCGGGCGTGGTTTAAATAGCCTTCAAAGTAGTCCCAGGTAAGTATTCCTCCACAGCCACACCCGAGTAACAAAATTGTCCCTAAGATAAAATAGTCCCTTCAAGCCTCACATGGGCTTGGATCCCTTGCAGCATGGTCTGCATCAGGTAAGTTTTAACATATGGGCCTGGCGCCTATGGCGCCAGGACTGATGTCCCATATGAGCCTGGTGCCACAGGTCTGTACCCAGATAGCCCCTAACAGGGGTTGCTGGGTTTGCTCCGGGTAACATGATGCCTGCTTCTGGGGTTGATGGACTGGGTCTGGATGCCCGGGGGTAGGCATCATGACACCTGTATACCAGCTGGAATTATTCTTCCAAGCCCTTGGGGGATTGAAATCATCTGCCAAATATGGGTAGACCTCTTCTTTCTTAAAGAGGGAGATATCTTTCTTTAGTTTAGTAATCTTCTTTTCAATCGTTAGAGTCTTAAAATCTTGAAGGGATTTATTAATTTGTTCCAGTTGTTGTTTTGCCTCTGTGATCAAAGTATTTGTCAAAAAAACTTTTTCTTGTTCAGATAATGTTTCAAGGATCGTAGAACTGACTCTTTGGGTGGTTGTGATAGTTAAAACTAAGAAATCACGGCTACACTTTGTGGCCACCTGGCTAAATGCCACCTTATAATCCTTATCGTCTAGAAAAAGACACAGGGTAATTTTTACTTGTAGTCCTTGCAGAATGATACTGGATCTTAAATATTCCTTTAATATATGGCCATGCATTTCTATGCGGAACTGTTTCTTTTTTAATCTAAGAAGAGCCTCACCCGATGACCCTTGATTTTGTGTAGGTAGCTGCAAGTTTTCAAAGAATGAAGGTCCTTCTATAAGTTCCGAGATTTGGGCTTCCGTAAAAGAAATGGTATCTATTTCTGCCATGATCTACCACCACCAGTCAAAAAGTACACTGAAGACACCCAAGTGCAATCAATGAAAGAACAAAGAGTAAACAATAGTGATATTCCCTGAATGGGGTATGTGCATAGTCAAAGAATTATAAAATAACCTGCGCAGCCAAGGGCTGAATTGATCTGTCTCTGAAAGGCACAGGAGACCCCCTCTCTAGATTGGGGTATTAACGTAATAGTTCATCTCAGAAAGAAAATCCAGAGGAAACAATTTGCAAAAAAGCGTATTAAGGATTTTATTGTACATAATACATTTTATTCGGTGAATTTAATCACAAATTAATCTGCACTGAAGCAATTATTTATTTAACATAGCAGGAATATTTTAAAAGAACATCAACATTTGATAAAAATCATCCTATTAAATCATTCATACATTCATCCACATCCATACTACATCCATCAAACTGCTCATACAACTCATCAATAAGTACGAGATAAAAACATATAACAAGTGTAACAATTCATCCATAATTTGATTATTGTACAGAAAGTTTTTGTGCAAAACAACACATACTGCAAGGCCACAATAGGTTTTTTAAGTGGTCAGCAGCAACAACACATAATGCATGGCCACCATAGATTTTTAAAACGGTGGTCAGCAATTTAGATAGGCCAAAAAGAATCTTTACAGGTAGCCTTATCCTAGGTTTCTCTCGACCGGTTTCGACGTGTTAATGTTGGTTTTGTTATGTCTTCATCAGGAGATTATAGGTAGTTGTCTACAAACAAAAACAAATATATGGAACCATCAGTTCCCTATCTAAAACTAAAGCTAAATGAAAAGAGGAATGTAAAGGAGGACGGGAAGAAAGTGCAAGTACATGACTTCACAAAGCTTAATTGCAGACATAAAATATTCTGCTGCTGTCCTGCTAGAAGCGCCCCAATATATATATATATATGAAGATATATATATATATATGTTAGGGTTAAACTAAGGGCGTCATGCATGGAGTGCTACCATAGAAAATCAGTGTCTTTAGACCAGGCTGGTGCAGATCATGGATGTGAAACAAAGGAGTGATGGGAAATTTAATTGCACACCAAATGGAAACGAAATCAGACCCACATGCATTAGTTGTAAAAAGCTCTTGGAAAGTTTTTAGAAGGAAAACTTGCAAACCAACCTTAGCAACTGTAACAGGAGTCAATCCGTTATATTAAATATGTATGGAACTGGTAACACTGTTGTGCTAATTGGCAATGTTCCGTTTAGCGATCCTGCGTGTTGGATGGCTGAATTTTAGGCTCCAATCTGTAGGGGTTTTGAAAGAAATTGTATCAAAGACCCTATCCAGAAGAGATAAAGGAAACTCGTGTCATATTAACCAATAAGGCTACAGGTAAAACGATTATGGAAGGAAAAACAACCCCAAACGTCATATCTACTGTTATAAGACCCGGAGTGGTACAGGTTGAAAGGCTGTCATGCTACCATGGATGTCTTTTCCAATGTCCATATATCAAAGGAGGTCCAAACATCTATGCAACAACAAGGAAAACAAGTCGAGAGTTGTGCTTCATGGCTGACTCAGATCTAAATAGCATAGCTATAAGTCGGGACACTATCCCTCGTTATATGCAAGGGCCCTCCAATTGTCTGACAGCTAAGGGAATTTAATTTAATTTTTGATATAACCAATGTCTGGGATGTCTGATCCAAAGCTAAACAACCTCATTGCAAAGACCCATACGCCTCGTTTAACAATGCCGGACAAAATACCATTTAGGTTATTCTATAGCACAAAGCTACTTACCTGGGAATGGCAACCTATGATGTTGGTAGCCGCTGCTGGAACTTGAACAGAAGTCTGCAGGTCCAGCCGCTTGCTCAGGTCATCTACGGCCAGTACTAAAGAGCAAAAGATGCGCATCTGAACTGCATCGACTTTCCAGCGTGTTAAATTCAGCTGACTTCCTATCACGTGGTTACACTGTGCCGCATTGATAGGATAGTGATTGGCCTGGGGGGCACGTGATTGTTGATCCATATGACGCGTGCGTAAGTCACCCGTAAATACTAGGCGACGTAGCTTACACGCGACCACCTCACATAACCACGGCAACCAAGACGCTCGAAATGAATCGAGTGATTTGAATTGAAAAAATTGAAAAATTGAAAAAATGCCCAGGCACAAGCCGAACCTCGGCAGACAATTTTGGACCTCCCCGCAAATGCACAATAACAGTACACGTGACCCAGACGTCTGTCACGGAACAGCAACATGCGGCATGCCTCAAAGGCAAAGCGAATCAAGTTACCATGTCAACGAAAAAACTCAAACATTCCAAAAATGAATGAACATGTTTTCAAGCACATCATTTGTTTTTCAAACATCGCACAAAGGCAAAAATGTAAAAGAATGGACTCACTAAAAAACATATAGAAACAACTAGAAAAAACGTTGGGCCTCATTACAAGTCTGGCGGTAACCGTGCCAGTAAAACCAGCAGGTTGCCACCGGACTTGTAAATTTTGCCAGCCCCTGGCTTGCCAGAAACTCCAGGGCAGTACAACCCCAGCAGTCCGGGAGGTCAGGTGCTGGTAAAATGTTGTTCCCCATTCCCATAGAGTCCCATAGGACTCAATGAAAGTGGGAACACGGAAGCACCGGCATCGTTAATAATGGTGCCAGTACTTCCGTGAAAGTCTGCCTACCGTGGCCGCTGTGCCCGACAGGGTCAGATCTGCCAGCACAGCATCTCCAGCAGGCAGACTCGGAGTGCGGCTTACTGGCACCCTTGTGACCGGACCGGCACACTTGTAATGAGACCCATTGACAATGATGTTTAGCTAACCACCATATGAACGCCATCTTCAATAACAACTTAATCTACTCAAGCAGTGAACTATTTAGAGAAGATAGATTGCACCTAAAACACTTTGGAAATTCTTTGGTCCTACACAACATACAGACATGCCTGCTCCAGTTTTAGAAAACACATCATACACCTCAATATTTCAAAAGTTATTTTAAGTACTACCTATAAATGTATTTTTGTATTTCTTTTAACAATTTACAGCTCAAGATCCACAAGATACTTCATTAATGAAAGGATCGAGATTGAGTTCTCAATAGACATAAATTGTGACAGACCATTGAAGCTCTCCCTCTGCACGAATCCTGAACCTTATATATTTCGAATAATATTAAAAACGTACCCTTAGGATATCAACAACTTTAATTTAAGTGAACAAGACATGTAAGTAGTGTGAATACAATATGCGGGTGGCCTTACCGTTAGAAAAGGTGCAGTGTAAACATAGAGAAATATGCACTCTTTTTACAGAAATCCAATAGTTGAAGATCTAGATTCATGAGAAAAATCATATCAAGATCTTAAATACAGATCACCCATAACACATCAAGAAAAAGTGAACATTTCTATACTAAAATAATCATACTTTATAACCAAATAAAGCCATACTACCCACTGTATATTTTTGTTTTGACACCGTCATGCAAGATCTGGATTCACATCGATTGACTAATGAAAAGGGTAAACACTGTAACAATTATCTGTCTCTCTCTATGTATAAAAGGGAAAATGTGTGTGTGTGGTTGTGTGTGTGGTTGTGTGTGTGTGTGTATGTCTGTTCCAAGTGTTCAGCATACTTCCCAACATGCTACAAACATAAAATTTGGAATGTGGGAAGGTTCCATGGTGTAGACAATGTACAAAGTATAAAACAGACATTTTTAGATGTTTGTTGTAAAGCAGTCTCTAATGCTTACCCCTGCCATATGTGGATATGTGTATGTGTCTGTTCAAAATGTTCAGCATACTTCCCAACATTCTACAACCTGAAATTTGGCATGTGGGTAGGTTCCATGGTGAAGACAATGAACAAAGTATAAACTATACAGTTTTTTCTTTTTAAGGCGGTCTGAAATGCTAACCCCTGCCATATTTATATATGTATGTGTGTGTCTATTTGAAATGTTCAGCATACTTCCCAACATGCGACAAACCAACAATGTGGAATGTGGGTAGGTTGCATGGTGTAGATAGTATAAAAAGTAGAAAAGATAAGCGGTCTGCAATGCTTACCACTGCCATATGTCGGTAGGGTCTATGGTGTAGACAATGTAAAAAGTATAAAAGATAAGCTGTCAGCAATGCTTACCACTGCCATATGTGGATATGTGTCTGTTCGAAATATTCAGCATACCTTTAAACATGATACACACATGAACTCTGGCATGTGGGTAGGTTCCATGGGGTAGACAATGTAAAAAGTATAAAAGATAAGCGGTCTGCAAGGCTTACCCCTGCCATATGTGAGTATGTGTTGGAAATGGCCCTCACTAAAAACTACTTTGAATTCTTGGGAGTCTTCTATCAACAAATAGAAGGGCCATTCATAGGAGCCACTATGGCCCAGAGTTTGGCTAATCTATGCGTGGGAACGTTTGAAAAAGCTAGCATATACGCTTCAACGAACTTCTTCAGGGGCCATATAAAAGCATGACCCTTTATATTGATGACATTCTACTCATCAGGGAAGGCACCACTGATGCAGCAGATACATTCTTTGAGTGGCTGAACATACAGAATTGTTACTTAAAATTCATCATGAGTAAGAGTAACAAATCTTTGAATTTTCTGGACATTACCATCTTTCCTGAAAATGGACACCTTCTGGTTAAACCATACCACAAACCTACAGATTGTAACTCTCTACTTGACTATAATAGCCATCACGTTAAACACCTATGGGACAATCTCCTCTACTGACCATTTCTCAGACCAAAGAGAAACAGAAGCCAAAATGAGGCTTTCGAAGACAGAGCTCACTCTCTATCGAAAAAATTGAAAAATAGAGATTACCCAAAGAAACTAGAAAAATAAAATGGCCAAAAGAGCTTTTAACAACAATAGTGAAGCCCTGCTAAGAGAAAAAACACAGAAACAAAAAGAAGATTACCTGGTTTGTGTTTCGACCTTTACAAACCAGACCCTAGCAATCCGCAACATCATCAACAAACACTGGAAAATATTCGCTCCCACAGAACAGAATGTAGCATGACCAATCTTTGCCTATAAAAGGAGCAACTCCATAGGAAACTGTTTGAGTAAATGCAAACTCAAAACTAAGATTCCCACCACCGAGAGTCTAACTTCAACATGGTGACTAACCTCTATAATGGGACACTACCCATGCGGAACCTGCACCATATGCAAGCTAATTAAAATATCAAAGGAAGTCGATATAGGTACCAACAAAATATGGGAACAGAACTCTTTTTCAAATTGCAATACAGATCATGTAATTTATTTAATAACCTGCCCATGCGGACTTGAATATATTGGAAAAACAAACAGAAAAATCAAAACCAGGATCATCGAACATAGGAGCTGTCTTGAAAACAGAATTGATCAAGCTCCCGTGGTTAAACACTTCATCAGTAAGAATCATGGTTGGGAGGATTTCGAATGGACAGTCCTACAAGCGATAAAAGGTACCAACCAAATCGCGAGAGAGGAAAAACTGATCAAAAGAAAACTGGAACTGATGTTTATGATCAAAAGCGACACAAGAGGCCTAAATGAGCATCATTAGATCACCATTTCCATACTCGTTTGATTCATTTGATCTGGCAGATTCTTTATCTAGTAGTAAGCCACACCTAGACCCTATATAAATAGAAGCCCAACATGTTAGAGGCAACCTCAACCCTACTAAGAATGTTTTCTTAAATTAGTATTTATCCATCACTTATTAGCTCCTCTGGTGACCAATTTATACCGAGGGTTTTAGATATGTGCCTTATGTCACACCTTATTGAGATGCCAAACCGAGTTATATGTTGATCTGTGGCAGCCTTTTCCAAGCGTTAACATTCCACACGGTTTGTACACAAAGGCAGTATGATCCATTAGGGCGTTATATCAATATGGCCCTTAAGATACAATTCTTGGTCAGTGAAACCACCTTTGCAATTTTGGCATTTACCCCAGGCGATGATTCTATATACAAAACCTAAAGTAATCTACTTGAACAGATACCATTACAAAATGGCCACCCCATACTCACTACCCAGAGCTGCTGTCTGTTTCTAAGCACTAAATCATCATAGCAACCCTGGCTACACAGAGCTCCACCAGACATCAGGGTAGAGCCGCACGCGAGACGCATACAAAAGGTAAGCCTTTCATGGTACATCTTTATTTTTCCAGTCAAAAACTCCTTATAAACCCACAACACTATACACGCTTTTGGAGAATATTAACGACTTTGAAATAAAGATTTTGTAAATACATGCAAGTCTTAATTGCGCACTGGACACCATCTCAAACCCATGCATGCTATATACATCTGTAACATTTAGTGTGTAGCTAGTTACAATTATCAGATGTATATTAAACTCTGCACTGGTCTTACGTGTTATATGCACCCTCAAGTTACAAAGAGCCTTACTAGCTTTGTTGCTAGTCTTAACACAACACTTCACTAATGTGTGCTCTGTTATCTCTGTTCTGAACAGAGCTGCCACAGCATATTGTGTAAATTCAACCTTCCACAGGTATTGAGAGAAGCACATACTATTAACAGCTAACAATCCTTTCTACTTAGGTTCTAGTATATACCACACCACACTGAGATATACTGTAATGCCCCCCTTTTAGGTCAGTGAAGCACAGGAGGAATTTAAATCCATCTTAAGAGACCTGCCATATGGAAACAAATCACTGCATAGGGTAAGTGCACTCACAACCTATCTTTAGTTTTGAGCAATATTAGACTCAAGACCAATCAGGCACTTAGAGATTCACTAGCCTCTAACTAACCACGTTTCAGCATACTGCCTACCATTGAGGCGATTTAAGCCACTAGACGCTCCATATATTACCAACTGAGGCCTGCTCAGGAATCCACCAGCGGGGAGTTTTTAGGTGATTATACCACCTACACTTTTCATGACTAAAAAAGGAGAAGATAGGTTCATGAGCAAGTATCTATAATAGGTAGCATCCTAACACCAATATATGTGTGTTCGTTTCAGAGTGTATCTAGAACAGGGTCTATCTACAAGACTCTGCACTACCTGACTACCCCATCAACCAAGTGAGGTAAATAATAACCACAAGTTGGCACAGAAATTGTTTTTATCTCCAACTGTAGACATGGCATTAATAGCTCTTGTTGTTTTTTATTTTTATCAACACCCTGTAATGTGATAGCAGCCACAAGTACCATTGAATTTTGACATTGGCCTATCAGAGAACGATGCGACTCCAAACCCTGTAGTCCTGTTATTACTATTAAACCCACTAACAATCTCCTGATGAATATTCACCATGTGTAGCAACATAAACAGAAACATGTTGAAAATGTGCCTAAGCTCAATGGCAGAGGTGATGTGTGTATAACAACCAATTACACAGAGTTAGCAACACCTTTTTGGAGATTATAAATAATATATGTCCCTATAACCACAACAGCCTCTATTTAGAAGAGTTACAGAACCTTGAAAGGTCCATAGTCACTTTATTAGTATATACATTGTACAAAACATTGTTTTGTTTTGTTTACCAATTGCTATCTATAAACTGTCTCTTTGGTTTATTGATATTTTATTCAAATTTAAATTCTCTCACTAAAGTTTATTTTTGTTAACTCATTGTTGTTTGACCTACTGCATCACAATACAGGTTGTATGTATCGCTGTGTAAAATTGTTGTTGAAAATATTCACATACTACCAAACATGCTGCAGAACTGGGTTTTGGCACATGGGAAGGTTCCATGGTATAGACAATGCAAAAAGTATTAAATATACATTTTTCAATGTTTTTTCTAAAGCAGTCTGCAATACTTAACCCTGCCAAATGGCTCTCTGCACTGTAGCTCTGCCATAGTTCTATCTAAACAACAGCAATTCATTGTTCCTAAACGTTCCACACTATCAGCATTCTAGCTGACATTAGCAGCACTCACATCTGAATTCATGCAGGTAACACAAAATGTTGCTTTTATAGTAATGCAGATGACAGGATACGGTGCATGTCTCTTCAACTGTGTCCGTAATGATGTTGTCCGTCACATCGTGTCATCATCAACTGATCAAAGCACAAGTGAAAGGCATAAGGAACTGTCAGGAAGAATTCTCATAAATGTGCTAATTCCTCTCTACCTTAGAGAACCCCAGCTCTTTGCTGGACTTTGGGACTTTGTACTTTTTAATTTTGTTTGTTTTCTCTGTTCATTTCTTTGATTATGGAGTTTTAGACAACTACGTAGGTATCATCTTTTCATGTTTGTTACACTGCAACCTCAGTGCAGTGACACACAGAAGCCTTTTTTGGCTGTCCCAAGGTTTAAACACCTTCTCTGGGATAAACTATAATTTCCCAGAGAATGTAAAGTTAAATTGACTTTACTAGTCTTTTTAAATTCCTAGACCCAGCATACACTATCTTCCAATAGAGTGGGGCAGGGGTTACCTAGTATCCCCTATGTCAAGAAACTCATGTAGCAATCAAATGCTACCCTTTCCTATGGAAATGGCTGGTGGCAGTGGTTTTACAACAAACTACCTTGATTTTTCCAGACTGCGAACACCGGTAGCTAGAAATCACGGGAGCCATGTTTTTCAAGATGGCGTCTCAGCCCCCTTTGTTTAAACAGGACCCGGTCTTCTTTTTTCACCATTTCATTGTGGAAAGGTCCTTCTAGAGTTTGCCTCTGCGTGCCAAACCAGGTTTGGTCCCCTTGTTCCTACGCCTTTGATGGACTTCAAAACTGAAGACCGCCTCTGGTGCCCGAGAGTCTGGGGTGGGCAGGAAGTGAGGGAGGGGCCCGAAACTCCCTGTGCTTATTCTCCTAGGAGACCCAAAAGCACTCTGGCGTAATTGGCTGGCTGACTGTCCGGCAAGGACAGCCACCCTGCTGGGTGAGTGGCAGCTAAACTGGAATGAATGGGAGAAACTGTTTAAAAGGCGAGTCTCTTGGCTTGGAAGGCAGAGTTGACCACTGGAACGAAAAAACCAAAGATGAGCTGGAAGAGGACGGCTGCTGCAACTCCTGGACTGTTGGTTTGCCGTTGAAGCACTGCTGCAGGTCCGAATCGCCAAGTTCATCTTGACAGAAAAGCCCTTCAAGGATGACTTCTCCCTTTGAGTTGGTGGGACCAATCAACTCGTAAGCCAACTGGACACCATTCTCAGAGCTGTTTGTATTTTCCTCAGATTGCTGCAGGAAACCGAATAGCCAGGGAGAACACCAGTTTGTGTGCTTGAAGACAGCTACCAGAATAGAATATTTGCCAGTTTGCCAGCTTTGTTACCTGTCACCGTGCAGCGCAGGAGTCCCCCGACGTCCTCCCTTTTGTCCCCACGACTGACGCTCAGGAACAGCGAGATCTGCAGGAACTGCCAGGAACAGAAGTCGTCAGCTGTATCTTTTTCTTCAATATAAGGTACTGTGAAAACCCGACCGAGAGAACTTACCTCTCACTGCGAAAGTGCGTGAAACATTGGCTACTTGCAGGCTTAGTCAGCTTGTGACCCGACATATGAATCTTTCTTCTATGAACTACTTCTGAGAACTGTGGCAAAGACTTTTCTGTTTAAAATACCAGAACCGTTTTCTTCTACAAGACTCTAGCCCATTGGGCCTCATTACGAGTTGGGCACAAATGGATACCGGCACCGGTAAGGACACCGGTGCCGGTAATCCCTTTGCGCCCTATTCCGAGTTCCCTTAGCGGGTCACTTCCTTAACGCCTGGCTTTACCAGGCGTTAAGGACGGCACCCGTTAAGGGACTTTAGAGCTAACTCACAAAGAACATAAGATAAGCAATGTATATGCAAATAATATATGTATATAGCTTGCTAACATAGAAATGCAATGGTGACGGGTAGCCATCTTTTTTAAAATGGAAGTAGCACTACGCATTGAAATTAATGGAAGACCTTGAGGCTTCATGAAAACCTAAACTGCTGAATTTACTTAAATACAGATTTGGGCAGGCAGTAGCTGGCTTGCCCCTTGTCAAGGTAATGGTGACAATTGGGAGTACACTGACGATTTAAGAAGGAACACAAGATAATAATTCCCAAGGGCAAAATATATTTCTTTTAGATTAATCAAAGAACAACTGGGCTTTAAATGCCAGGTGCCGACTAATTATAAGCTAAAACTTAATAAAGAACTGATTGACCAACTCGCCAGTGGTTGGAAAAGTAATAACACTTGTGTGCATACTAGCTAAAATCTCAATGAATGCAGCGTGAAATAATTGAGAACCTGGTACTCTCACACATGACCCACAAGTCAAGAACAGTGGGCCTCATTATGAGTTTGCCGGTTCGGGAACTATGGTATTGGTAAGCTTGCTGGTACTGTAGTTCCCGTACCGGGAAACTATGAGTTCTGTTGGTGGGCGCCCTCCCGCCCACAGACAATGTCGAATGCACCGGCACCATTATAAACGGTGCTGGTGCATCCAATCTCCCCATTCCCATCGAGCCCTATGGGGCTCAAATGGGAATGAGTAAGATTATTTTCCAGCACCCAGGAATGGGCGATTACTGGGTCCGGCAAGGCCGTAATGACCCGGTAATTGGCCAATCCTGGGCGCCGGGAAAAAAATGACACCTGCGGCAGCTGTGCCTGTTATACAGGCACGGCTACCACCAATGTCATAATGAGGCCCAGTGTCTGTTCGTTGGGGTCAGACACAGATAAAGATTGGCCTCAACTCCCTACATATTCTCAGAACCAAGGCACCTAGCGAGACCAAACTACAAAGAAGATCTTCTGACTCATGGCCTAGAGATATTGCCTCATTGAATTGGAATAATACAGGTCCTGGGATTCTCTCCCCCCTACTTCCATTGATTGCTCATGTGCTGATGCCCTGTCAATTGCTCAAGTTTGGTAATTAAGGTGCCAGCCAATAGAAACTCTCAATGTCTTGCCCCCCAGTATATGTTGCACTAACCAATGAGCTACTTTAAAAATTACATGAACTCTTTATTATCAATTTAGAGGTGGTCTCAGGTGGAGCCATCAGATAAAGTATAGCCAATGAAAAGACTAACCCATATAGCTTCCACGGGTATACAATTCCCTTAACCAATCAGGTACCTTGTAGGATTTTGTAACTAAGATTCTGATGTAAAGTCAATGATGAAGCATTTTTTGCTTTTAAACCATTGTTGTACGTAAGAAGAGATGAGAGGTCCAAGAGTAGATTTGCTTGTATGCTGTCCCAGCTTTATGTGGATTGTTCATAAAGCGGGTTTTGCCATTTACCTTGACTATTTCTGTAATTGAGTCTGGGATTTCCCAGCATACCACTTCTGCTTAAACTGGGATTTCCCAGACCATTATTACAAGTGCTGTTATCTTCTACATACTAAACATCAATGTTCACACTCTAAAGCAGAGCTATGGCAAGATTTGTAGTTTTTAATGAACTGGGAATGTTCATCACGTTTGAGGTTATTTCTATTTTTGGGTGATTTTCCAGTGACATGGTGGAAAACAGAAGACATGACAGTGTTCACCTGAACAACTTCTAAAAAAAACTCCTTGTGCACTATTTTCCTTTACACTTATGTCTTCTTCATCAATATTTACCCCATTTGTGCATTTGAAAATGCAAGACCTTCAATCCCAACTCTGCATTCTCTGTTGAAAGTTGACATGTCATATATGTCTCAATAAACTCCAAAACAGTGCTGTCTGATCTTTACCAAACTTTGGAGCATCTCACTCCCATACAAGCATATGAATGTGAGGTGCTCCACAAGCCTGATGCTACTTCCTTCAAAAATAAATTCAATATATCCAAGAGGAGCATTGTCTTTTCAGCATTTGAAATTGCGAGAAAACAATGGTGAAAAAAGTGAGACATAAGTACAGGGTCCATTGCACAGTTGAGTTCAGCTGGTGTCTTGTGCTTTACTAGATTTTTTGAGGGGTTGCTTTCACAAATAAACTCCACCATATTATCCATCCATACTCTGCTCTGCTCATAGTTACAAACCACGTGGGTGAACCTAAGTTTCACAGAATGCACCTGACCTCTAAATTATGCATGTACTTTAACTCTTCAGTACCACGCATGTTAGCAAGAATGTTGGTAATCTTGCTTTCTAATAACTCATCCTTCTCTTTCACTTTCGGCACCATGCCATGTGCAATGACGTATTGAAAACAAGTGCCAGTCTTCAGTGTATGTGCCACTGAATAAAAAGAGTGAAACGCTCTCTCATGGAAAATGTACCTTATGTTTGTCCTGAATCATGGGTCCGCAGAATAAGTGCCTATATAGCCAGATTTTTCTATCTTTTGTTGCTGAACCAGTCACCAAAATCATCAATGAATTATTTCAATTGGCCACCTCACACACAGATTCTGAACATTTTCTTTAAAATCTAGCGGTAAATACACCACTTTCCCTTTTACTCCCTGCACAAGTTCTTTTGAAGGAAGGAAGCTTTGAAGACTTTATCTACACCCTCACTATAACCTAAAATTGATTAACTGTTTGTGATGCAATAACCTCAAAAATATTCAGATTATGAAGAGCTGAGGGAATACTACAAACTTCCATTTTGTTCAAAATATTAATTGAAGGCATACATTTTTGGATATTATTGAAACAATGCTTACACAATATGTGAAATTCAGTAAGATCAAATCGACCCTATGCAAACAAATTCAAGAAGAGTACTTTCCAGGTATGACTTTAGTGAGGATATACCTTCCCCTCAATAGCCAATTTGTGTACCTGTGATATGTAGAATGTGCGTCAACAAGACACACAAACCTTGGCTTTTGACTGGCAACCGATTCAAACAGAAATGACCTCTTCCATGTTTTTCCAATATTGCTTCCTTTGAAAGCATGACATTCATTTCATCTTCTTCAATACCAGTCTCCTGAAAAATTGCATTTGATGCAAAATATGTCTCTTGTAATGATTCCACTATTATGTTTGGCTTGCCCCAGTACCACAAATCAATACCTTGTTCAGAAGCCCAAGTAAAAAGCTGGTTCCTTAAAAAAGTATACCTCTGAAAGAAAATGACACATTTGTGTATGATGTACTGCTTGCATGCATATATGGTGGAATGGACTTTAATATTTATCTTCAGCTAAACAAGCTAAAGAGTGGTTGCATAAACCAGTGAATTCTCTTAATTCACAATGATCCAGACATTGAAGCATTTTAACCTTCTTTTTCTCATGTTTGCTAATGTAGAGGCCAGTAAGAAATAACCTTAAGATTGCGCAAGAGTGTTATAGAATATTGCACATCGAAGAACACTTCTACTACTGCACAGGTTACACGCTTGAAATATTTGAAGCACCTGCATTATCTAAATTTCTAAGCACCCATTGCATCACAGTTTCAAATTCAGTAACAATGCCATCTCTCACTTTATAGCCTCGGCCAAGCTCAGATAATGCCAAAGTTACAATACAATTTTACTAGTAAATCTCTTCAAATACCGCTCAGTGTGCGAAGTATGTAACCACTGACCTCCATAGTCATCACAAAACCTCTTACCAGTTACCCTTCTCTTAGAATTACAACTCTTTAAGAGCTCATCTATATCTTTCTTCAATCTTCTAATGTGATTTAGAATCAAAATAAACAACTTTATTTTTCTTTTCAGGAAGAAAGATCTCTGTATTGGACTTTTAAGGTTCCTTTTTTGCCTAAATTGTGCAAGAAAATAATGTTTCTTCGTACCATTTTCAAAGGTTAAAAATGTGTATACCTTTTCCACTATTTAACATAAAATGAGCTATAAAGCTCGAAACAACAATAAGCCCATAACACTTCTTAGGGCCTGGGGGGCGTGGCCTGCACGCATGGAGTGAAGTCAGCAACCCGCCGTGCTCCTGCCCATGATCCTACAACGGCCGATATAACGGCGTCTGAACTAAAAGATCCGAGACACAAATCAACGTGCTCGCAGGAGAACCCTTTTGCCGCACTTGACCGTGTCGCTGGAAAAAATCGGCACCAGCAACGCAGTGAACGGAGCATCGGAAAAGGCACCCCAGTGGCACCCAAGATGGCGGCTTCCAGCACGGAGGCTGACGGAGTGCCGCGACAGTGAGACGGACTAGAGTGCCGGCGAGCTTGCTGGATGAGGCTGATGTCTCGGGCCCATCTGCGAGCAGCCGAAACGAAGCACGACTAACACCGGCACGAGCGTTGTGGCCTCGGTGCATTCACGGCGTACTGAACGCGAGAGGAGATCCCAGTTGGCGGATGAGCACAGGAGGTAACGGGGAATCCCAGCGGTGCACTGAAGCAGGGACGGAGCGGACCGTTCGGTGCCCGCTCCTGCCGGCACCCGTTAAGAGGATCGCCGAATCGTCTGGTCGGGAGACCGCGAGTGCTATCAACGGATAACTCCTCGCAACACGGTCCCATCGGTTGGAGGCGGAAGGTGAACCCGATTGCTGGAAACAACTGAGGCACGCTGGGAATAGTCCCATACACGCACCTGGTTATCTTAACCGGTAGAAGGAACCACAAAGCACCCACAATACGGAGGATCCACAGAAGGTAATTCTATGCCTGAAATTTGGCGGGCTAAGTAATACGCCAGGCGAGCCTCTGGACTAGGCGGCTGGGACCGGACGCACCACCACCATCCGGGAACCCACAACAGTCTGTTGCACTGCTCCCTACTAACCCAAATACCGCCCCACAGCGCCACAGATCTTACCGGGGCAAAAGACACCGCTAACCAGACGGGACCGCCGGAGGCATCTAACGGTTGGAGAGAATTGAATACTCACACGTGTGCCCAAAAGGTAGAGCTCCCACCCCGCCTGCCGGAGGCACAAAACGCGAAGACTGGAGGCCAAACACAGCCCATAAAGCCCGGCGGGTCAGATACTGGATCCGCACTGGACCTGTAACCATATTCCGCCTGAATAAGGGCCACCCGAAACAAACCTTTGGTCACAGGCTAAAGCTCATATCGTAGAATACAAGTCTGGATACCCCAAACCGGGCCATGTCACCTCCAAAGAACAGATCAAAAACTGCAACGATGGACGCCTTCACAACGACTTTGCAAAGGCAGCAACCAACGCAGGAGATCAATCCCCCGACTGAGACACCCACTCTGGTGGCGGACCCCCGAGACACTCAAATCCTGCAGGCTATTGCGGCCCTACGAACTTCCATGGAAGATAAGATAGGAGAAATCAGGTCAGACATTCAACTAATGAGGCAAGACGCCCGCAACCTGACGGAAAGGGTGACCAAAACTGAAGCCTCCCTACAAGAAACCAGTGAGGACACATGTGAACTGAAGGCAAAAGTCCAAGAACTGGAATCAATAGTGGCTAGACTGGAATCTCGCTCCGAGGACGCGGAGGGACGTGCCCGCCGCAACAATGTTCGAATTCTTGGGATTCCGGAAGACACGGAGGGCCTGAACCCCACTGAGTTCATCGAATCGCTGCTACTTCAGGAAATTGGAGCAGGCAATCTCACCCAGGGATTCTCTGTGGAACGTGCCCACAGGTCTCTCCAGAAAAGGCCGCCACCTGGTTCATACCCACGCCCAATAATAGCTAAAATCTTAAACTTCCGAGATAGAGAGGTAATATTGCGGTTCTCAAGAGAAGGCGGAGAGATCAGAAGGAACGATTCTCTAATAGTCATATACCCTGATTACACCCCCACGGTGCAACGAGCGCGGAACTCCTTCGTACCGATAAAAGCTAAACTACGGGAACTCAATCTGAAGTATATGCTGCTGTACCCAGCCAGACTCAAAATACTGTACAAAGGGAAGGCAATCTTCCTTGAAACTCCGGCGGCTGCAAATATGTGGCTTGAACACAACAACCTCGCCGATGACACGGAAAAACTCGAAAAAGGAAACAAGCGATAAAGCAACGATTGAAACTGCCTGAGAAAAGGATCACGACACTAAGCAATCACGACATTGTCTGCGGAGCCTGAATTAACGCTGCAACTAACAGAAGTCTTAATTGGGCAGGAGCACGAGGGCCCAAGTGCAGGAACACCAGCGACCCGCCCCACCCAATACAGTGTTGGCCGAATGCCTACACACCACCCGTACCGAAAGGCCTGGAGAGGCCCCGGAGGCTCGGGAGCCCCCGAGCGTTGTGAGTTTGAAACAACTGCTGGGGGCAGTTACTTGTTGTTCCCTTTGGTTAACACATCCTTCGAGATGAAAGTTGAGAAAGTTGGTAAGTCTCCGAACGTCAATATGAGGATAAGGGATGAGAGGGTGGAAATAGTGGACTTGATGGGTTTGAACCTACAGCTAAAGGAACTTTGTGGGGACTCAGCCAAGTTAACAGATGGCCCCTATGAGAGGTGGATTGACCCCGGACCTCTTCTGAAACCATTATGGCTGGTCAATTCAGAATAATGACATGGAATGTGCGGGGCCTGGGTACCTATCTCCGCAGAAATAGGATTATATCCTACCTGCATAGGAAAAAAGTAGATATAGCTCTGCTACAAGAGACGCACTGCACTGCCGAGTCAGAGGCGAAGATCAGGGAACACTGGGTGGGACAGGGCTTTGGGGCCTCCTACTCCAGATTTGCAAGAGGGGTTTACACCTGGATCAACCCCCAGGTACCGTTCTGACTCACCAAGATGGAAAAAGACCCAGAAGGCAGATATGTGGTAATATGGGGGACCTTTGAGCAGATGGAAGTATGTATTGTGAATTCGTACTTCCCCAATCACAATATCCCAACGCACTTGAGGGAGCTGAGTACTAAAATGCTACAATATAGGAATGGCTTCTTTATATGGGGGGGTGATTTCAATTGCGTCCATAACCCAACGCTGGATAGGTCCTGGCCTCCAACAAGGGGGCCCTCCACTGCCACCACGTCCCTGAAAGCTATGACCGATGAACTAGATCTGGCAGATGTTTGGCGGGAAATACACCCAGAGGAAAGAGGTTATTCGTACTTCTCGTCTCCACATGCCCTTCACACTAGATTAGATTATTTCTTTGTGGGTAGAGAGCACTTACCTCAGATAGGGGATGCGCAATATCTGGGAAGAACCATTTCAGACCATTCAGACCATTCTCCACTCCTAATGGAATGGAATCACACTGGCCCAAAACCTCCCATCCCCAAGCCCTGAAAGACCCGGCATTTAAAGAGGAGCTACATGAGTCCATAGACAATTTCATATCAGAAAATACTGGGAGCGTAGACCACGTCAGTACTCTATGGGATGCCCTAAAAGTAGTAACGCGAGGAGAAGTCATTGCTAAGGCGGGTGGCATCAGGAAACTATTGCGCAGCGAATTAAGCAGGAAGGAACAGGAAATTGTGAAACTGGAAGCTGCCCCCATAGACACCCCGAAGAGGGAAGAAGAACTTAGTACGCTTAGAGAGGATTGCGCTGAAGCATGGAGCAGATTAGCTAGATTTGACTTTGTCGCTAGAACAAACAAAGCACACGCAGAAGCAGACAAACCTGGCCGGTTACTAGCTTGGCTCTGCAAGAAAGAACACCCCAGACACATAACCACCACACTACGGGATGAATTTGATGAAACTCACAACACTCAACAGGGTGTTAATGATACTTTTACGAGTTTCTACATGCAATTATACTCTCACACTGATCGAGACCCCAAGACCAAATACTAGATACTCTTGATGAGATTGGCCTGCCTAAACTAACTCCCACACAATCTGAGACCTTAGACATGGACATCACACCCGAGGACATAACTGAGGCAATTAGATCCCTGGCTACATGTAAAGCCCCGGGCAGCGATGGGCTGCCTCCGGAATTTTACAAGGCATATGAACCCTCCTTAACACCGCTATTACATGAAGTCTTCTTGGAATCTTATGAAAGGGGGACCCTACCGGATAGCATGAGGGAAACTCTGGTCGTCCCAATGCTCAAGCCTAATAAACCCGCAGATAGATGCGACTCTTACCGCCCCCTTGCCATGCTTAATTATGACGTTAAAATACTTACATCAATTCTAGCTAAGAGGCTATCCAGAGTAATTGGAGACATAATACATACGGACCAGAACGGCTTTGTGCCTGGTCGTAACACGACCATGAATCTGCGCAGGCTCCAGCACATAATAGCTCAAACCGACACAAGCCAGGAATGCTATGCACTAATGTCCTTAGACGCCATTAAGGCATTCGATTCTATTTATTGGGAGTGGCTGGTGGCAGTTCTGGAGGGATTCGGCTTTGGCCAGGGGTTCATTAGGTGGATTAAGATCCTTTATAATAAACCAAGAGCACGACTAAAATCTGGGAGATATGTGTCAGAGGCCTGGGACATCTGTAGGGGAACTAGGCAAGGCTGCCCTCTCTCACCCATGCTTTACATCTTAGGTCTGGAGCCCATAGCTATTTACTTTAGAAAGCAGTTTTTTGACGCGGGCATAAGGATAGGCGGGGTAGACCACATTGTTTCTTTATATGCCGATGATGTGCTTATATATGTCAACAACCCTCTTCTTAATGTGCCAACAATGCTGGAAGTCCTTGACAATTATGCGAAGGTCTCGGGCATACAATTCAGCAAAACCAGGTCCTGCTTGTTTCCGCTAGCGGGACTAAAGGGTCGGCCTGCTGAAGAACTTCCTTCGGTGGGCATAAATTGGCAAACCACTTCATTCCGTTACCTTGGGATCCAGATAATGCACACCCCAGAGCTAATGCATGAATGTAACACGAGGGCTGCACTCCCGGGACTGCGTAAATCCATGGGATTCTGGGCTAAGCTACCTCTATCAATGATGGGTAGGGCCTCCATAGTTAAAATGATTGTTCTTCCCAGATTCTTATACGGGTTCCAAAATGTGCACTTCTACATCACTAAACCCTTCTTTCTATTACTTGATGCAATAATCCGGGACTTTTTATGGGGAAGTGGTAGACACCGAGTTGCCCTATCCACATTGGTTCTACCATACAAACAAGGTGGAATTCAACTACCGAATCTAGAGAAATATTACCTTGCTGCCCAGCTGGGCTTTGTAACTAAATGGCTAGCAGACGAGATCACGTCTGAAACTCCCCTGCTACAGGACATGATATCTCCGGTAAGACTGAAAGAACTGATTTGGGCCCCCCAAAACCTGCTACGCAATGCACCCTTTTTGGTGACCCTGGGGAGAAGAATTTGGCATAGAACCAAATCGGTCAGGCAACTAAAACAGCCATACTCTCCGGAAATGCCAATAATCTCGGGGCAGGGCAAGGCCGATACCGATCTGCATAATATCAGACTCTGGGAAAGGAAAGGGGTATACACTTGGGGAGATCTATATGCTGAGGGAACCTTCCGGGAATTCCCCATGTTGCAAGCGGAGGCTGGTATCCCCTCTGGCCAATACCTTTGGTACCAGAAGATTCGAAAAATAGCACGAATAGAATGGGCAACCTGGCCAGAGGAACCGGAAATGGACCCCTTCATAACACTACTATATAATCTCGGAGAAGGCGGGAGGGTGGTGTCCCAAATATACGGTCACCTAATCGACACTCCTAACCCCCGGAGTGCAGTACTTAGGTCTAAGTGGGAAACGGACATGGGACTGGAGATGTCAGATAAGGAGTGGGATAGAGCACTGGCGTTCCCTAGGGAGGTCTCTAGAAACCACAGATTTCGACTGATCCAGATAAATGTATTATACCGCACCTACCTTACCCCAAGCAAATTGGCTATATTCAACAATTCTACACAACCGAACTGCACCTGGTGCGGGACGGATAATGCAAACCTGATCCATATGCTCTGGAACTGCACCAAAACTCAGACCCTCTGGTCCAAAATAAAGCAAACGTGTGAAAAGGCGGGCCTGACCAGGTACACATGGACTCCGCATGAATGCCTTTTGGGAACCTACCCCAGACTAGCTAAATTCAAGCACTCAGTTAAACTGATGGACTTAGTGTGCATATTGGCTAAAAGAACTATGGCCATGTCATGGAAAAAGCCCACAGGTCCGATCTTCACGGTATGGCATAAAGAACTTGAGAAATGGGCGAACGCCGAAACAAGGGCCTGGGAGGATAGTGTAGCCAGATCTTCCGAAGACTCGAGCATGGCACTAACTGCATGGAAAGACACCATGGTAAAACTGTTCCACTCTCCAGACGACAAACCTCCTTGAATAACTCGCCAGGACGAATCGCTGATCCATGCAGCCAACTAAGTCACTTGGAACTAAACCATCACGGCCCAAGAAGGCTCCTGAACTGGTTTTGCCCCCCCCCCATAACCCAAACATCCACCCTGTCGGAGACCAGTAGAACATTGTTCAAGACGACTCAGGAGACGGTTAATGTTAATTTGTTGTTTGTAGTTACTGTTTAATATGCTGCTGTATTATGTGGAAATTTGCTCATTTGATATTGACAGATGCACCCGCTGATGGTGTTGTTTTGTAACCCTAACTAAATGCCAATAAACAAATTTCAAAATAAAATAAAACACTTCTTAGGGCCTAATTTACAGAAGCGTTTTATTATGGCAAAACCCCATTGGAAAATGCTCTGTGAATAAGGGCCTTACTATCTGCAGTCAACCCACCACCCCCAACCCTACATAGCCTCTTCAAGAATCACATGTGAACAGAGGAACTAGGAATATGTGCAGTTACAGCCATGTGGGTGCCATGGGATGACTGGTCACACTGCTGGACTTATGCTACAAATACATGCTTTACTAGCTTACAACCCTGTCCAACTGTTTGCGATCCGAACAGTATAAAACACTATTACCTTACTTGCAAGACAGTCTGCTCATTCATGATTCAAGGCCCTTTCTTCAACACATATGCCTGGATGTTCAGTAGGCAACCAGACCCATAACAATCTATGCTCATCCCAAACATTCTTCTAAGCTCAGCAATTTACAAGTATGAAGGCCCCTTCCAGTGATGCAATAATTAAAACAGACATGAAACATGTCTTCCAAAAATGAATGAACATGTTTTCAAGCACATCATTTGTTTTCTCAAACATCGCACAAAGGCAAAAAGAGAAAAGAACGGACTCATTAAAAAACATATAGAAACAACTAGAAAAAACATTGGGCCTCATTACAAGTCTGGCAGTAACAGTACCGGTAAAACCGTCAGGTTGCCGCCAGATTTGTAAATTTTAATGGTGCCTGGCTTGGCAGAAATTCCAGGGCATTACAACCCCAGCAGTCCAGGAAGTCAGGCGTCGGTAAAATGTTGTTCCCCATTCCCATAGAGTCCGATAGGACTCAATCGGAGTGGTGAACACAGAGGCACCAGCACTGTTAACAGTGCTGTGCTTCTGTGAAAGTCTGCCTACCGTGGACGCTGTGCCAGAAAGGTCAGCCCAGCAACTCCGGCAGCAAGACTCAGAGTTTGCCGGTCTGGTAACAACAGTGCCGGTAAGATTACCGGCACCGTTGTTACCAGACCGGCACACTTGTAATGAGGCCCGTTGACAATGATGTTTCTGCATTCTTAGCCAACCACCATATGAACACCATATTCAATAACAACTTAATCTACTAATGCAGTGAACTATTTAGAGAAGATAGATTCCTCCTAAAACACTTTGGAAATTCTTTGTTCCTACACAACATACAGACATGCCTGCTTCAGTTTTAGAAAACACATCATACACCTCAATATTTCATAAGTTATTTTAAGGACTACCTATAAATGTATTTTTGTATTTCTTTTAGCAATTTACAGCTCAAGATCCACAAGATACATCATTAATAAAAGGATCGAAATTGAGATCTCAATAGACATAAATCGTGACGGACCATTGAAGCTCTCCCTCTGCACGAATCCTGATCCTTATATATATATCCAATAATATTATAAACGTACCTTTAGGATTTCAACACCTTTAATTCAAGTGAACAAGGCATGTAACTAGTGTGAATACAATATGCAGGTGGACTTACTTTTGGAAAAGTGCAGTTTGCAAATAGAGAAATATGCACTTGTTTTCTGGAAATCGAAATTCAAGATAAAAAGTGAATGTGTACATCTACATCCAATATTTGAAGATCTAGATTCATGAGAAAAATCATACATCAACATCTTAAATACAGATCACCCATAAGACATCAAGAAAAAGTGAACATTTCTGTACTAAAATAATCATACTTTATAACCAAATAAAGCCATACTAGTATATTTTTGTTTTGACACTGTGATGTAAGATCTGGTTTCGCATCAATTGACTAATGGAAAGAGTAAACACTTTAACAATTATCTATCTCTCTCTATATTTAAAATGCAAAAATGTGTGTGTGTGTGTTTGTGTGTGTGTTTCTGTGTGTCTGTCTGTCTGTGCGAAATGTCCAGCATACTTCCCAACATGCTATACACCTGAAATTTGGAATGTGGGAAGGTTCCATCACGCAGACAATGTACAAAGTATAAAATACACATTTTTAGATGTTGTTTTAAAGCGATCTGCAATGCTTACCTCTGCCATGTGTGGACATGTGTATGTGTCTGTTCAAAATGTTCAGCATACTTCCCAACATGCTACAAACCTGAAATTTGGCATGTGGGTAGGTTCCATGGCGTAGACAATATACAAAGTATAAGATATACATTTTTCTATTTTTGTATTTTTTTTAAGTGGTCTGCAATGCTTACCCCTGCCATATGTGGCTATGTGGGTGTGTCTGTTTCAACATGAAATTTGGCATATGTGTAGGTACCATGGCGTAGGCAATGTAAAAGATTTTTTTTAAAGGCGTTCTGCAATGCGAACCCCTGTTTTATGTGGATATGTGTGCGTGTGTCTGTTCGGAATGTTCAGCATACTTCCCAACATGCTACAAAACAGAAATGTGGCATGTGGGTAGGTTGCATGGTGTAGACAATATAAAAAGTAGAAAAGATAAGCGGTCTGCAATGCTTACCACTGCCATGTGGATAGGTGTGTGTGCCTGTTTAAAATGTTCAACATTCTTCCCAACCTGCTACAAACCTGAATTTTGGCATTTCGGTAGGGTCCATGGTGTAGACTATGTAAAAAGTATAAAAGATAAGCTATCAGCAATGCTCACAACTGCCATATGTAGATACATGTCTGTTTGAAATATTCAGCATACTTTCAAACACGCTACAAACATGAACTCTTGAATGTGGGTAGGTTCCATGGTGTAGACAATGTAAAAGGTATAAAAGATAAGCGGTCTGCAATGCTTACCCTTGCCATATGTGAGTATGTGTTGAAAATGGCCCTCACTAAAAACTAATTTGAATTCTTGGACGTCCTCTATCAATAAATAGAAGGGACATCCATAGGAGCCACTATGGACCTGAGTTTCACTAATCAATACGTGGAAACCTTTGAAAAAGCTAGCATATACGCTTCAACAAACCCATTCAGGAACCATATAAAAGCATGGACCCATTATATTGACGTCATTCTACTTATCTGGGAAAGCACCAGTGATGCAGCAAATACATTCTTTGAGTGGCTCAACATACAGAATTGGCACTTAAAATTCACCATGAGTAAGAGTAACATATTTTCTGCACATTACCATCTTTCTTGAAAATGGACACCTTCTGGTTAAACCATACCACAAACCTACAGATTGTAACTCTCTACTTGACTATAAGAGCCACCACGTTAAACACCTATGGGAAAACCTCAATTTCTGACAATTTCAATGACTAAAGAGAAACAGTAGCCAAAATGAGGCTTTCAAAGACGAAGCACACTCTCTATCAAAAAAATGGAAAAATAGAGATTACCCAAAGAAACTAGTCAAAATACCGGCCAAAAGAGATTTTAACAACAATAGAAAAGCCCTACTAGAAGAAAAAACACCTAAACAAAAAGACGATTGCCTGGTCTGTATTTCGACCTTTACAAACCAGAGCCTACCAATCCGCAACATCATCAACAAACATTGGAAAATATTCGCTCCCAAAGAACAGAATCTAGCACAACCAATCTTTGCCTATAAAAGGAGCACCTCCATAGGAAACTGAGTGAGTAAAAGCAAACTCAAAACTAAGATTCCCACCACTGAGAGTCTAACTTCAACATGGTGACTAACCCCTATAATGGGAAACTACGATGCAGAAGCAAATCAAAGGAAGACGATATAGGTACCAACAAAATATGGAAACAGAACTCTTTTTCAAACTGCTATACAGATCATGTAATTTATTTAATAACCTGCCCATGCAGACTTGAAGATATTGGAAAAACAAACAGAAAAATCAAAACCAGGATCATCGAACATAGGAGCTGTCTTAAAAACAGAATTGATCAAGCTCCCGTGGTTAAACACTTCATCAGTAAGAATCATGGTTGGGGGAATTTCGAATGGACAGTCCTCCAGGTGATAAAAGGTACCAACCAAAACGTGAGAGAGGAAAAACTGCTCAAAAGAAAACAGGAACTGATCTTTATGACCAAAAGCGACACAAGAGTCCTAAATGAGGCAGTGGAAAGGCATACAATCAAATGATAAGCATAATTAGATCACCATTCCTATACTTGTTTGATTCATTTGATCTGGCAGAACCTTTATCTAGTAGTAAGCCACACCTAAACCCTATATAAATAGAAGCCAACATGCTAGAGGCAACCTCCACCCTACTAAGAATGTTTTCTTAAATTAGTATTTATCCATCACTTATTAGTTCTTCTGGGAACCAATTTATACCAAGGGTTATATATACGTGCCTTATGGCACACCTTATTGAGATGTCATACTGAGTCAAATGTTTATCTGTGGCAGTATTTTCCAAGCGTTAACATTCAGCACGGTATATACACAAAGGCGGTACCATCCATTAGGGTGTTATATCAATATGACCCGTAAAATACAATTCTTGGTCAGTGAAACCACCTTTGTGATTTTGGTGTTTACCCAGGTGATGAGTCTTTATACAAAAACTAAAGTAATCTACCTACACAGATACCACTATATAATGGCCACCCTCATACTCACTACCCACTCTTTCTAAGCTCTAAATCATCATAGCAAACCTGGCTACACAGAGCTCCACCAGACATTACGACATTATGGAAGAGCCGCACGCGAGATGCATACAAAAGGAAAGCATTTCACGATACATCTTTAGTTTTCCAATCAAAAACTCCTTATAAACTCACAACACAAGACACACTTTTGGAGAATATTACCGACTTTGAAATAAAGATTTTGTAAATATATGCGAGGATTAATTACGCACTAGACGCCATCTCAAACCCATGCATGCTATATACATCCATAAGGTTTAGTGTGTAGCTAGTTACAATTATCAGATGTATATTAAACTCCACACTGGGTATACTTGTTATATGCACTCTCCAGTTACAAAGAGCCTTACTAACTGTGTTACTAATCTTAACACACCGCTTCACTAATGTGTGCTCTTTTGACTCTATTCTGAACAGAGCCGCCACAGCATATAGTGTAAATTCAACCTTCCACAGATATTGTGAGAAACACATACTGTTAACAGCTAACAATCCTTTTTACTTAGGTTCTAGGATATACCACACCACACTGAGATATACTGTCATTCCTCCCTTTTAGGTAAGTAAAGCACAGGAGGAATTTAAATCCATCCTAAGACACCTGACATATGGGAACAAATCACTGCATAGGGTAAATTCACTTACAACCTACATTTAGTTTCGAGCTATATTAGACTGAAGACCAATCAGGCACTTAGAGATTAACTAGCCTCTAACTAACCTCTTTTCAGCATACTGCATACCATTGAGGCGATTTAAGCCACTAGACGCTCCATATCTTACCAGCTGAGGCCTACCCAGGGATCCACCAGCTGCAAGTTTTTCAGGTGATTATACCACCTACACTTTTCATGACTAAAGAATGAGAAGATAGGTTCATGAGCAAGTATCTATAATAGGTAGCATTCTAACACCAATATATGTGTGTTTGTTTCAGAGTGTATCTAGAACAGGGTCCATCTACAAGACTCTACACTACCTGACTACCCCCACCAACCAACTGAGGTAAATAATACAGCACAAGTTGGCCCAGACATTGTTTTAATCTCCAACTATAGACAAAGCATTAATAGCTCTTGTTGTTTTTTGTTTTTATTAACAGCCTATAATGTGATAGTAGCCGCAAGTACCATTGAATTTGGACATTGGGCTATCGGAGACCGACGGGACTCCAAACTCCATAGTCCTGTTATTACTAGTGACCTCACTAACAATCTCCTGACGAATGTTCACCATTTGTAGGAATTTGAACAGAAAATGTTGAGAATTTGCCTAAGCTCAATAGCATAGACAATGTGTTAATAACAACCAATTACACAGAGTTATCAACACTTTTTGGGAGATTATAAATAATATACAACCACAAAAGCCTATATTTAGAAGAGTTACAGAATCTTGAAAGGTCCATAGTCACTTTATTAGTATATAAATTGCACAAAACATTGTTGTGTTTTGTTTACCAATTGCTATCTATAAACTGTCTCTTTGGTTTATTGATATTTTCTTCAAATTTTAATTCTCTTAATAAAGTTTAATTTTGTTAACTAGTTGGTGTTTGACCTACTGCATCACAATAAAGGTTATCTCTCTACTTCTCTGTGTAAAATTATTGTTGAAAATATTCACATACTTCCAAACATGCTGCAGACCTGAGTTTTGGCATGTGGGAAGGTTGCATGGTGTAGGCAATGCAAAAAGTATTAAATATACATTTTTCAAATGTTTTATTTTAAGCGGTTTGCAATATTTACCCCTGCCAAATGGTTCTCTGTGCTGTAGTTCTGCCATAGTTCTACCTTAACTTCAGCAGTTCAATGTTCCTAAACATTCCACACTATCAGCTTTCTAGCTGACATTAGCGGCACTCACATCTGAATTCATGCAGGTGACACAAAATGTTGTTTTTATAGGAATGCAAATGACAGGAAATGGTGCATGTCTCTTCAATTGTGTCCGCAATGATGTTATCCGTCACATCGTGTCAGATCTCTCATGATAATTACAGGAACTTTATTTCCCACCTGAGTATATAATTGTATGCCATCTCAACAGTATGAAGCTTACACGCTTCACCCTATACATACGGCACTTATGTTGAGGTCACAATTCTCAAACACAGTAGTAGTCAGAAGGGCCTCCCGGGACAAATCAAACTTACCATGAGGGACGACTCGTGGTCACCTCCACGCATTGTTAGATGGGTAACGCAAACAACCACACAACATCACCATCTATATTTGTTCATTGAACAGAGTTCAAATTAGGACTGAAGTAGGATTTACTGTGCAAAGCACGGGTACACCTGTTAGTGTGTGTATATATATATATATATATATATATATATATATATATATATATATATATATATATATATATTACAGAGCATGTGGTAGAGGCCCTGTAGTTATGGTAAAGTTGCACAACTCATAGGAAGAGCACTTTTTGAGTGGCTTATATCTTTGCCCCTCCTGGACGAATCCTTACTAAACTTTGCAAAAAAAGTATATGGTGCCATCTAAATTTCTTTGGCAAGTTTGGTGAGGTTTCATCAAGGGGGGCAAAGTTGTAAGGGGGTCCCAATTTCTTTTTTTTTCCATAGACGTAATGAACAAAATATTTTCTCATGCCTACAGCCCAAACTGCTGGATGGATTTTTACCAAATTTGCGGCAGGAGCGGCGGCTTTGTCCCGAAAGCATGCTTTTCTAAATTTGGTGTAAAGAATTGTGATATCTGGGTTCGGTCCGCTGACTCACTTCCCTATTCGGTCCATGGACGTCCATCAGATTGACCTAGAGGGCGCTGTGAAGTCCACGGACATCAGAAGCGCCCACTGATTGGATGGTGAAAACTGTGAGATGCATCAGATTTTTTAAAACGCCTGCAATGTTGGATTTGCGGACATCTGCCGGTGTCCGCGAACATCACGGTAAAACATATTAAAAAACACAGCATTGCACTTGTCAAATTCGTCAAACAATCACTGGGGAGGTGAGGGGTGATGAGGATGGGATGGGATGCGGTCGTAAGAAGCCAAAAAATGTGTGTTTTTCAATCCCGATGTCTGTGAACAGCCTGTGATGTTCACGAACACTTTAGATGTTCTCGGACATCTATGCCTATTTCTGCATTACAGGGTTGCTGAAAAGCAGCGGTTTTTGGATGGCTTATAACTTTGGCGCAACTCAATCAAACTGCATGAAAGTTTGGAATAGAGGTGGTTCCCAAAATAATGTAAAGGCTTATAAATGTGGTGCCATTTGACAAATCTCTACAAAAGTTTGCAAAAGATTGTGTTTTTTAGAAGTTTGGTGGATTTTGTCAAGAGGAGGCTAAATTAGAGGGGCGGGGTGTCAACATTTTTAGATGGTTTTTAACTTTGTTGCTGTTTGACGAATATGGACAAATGTTTTCAGAAAGATTATAGATCTAACCTTGAATGTTTGTGTCAAGTCTGAATGGATTTTGTCATGTGGGGGCTAAGTTATATGACTATTGTATGTACATATATTTTGACACTTTTGAAAAAATAAAACATGGGCGGATTTCTAGTAAACACGTGTAAGGAGCATTGACAAGTACCTTAAAGCATAGTTTTGCAAATGTGCCTGTGCTTTATTTTTTGACAAGTGTTATAATGTAGGTACAAAAAAAAGTGATATACCTTTGGTAACTGAGGTGTAGCCTGTGGCCATGGGCAGTGGCCATATTGTCTGGGTCATGGCATAAGGTCATGACCTGGAAAATCTGGCTACTGGCCATGACCACGAGGGACGACAAATGGGGTTAGGGTTGCCATGTCCACCTGGGACCGGCTATGTGGTAAAGTTATTATGCTTTTTGATTATTCGAAAGTGGGATAGGTTTGAAAGGGAAAACAACATGTTCTTGTGTTAATATGGTAATATGGTCATAGGGTTCTCTCTTCACCTTCTGCAGGCTGCCATGGAAAGGGGAGAGGGGCTCTACGGAGCCCCACCTTCCCTATCCATGGTGGCCATCTTGGAAAAGGATTTTCCTTCCAACAGTGGGATGCCACAGCATCCCGGTAAGTACAAGTATGTGCTTTGTACTAGATTGTTAATGGATAATGAGTAAGTATAGATGTAGGAGCTGTGCAAGGGTACATTTTGAGCTTCAAAGTTCCTAGATCAGTAGAAAATGCAGTTCTGAACTGTCCTTGAAGCACAGACCAGATCGCGAAGTGTGGACACCTTTGTGGATATGTCATCATGCCTCGTGTGATCGCATGGTCACGTGTCACTGTCTGGAAGGCCCGTGATGACGTCATACATTTGCGGATGTTGACGGATGCAAAAACAGTAGAAAAGGTTTCAAACAGCGTATAGAAGCTTTAAAAAGGATGCTCTAAGTTGGGAAATGGCAGAGTTTTAAGGTGAAAGTTTGTAAACTGGACAGAAATGTTCCTATATTGGGGCAAGTATATTAGTAAATAGTAGGAAAATAGCATGCACCAGTAACTGGCGAATTTCTGAGGTTTTTCAGTTTTACTTGTAACCATAACGTCCCTTTAACAAAGTTTTTTCATTGAATTTCATAGGTTTGTATTAATGCAATTTAACCATAATGTCCCTTTAACAAAGTGTGTTCATTGAATATATATGTATATGAAAAATGGTTTGCCGACTAATCTGTGACGCGCTCTTCCATGGAAAACAACTCTGTCTCCAGTTGGCCCGACACAGGTGCTTGCTGTAAAAAGCGGGCGGTCTGCATTGATAAATGAAAAACGAAACTGCAGGGCAGTTAGAAACACAGCAACACTCATAAAATACTATCCCAAAATATCGAACCGACTCCTTCAAAGCAGCAAATAATGTTCTTTATTCAAAGTCATGGTGGACAATTGTAAACAGAAAACAACGTGTTTCACCCAAAACGGGCTTCGTCAGATCAAGTGATTAAAATGCAAGCAGGTCACATTTACATGGTTTGTGCAGTCCCTCTTTGGTGGTGTTACCCACAAAAAAAATTGCAATGCTGATTAGTTTCTTGTATTGGCATACCTGGCCGACATCTTGAGACATTTTCAGCTATTGAGATCAATGTTTCCCTTGATAAAGTGCTGGAACCTGCCACAATCTATTCGATCTTCCCATCACTCTTGATATTAAGCATAATAAAACATGCTAAAGTGCAAAGTGCTATGTAAACAATGATAGCACAATTATTAAATTATTTCAATATCTCCAAAATTTCAAAATGTTAAAAATATTTGGATATAATAAGGTACATGGCATCGGTAAACCGCATAGGTAATTTTATTTCATTTACAGTCACAATCTGTTCGATTACAAGTTGATTGACACTTATGGGTAGTTTCTGCATTGTTACAGTCCAGTCCTAATGGACACAATAGTTCAATTTAATGCCATGAGTTCCTACTGATATATTCTGACAAAATGTAAATGCCTAATGCAATCAGTATTCTCTTTACATAAGACCAACTTATATTAGTACTGGTGTTAAAGTGCAAGTGCACTTTAGACGTATTTATTAAAACATTGATTTCCATTTCTTATCATGCCATATGCGCTGGGACGTGATAAAGTGCTGAGTGCTTAATGGATGGTAATATGCATGAAGTTGTATTTAGTATAATTTAGACTGAATAGCCAGATGGTATTGCAAGGGCTGGTTGGAACTAAAATCCATTGGTGTGTCTGTTTGTGATCTGGGCATGTGTCACGACTGTATTGTTGTTACTGTGTGGTCCAAGTCGCCCTAATAAAATGCTTGATGCTATAAATATATGAATGGCCAGATTCTTGTTCAATTTGATACGCCATAATGAAGTGCAAGTGCATTCAGCATTATGCATTTACCTTGGGTAGAGCTGTGTGGGTGGGAACCAATGGTCAAAGAAGAAGAAATATGCAGATTCTACTGCAAAGAAATGTATTTCATTGATTGAAATAAACCTGAAAGTTTCCTGTCACCTATATTGAATTTTTCAGCACTATATGTGAGGTAGGGGATAAACATGGGGCTATTGAGATCATTATTCACACACAAAAGTATACAACTCTTCGTCCTTATTGTGGCCATCCAGAGATTTGGTGTTATGGTCTACTATGTAATGGCACTCCGTCTGTCTCAGTTTCACTTCTCTGTTGCCTCCTCTTGGATGTACATTTAAGGTGTCAATGCCAAAGTAGTCGAAGAAGGAGATGTCCCCTTAATGCACCTCTTCAAAGTGCTTGGCCAGCAAATAGGACATGTCCCAGTTCTTTATTGCTCTAAGTTGTTACAATATTTGAGGTTTCACCTCAGGTTTAGTACTGTCAATGTAACATAGGTTGCAGGAAATTGCATATATAACACATTTTGTTGAACATGCAATCAATTTCTTGATTGCAATCCCCTTTCCTGTCTGTGGATGGTTGTACTTCTTGGTGCTGGTTCCAAAGCGACAAGCCATGTTACTACTTTATCTGTGTAGATATTCTTTTCATCACAGGCAAATAATTTCTCCACCTATGCTCCCAAAAACAGATTGGCATAGGTGGTAAGCGACCACTGTGCCCATGGCAGTGCCGCATATTTGGTTGTACAACTGCCTATCAAACATAAACAAATTATATGTGAGACAGAAAAGTAGCATGTCCAGTAACATTTGTGAATGATCTCGATAGCTGAAAGATCTCGTCGAGAGGCATCACTTGACTGCTTTGATGCCTTGTTGATGGGAAATGCATGTATGCAATGAAACAACAGCAGATGTGACCAGCAGATAGTTGTCATTCCATGTGATCTGATTGATCTGATTAAGAAAGTCAGTCGTACTTTTGATGTAGGACGGCAAGGTCTCAACAAAAGGAAAAAGGAACTTATCAACAAATGTTTAAGTGTTTTCCAGTAGAGAATCTATAGAGGCTACTATCGGATGGCCTGGTGGTCTTTTCTTGGATTTGTGCACTTGAAATGGATTGTTGGTGTTGCTGGGCAATCGTTTGTTAGATATATTCTTTCATCCCAATTTAATAGTCCTTTTTCAAACCAGTCTGCAAGTTTGATATCAAACTCAATTTTATACTGAGGGTTTGGATCTGTCAGGCTCCAAGCATCTAAGTGCAGGAGTGGCACGAACCAACCACCCCTACCGCAGCCGTGGCGCCTGCAAGTCTAGGCCTACATAGGCCTCTGTGACCCCAGCGTGGAAGGAGGGTTAGGGAAACGATGGTCGGATGAGTATGGGAGTTGAGGGTAACCAGAAAGTGGTTTAGGAAGAGGTATTGGATAGGTTGGGGAACATAGGGTAAATTGACAATCAGTGCAACATAATCCTACAGCATTCATATGCCATATGCTCCCACATGCATACATTCCCCACAATGTTACAACAAGCACAAAAACACTTGTCAAAACCAGCAAGGGCACTTAGCTCTGGTTGTGAATGCTGGCTGCTGGAGTGTCCTTGTTGACTCCTGCCTGCGTGCTCTCAGGTCCGGTAACAGGAGCCGTTCTCATGCTGTGAAGAGAGCTTACATTAGTTTGCACGGTAATACTGCACGTGGCTCACATGAGTTCATGCAACTATGTCTTCCTAACTGCCTGGGGGGTGGGGGCATTCAAGCAACATGAGAATCGCCTGTGGCTTTCAACGTGCCAGCGTAGGTGATTTTCTGCCCGTTCCGTGACTGGAAACATACAGCTTTTATAAGCTGGCTGCATGTGGCTTTAAACATGCGGGTTTGTTTAGCTGGCCGCACGTGGCTGTAAACATGCAGCTTTTCGGAGTTAGCCGCACGTGGCTTTAAACATGCGGCTTGATTTACTGGCTGCACGTGGCTATAAATGCATCCAGTGATGTTTTTTTTATTTTCAATCTTGTCCTGGAGGGAGAAACTTTGTTGAATAATGTGTCCTGAATATTGGTACACCAAGTTTTGTCTTTACTGCAGTTGTCTTATACCAGAATAGGGGATTCTAACTCTTTTAGAATTACGAATAATTCTTTCATGCTAGATTTGGCTTGGGCAATCCTATTATTATAAGTTCTTGTTTCACTACAAGTTCCTTCTTTTTTGTATTGGGATAATATGTTAGTTAGGTTTATTTTATTTTCAGAGGAAGGTAGTATCTCCACAAAGCTCTGCATTTCCTCTTTCCATTTCTAAGGTTTTTCAAGTGTGGGGTAAACCAAGAGTTGAGGTGTCGTTTGGGCTTACTCTGTCTCAGTTTTAACAGTGCAATCGTATCAAGACTAGTGGTCATGATTTTATTATACTCGTCTACGAGCAGGTTGGGCTCCAGATTATCCTAAGTGAATTGAGAGTAGGTAGGATGAGTGGTAGGAGTTTGTCAGCAGAGAGGTTTTTTTTAAATTCTAGTTAGTGAGGGTGGTGCAAGTGAGGTTGTTGTGGCAATGTTTTTTTTGTTGCTAATGTAAATGCAAGGAGGTGGTGGTCTGTCCAAATGTGTGGGGTGTTGGCAGTGATAATGGCATTACAATTATGGTCCTGTACTCAGTTGACTATTCTCCCATTGTGGTGGGTAGGTGCGTTCAATCTCTTGGTGAAACCAAGGTCTACTAGGGTATGAGCCACAGACGTGGCTTGCAAGTCTTTGGGGTCATCAAAACATAGATTAAGGTCCCCAAGTAGTAGGATTTGTAACATATTTATTAAATTATCTGATAAAATAGCAGCATATATCTATATCAAAAGAGCCAATGGGACCTGGCGGACTATAGATGAGGTGGATGGTAAGACATTGGGAGTTGGCAGTGGACAGTTTGACTGTGAGAGTTTCACATGATGAGAAATCTAGAGAAGGGGCTAGTCTCATGGCGAGGTTGGTTTTAGCAATGAGTGCTATCCCTCCTCCTATCATAGTTTATACAGCACTTTGCACCATGTGTTATTATACTTAACATCAAGAGTGATGGGATGATCAAATAGATTTTAGTATGTACCAGCACTTTATCAAGGGAAACGTTGATCTTAATAGGCGAAAATGTCTCAAGATGCTGGCCAGGTACGCCAATACGAGAAACTACTCAGCATTGCAGTCTTTTTGTGGGTAACAACACCAAAGAGGAACTGGACCAACTATGTAAATGTGACCTGCTTGCATTTTAATCACTTAATCCGACAAAGCCCGATTTGGGTGAAACGCATTGTTTTCTGTCCACAATTGTCCACCATGACTTGAATAAAGGACATTATTTGCAGCTTTGAAGGAGTCGGTTTGATATTTTCGAAAAGTATTGCATGAGTGCTGGTGTGTTTTTGAACTGCCCTGCAGTTTTGTTTTTCATATATATATTACTGAACATTTTTTGTTAAAGGGACGTTATGGTTAAGTTGCACTACTAGAAAACCTATGAAATTAATTGCAAAACGTTCCTACAGGGACGTTGTGGTGACAGGTAAAACTGAAAACAACCCACAAATATGACAGTTTTTTATTTATTTGCATTTTTAAAGCGCTCACACAGTCCGGGGGCATCGAGGCGCTGTTACAGAATTTGATGTTGTTATTGTCGTAATTGCATATTTATAATGCGCTCAAATACCCAGAGGTTTCTAAGCGCGGACCCGGGGATCGAACCTGTGTTGCTTCGTGTCGTCTTGCTTCCAAGGCGAGCACGTTGCCACTGAGCTATCCTCCCGGGATAGTTATGGTAAGGTACGCAACTATAACTCACGCTACCACTGTGCACTGCAAGGACTAACACCCATGACCTCAAAGATGACATCACAAATGTCATTGATGACATCACTGAGGCCATCACATGTCTGGCTCCCTCTTTGTTTGATCACTGAGATCTGTAGGGCATGTGGTTTTCTTCACTGACAGACAGGAAATCAACAGTGAAAAGGTACTATATTTGTAGACCTTACCCTTCTCATATGTCCTTACAGTCTGTTCCTAAAGGTTCAGTCACATCATGTGATACATGTACATAGGGGAAGAAGCAGGCCTTAAACACAGCAATCATTTCTGTGCATGAATATAATCAGTTAGGGTATGAACACTGTGGTAATAGTGCAGCTTTTTTGCTTACTTTACTTTCCCCGTATATGGCCATATTTGTGTGCGTTATGGTCTCTGTATGGTTTGTGTGCAGTAGTAGAAATATGTAGTAACTAAGGGGGTATTGGCTACTGATTACATGTTTCACAGTTCGCAAAACTCTGAAAATAAAGCATTCAACGTTATACTATGTAACATGGCAAAAAATTAAATTTTGGACCTCTATGGTGCATGCTGTATACAATGCCTACGTTTCTGCGTGAGGTGGTTGCTATACTGAAAGGAAGTTTGTAGGGCAATGGTGTTAATGGCAATGGATTGTGTGCTCAATTATGTATCTCATGATAGTTCTCCCAATCTCCTTGGATAGTTTTGTGGCAACATTATATTGACAATCCTTTGTGGAGGCTTGTTATTAAAAGTAAAGGCACATGTGATGGCTTCAGTGATGTCATCTTTAAGGAAATGAGTGTTAGTCCTTGCAGTGCACAGTGATAGCACGAGTTATGTTACCATCACTGGTGAATTGGTGGGGTTTTCGATTTTACCTATAACAATAACGTACCTGTAGGAACGTTTTTGCAATGAATTTCATAGGTTTTTTGGTAGTGCAACTTAACCATAACGTCCCTTTATCGTTTTTTCAGTGAATTTCATAGCTTTTTACCACAATGGCATTAGTTTGTGTAGATGCACCATACAGCATACCAAATTGATGTTTCCATACCAATAACCACAGTAAACACAAACTGTACATCTGTTCGCATATAGCCGCTAGCATTCAAACTGCTGTAAACAGCACGGGTTCTCTTACAAACTGCTACCATTCACTAAAGTGAATGAACATGTAGAAATAACACGATGTATGTACATTGCAAGGAAAATAAATTAAGTTAATTGTGCAAACTCTGTACTTGTCAAACAAACAGAACAAAGGCATAGAGTATGCACCATAAAGGAATGCACCACTACACGAAGAGACGTGTGCTTCCAACTATATTACCACACTACTACTGTACATGGAAACGAAGAAGGAAATAGCAGAGTAAGGAATGCAAAGTACTGAGAGCAGAATGTAACTACAACATGGTAAGTACACTAAAGTCTCTCCTATGAGTGAAGAACTTCTGCAGTGTACAACAATAGCAAACCATGTTTTTTGTTTCTTGTAGACACCAATGCCAAGCACCCTACAATGGGTGAAAGAGAACATCTCTTCACTAAATGAGTAACAATAGTAACTGCATTGGCAAGCAGCACAGTCTAAAAAGTAATATTGTTAATATGTAGTGTTTATGTGCACTTCACACATATGTTTGTGTGTAACAGGACATATGTTACATTGAAGGAATGCATCAGAACCGGCACCTCTACCACAACAGCATATAGCCACACAAAATCAATGAGACACTGTAAAAATCAACGTACACAGGTTGTACGTGAAAAAGGAACAATTGGTAAACAATTTGTACTACCTCTACTCTGTCCTAATAGTGGCGATGTTTCTTACAAAGGAAATGTGTACATGTAAACTGTTTGTCAGTGTGTGCGTAGCTGTTGCTTTGGTGCATTGTGACTCTGTAGTGCACAGTCCTGGCCAAGATAGCTGCAGGTAAGGAAAATTGAGGCTTCCTAGTGAGAGTGAACCTGCCTGGCGTATGTCCAATCACAATGGAAGTGTCCATAGGACTACAGCACCTGCCTCATTTCCGCATTTTCTAAATTTCTTTCTATTAGTCGTGGCACCGGACGACTGTCGGTTGCACAGCTAGATGTATGTGTATGTCATCCCCTGTCTCCTGGTAATGCCACCCCTGTCGCCAAGCCTACCGATTCATGCGACAGACTACAGCATTTGAAAAAGTCCTGCTGCCTATGGATTTCGTTTTGCAAAGCTCCCGATTTAAGGCTGCGTCACGCCTGGCTGCCGGAGGCCCATTGGCAGGAAGGAGCAACATGCTCTACTGTACAGTGGGCGTGTTAAATGGCCCATTGCTTTGAATGATGAGCTGCTTGCCCTTCCATGACCCATGAAACTGACACACCGTCTGTGCACTGAGCACTGTGAGGTGAAGTAGCAGGTTGTTCACTGCGGTTTGTACAGTTGTAGAAAAGATTGCATTGCACATATGACAGTCCATAGTGAGTCTGGAAAATATGAACGCTGGTGCTGCTTCTTAAGTCGCAGACAGTTAAATGTAACCACAAGTATGTAAACAACAACATCTTCAGATCGCAAAGATTATTAGTGCAGGTTCCAAAGGTACTGTGGCTGCGTGCAGCTACCTAAACAACTATCTTGTTGCTCCTCCTAATGGAACTGCATGTCTCCTTATGAAAAACATTCCTATATGGCAAAATGTTTTCATCTCCATGAATGCTACAGATACGGCTAATCTCGTTCCATCAAGTTACAGTACTTTGCCTTCCATGAAAGGTTGCTATATCACTTTTGTGGCGTAATACATGTCATACAATATGGTGCAGATCAATATGTACGAGAACCCGTTACCCGTGGTGACACATTCAGACTTAAGGCAGCGCAACTACACAAGCTATTTAGGTCTACTGCACCAGACGTTGGATATATACATGCGCTTTAGTATTTTACTGTTCAAAGCAACCTGTAGAGGGTCCCTTTGTTCACAGGCAATAAGAAAGGAATACAGGGGGTATTGTGAGGGAGTGCAAGTCGAGGACTTTCATTCATAATGCATAGCCAAATCCCTGCCCACCCTTTGTAGTCACTATTGCAATTAGCTGCTAGCAAGAATAAATACAGTGCTATAATATTTCATTGGTGACTATTTTGCAAACGTTACGATTCCAACACATTCTTGCTCACACCACACCCAGAAGCCATATTGCACAATCTCTTAGCCTCCACAGACCCATTTCCATGCGCGCCCATCTGCAAATGGGCCAGATGTGGCACATGGAATCCTGGAAGTAACGCGGTCTCCGCACGCCTTTTGTGCTGTGTGCAGGTGTGGCGGAATACATTTGAACCAGGACAGCGGATTTCATATGTAGTGGTGGCTCTCATAAGAGCTTTTTGTGTTGTGGTTTTTTTTAGATGATTTTAAGGAAACACTCTTTTTGTGGTTTTTATAATGATTTTTATTTTCCTATATTCTGCCCATTTTTACAGTAAGCTCTTGAATGCATTCTGTAGATGGTACAGCAAAATACCATTGCTAATGTACAACAAACAACGGCCATTGTCATGAGATAAGTCAGGATTTTGAGAATCAATGATGTCATTGTTGCAGAAGAACATTGCAGCATTGCACAAACAAGTTGACATGCTTTCATTGATGACACACCTGCCGCCCTCTGGCGTTTACCGGAAATATTTCCTGTAAACTAACTGTATTAGAACAGTCCCATACTTTTCTGTATTGAGAAGCGCAAGCACCTCCAATGTACAGTTCTATCAAACTGTCCAAGATTTCTGCATCTACATTCATGCACATCGACACACATCAGCACAAAATACAGGTAGAAATATTTCCCGTAAACAAACTGTATTAGAACAGTCCCATACCTTTCTTGCTAGTATGGATAAGAAAAGGATTTTTGCTTTTTCTACAGATTTTCATTTTTCTGTATTCCACGCATTCTTACAGTAAGCTCTTCAACGCATCTTGTAGATGAAGCAATAAAATACCATTGCCCATGTTGGACAAAGAAATACCATTGTCATGGAATAAGTCTGCATTTTCAGAATCAATGAAGTCATTGTTGCAGAAGAACATTCCAGAATTGCACAAAAAAGTAGACATGCTTCCATTGATGACACACCTTTGCCCTCTGGCTGTGAACACGCTGCATTAGAACAGTGCCATAATCTTCTTCATGGTATAGATGAAAAAATAATGTTCGCAGTGGGTAAGAAACGCTTCACTGCTTTCAGCAATCTCGAGTTGGGGAAAACATATGAACAAGGAGCGTAACCCAAATGCTGACCTCTGTAGTGTAGCACGACAACATCAAAAGAAGCTAAAGTGACCACTTCTCTGCAAAGGTCAAGGACAACGCCAAAACTGCAGACATCGGCAACACACCACAATGCCTCAACTCCTTCCAACCCAAAATTGCCATGCAAGTCTCTTTCCTGGGCATACCTGTGCAAATGCACCACAAACGCATCACCCAGTAACAGCACTCTGTGTCTATCCATTTCTGCCAGTCTGACTACACAAAGTAATGTAAACAAATGTTACAGTGCCTTCCTGTGAAGCAGAACCTTTACTGCTAATTACATAATCCCCAAAGTCACATTGCCATTGGCCAGCATGCTCAGAAGGGCAGAATGTGGCACGTGTGCTTCCCTAACTAGTGCAAGGGGTGCACCCCAGTGAAGCAGCAGCAATCCTTCTTCCCTTTGCATTACTTTTTTCCTAAAACTCCCTCATTGGCTACTCTCAAATAGTCACACATGCTTCCACCAATCACATGCAATACCTCTGCATCTAACAGTATCACTTCTGTACAACACTCCTTGTCTTTGTACCGTTAAACATTCAGAGTGCAAGTCTGGTGAGAAGCGCAAGCACCTCCAATGTACAGTTCTGTCAAACTGTCCAAGATTTCTGCATCTACATTCATGCACATCGACACAGATCAGCACAAAATACAGGTACAAATATTTCCTGTACACTATTTTCACAAGTCTACGTACACACCACAACCAGAAACTTTAATAAGCAAGGCCTCAGCCTCCACACTCCCATAGCCATGCCTGCCATCCTGAAAACGGCTGGGTGTGGCACGTACAATCCTGAAACTATCGCAGTGTCTGCAGAGTTATGTTACTATGAAAGGGGGGGAGTAAAACAGGGTAGAATATTTCGTGTTTAGTGGTGGCTTTCGTAAGGGGTGCTTTTTTGCAATGTTTTATTCATTTTACATGCTTTCAAAGAACTTTTTCTTGTGTTTGCTCTTCATATGACTTTCATTATTCGTCGTCTCCTTACATTTTCACTGAATTATGGTCAAAGCTTCTTGCACAGTGTACAAGAAAATTGCATTGGCAATGGTGCCCTAATAAATGAGATTTGCACGGAAACAGTGCATATTTGGTGACTCCATATTCTCATAGCAGGTGCAGAACATGCCAGCAATGCGCATAAATTCAGACATGCTTCCATTTATAAGACGCCTTCCGAGCTCTGGCTGAGGACAAATTCCACCAGCATGCTTCCATTCTGCTCTTGGGAGTATGCAGGAGAAAACGACCTTAGCAAAGGGGAAAATCCCCATTACTGCATTCATCCACTTCTTAAGGTGACGGAGCAAACTCCACACGACATGTGATCCAAATATAGAGCTCCAAAATGGACCACAACAACATGAACTGTAGCGACAGATGGCACATATCTGCAAAGCCGACCCATATTGCCGAAACTGCACTCATACAGACTGCCCCAGTAAACATCCAGTCCTTCCAATCTGAAATTAGCATCCATGCCTCTGTGCTCATACCTGGGAATTACTGCAGAACACACGAATACGGCAGGCACCCCACCATCTTCTTCCACCTATTCAGATATATCAGAACAACCACTTCTCACTCCCCCACATTTTCCATCCCTTCTTCCCACCACCACATAGCATATAGTATGTTTTCCAGCCACTTTCGATGATGCACTGTCCCCGGATACAACATGGCGGTGGTACCCAAAATCATGGCGCACAACACGCTTCCCTCCAGCCAACCACCGGGGCATCCAATGGTCACTGACAGCACACCACACTTCGGCCCAATCAGACTGCTGCCCGTGCAGCAAACAGTGAAATGGGACCACAGAGCAGAGGCAGATATCAAAAATGTTTACAAACGTACATTTCAGCTCTTTTAAAGCGTTATGGTTAAGTTGCGCTACTACAAACCTATGAAATTCAGTAAAAAAACTTTGTTAAAGGGACGTTATGGTTTCAAGTAAAACCGAAAAAAAAACCCGAAATTCACCAGTTATGGTTAGCTAAGCAACCAGAATCAGTGATGTCATCAATGACATTTCTGATGTCATCTTTGATGTCCTAAGTGTTAGTCTTAGCAGTGCAGGGTGGTGGCGTGAGTTATGGTTGCTTAGCTTACCATAACTGGAGAATTTCTGGGGGTTTTCGGTTTTACTTGGAACCATAACATCCCTTTAACAAAGTGTTTTCACTGAATTTCATAGGTTTTTAGTAGCGCAATTTAACCATAACATCCCTTAAAGAAAGTCTTTTTCACTGATTTTATATATTTATAAACTTTCTGCATTAGGTACAGTAAAAATAATATATATATTTCTTTCTACACAGAAACGTCTACTACTTTAGAATGGCTGGAAGAAAATTGTCCTCGTGATGAAATAACTGAAAACATTGATACTAACTTTGCATCAGTCCATGCAGGTGGCTGCCTGATGTGTCAGCCTCCAGGGGGTGCCACCACCACCAGGTGTGAATGGGAGTGTGAACGAGGAGCAAATGAGAAGCAAAATTAACACTCAGGATTAAAAGAAGTGCTTTTAATCCTGCAAGTTAATTTTGACATTTAAAAAAAACATGGCCTGTTGTATAGACCGGCATTGCCCACACACACACACACACACAATACAAACACACACACACACACTCTCAGTGAAAAGTATGCTTGACACACTTCAAAACTCTGGTGCCTATGCTGAACCTTCAGACACCCACGGACGCCTGTGGCATTGGAGTTAAACACTGTGGGGCAACTTGGGATGTAGCACCAGACCACACGTGTGTCTGGGGAGCAGGACTGGGTCCCTGTCAAGTTGAACCTGCCTAGTCACTTGTCTCGTAGCACTAAGCGTAGATCTCTTTGCCTTCTAGAATATGTACTATCATGCATGTATAACCGGAATTTAAAACCCTAAGAACCTCAATTTAAACTGATAGGACTTAAGAAAATAACCATTTCCTGAATGTTTCACTACTGTGGCCACCATGAGGTGTTCTCAGAAATAAGGGACAGTCTTCTTAAAAATATAGGGCGCACACATGCTTTAGTTTACCTAAAAACCCACACGTGGTAACACGTGGTAACACCTCTGCTACAGGAGCATTTAAAAGCATACTACTGGGCATAGCAGAGAGTGAAGAGCAGTCGCAAAACCTGCCAGGAGCATGAGTTTTTGATGAACACTTGCATAGCTGTCAAGTGCTCCCATGTTATGCCCGATAACACGAGCCCGTTCTTGCTTTTGACTTTACATGCTGGAATTTGTAGTCCCATACTTAGCACAGGAAACATGAAACTACAAATCGAATCATGCAACGAGAAAAGCCAGCAATGGCTCTTAGTGGCTCACATGGCAGCTATGCACTTGCACATCAAGTAGTGGCAGGGAGTTTGGAAATGCAAGCAAGGCTCAAAAGTGCACTGACTGGACAGCAGGATAGGAAGACGACCATTAAATGTAGCGTGAAGCATATTGGACTGAAACCAATGTTTGGCAGACTAGTTACTGATACAGTGTTTGGAAGCATGCATTCAAACAACTTCCTTTATAGCACAGAAATCCTCCTTCGTCGTGTTTAAAATGCCAACATAGTCAGTTGTATACAACCTCCTAGCAGAAGTCTGCTAAGTAGGCTCACTGTGTGCACCCCCTCAACCGACAACTCGGTGGCATTCCTTTTGTAAATACCTGCGCATTTTAACACCGGTCCTCCTAATGGAAGACACCACACTTCTCTATATAAACAAATTATTAACCATTACTTTCTGTACTTCCCCCCCCATAAATTTTTAAACACACCATACAGACATTATCAAAAATAGACCATAGAAATCAGGTTCAGCGAATGCAGCAAAAAATGGATCTATTAAAATAATAGTGCACTCAGAATTATTATATTCCCAAGTGTTCGGGCATGTACTTCTAAGCATACATTGATCAATCGTACAAACCTTTCCTATGCACCTTACTGTACTTTTACTCTTTTTACACATGTTCCTTTATCCAATTTTTGAATGGTGAACATTATCATATTTGAAAGTCTTACATCCCTCCCTTCATGCATTCCGTTCGCAATCCTCCCTTTGTTTCAAGGTCAAAAAACAATTGAACCTTATACTGTGTACCATCTGTGGGTGTGCTCAGCTAGGAAACAAAAATTCAATGGCACTGACCTTCAATCAGAATGGGAGCAGATAGCGCTTCACATGGCGAATACATCAGGGGCACCTGCCACCTAAACAAATACAGTATTTGACCCATCTCTTACTGCTCAACCCTCCCCAAGCACTTCTGCACAGCAACACACTCCGCAAAATTGTATTTTGCCTCTGTTTGCCGCCGCGCTGTCAGTACACCTTCAACAAAAACAGCAAAATTACCTCCCTCTAAATTAGTGAAAGGCATTTGTGGAAAAGTAGTTTGTTTACGATTAGCTCTCAAAGAAAATGTACACAATCATACACCACAATCCAAAATATTTCCAAAGGTATCTTATAACGCAGTCTTCTTACAAACTCTACAATCTTAACTGCATAGCCTAGCCAAAACTTCACATACAAACTCTACAAATGAAACAGTACACAAACTTTTGTGTTCTGGATATTTGATGGGTGTTTGATTCTATGGGTGTGATATGCTGCAGTGGTTGTGTCCAGGGCGTACAGTCTTGGGTGCATGGCCTATGGCCTATGGCCTTTGCCCATGCACCCAAGACTCTACGCCCTGGCCACAACCACCACAGCATAACACACCTATAATACCAAACATTTTGACTGTGGTATGTGGGCTGCTTATAGGGGGTATTGACCGCAGACATGGCAAACACATCAGGGGCACCTGTTCCCTAAACAGATACAGTATTTCACCCATCTCTTACTCCCCAACCATCCCCAAGCACTTCTACTCACCAACACACTCCCCAAAATTGCATTTTGCCTCTGTTCGCCGCCACGCTGTCGGCGGATCCAAGATGTGACGCATCTCACGCCTCACCCCAGCCAAACAGAGAACATGTTGCCTGTCCGCGGACATGCGCATCGGTATCTTGTCCATGGAGCGAACAGGGAAGTGTGTCTGCGGAGCAAGCATAGATATCACTCATTTTTTTACATTATGTTTTGGCCATTTATAAAAAGACCACTGGACAAATTTACACCAAATTAACAACTAAGCCGCCGCTCCTCCTTCAATTTTGGTGGAAATCCGTCCAGCGGTTTGAGCTGTAGGCGTGCACAAAGTTTTTTCCCATTATGTCTATGAAAAAAAAGAAATTTTGGGACCCTCTATAACTTTGCCCCCCCCTGAACCAAACCTCACTAAAATTTGCCAAAGAATTCAGAGTGGCCCATATACTTTCTTTGCAACGTTTGGTGAGGATTCTTCCAGGGGGAGCGAAGTTATAAGCCACCCAAAAAGTGCTCTTCCTACAGGATTAGCAAATTAACCATAACTACACAGCCACTATAAGAGAACTCTTCAAAATATGTAGACACCTTTTTGTTTCCTTTTGTGGGAACTTTACCTTCATACACTAAAGTTACAACAGCCTTTTTGAACCAAATTACACATATTCCCTGGCAATCAGACTTTCTTTTAGTCACACTGGATGTTTTTTCCCTATATACCTGTATTTCACATTCCAAAGGGATAGATGTGGTAAAAAGATTTTTGTCCACCAGATCTCTAAGTTATCGAGAACACTCGCGCATGCTTTTGGACATGTTGTCTTTCATTTCGACCCATAATTCTTTCATGTTCAATCAAACGTATTACAATCAAATCTGTGGAACAGCAATGGGCACAGCAGTAGCCCCAACCTTTGCGAACTTATATATGGGTGCATGGGAGGAAGAACTTTTTTCCAATCATAACCAGAAGCTACACACAGATAAAGTAATTATGTGGCAAAGGTACATAAATGACCTATTTATCATCTGCAACTGAACGGCAAACGAATGAACAATTTTCTTTCATAGCTTGAATCTAACAAACAGAATTATAAATTTACAGAACAGCATCACCAATCAGAAATAGTCTATTTAGACATTAAAGTGAAAGTTATTGGAAATATCATAACAACAGAATTACACAGAAAAGAAACAAGTACAATACACTTTTAAATGCAACAAGTGCTCATCCTCAATGCCTCAAAAACAGCATTCCGTATGGTGAGTTTCTACGGATCAAAAGGAATTGTAGTGAGAACGAAATATGGGAGATCAATGCAAAAAAGACTGCAGCAAGATTTGTAATGCGCGGATACAAGAAAGGAACTATAAGTAAAGCATATGATCGTAGTTGCAAAAAAAAGTCGGGAAATGATTCTAGCTAAAAACAGCTCGCAAAAAGAGAACGAGGACCCAACAATTAGATTCATTACCACTTTTAATTCTGCAGCCAAAGAAACTAAACAAATTTTGAACAAGTACTGGCACCTGCTTAAGCAAGAGAATGATATTAGTCCCAATTACCATCCCATACTACAATAACTTATAGGAAGCCTTCATCAATACAAACAAAACTGTCACCCAGCATGTTTCGGTCACCTAAAGCGCATAACACCGGTACTTGGTTGACAAAAAGGCCACCAGGTTTCTACACATGTGCCAAGTGCAAAGCGTGTCGCTATGGTATTAACACCAAAACATTCCTACATCCGCAAACTAAAAAGGAAGTCACGATCAAACAAGAACTTAGGTGTTCTACACAATTTGTCATCTATGTAATTACATGTGCATGCAATCTATGGTACATTGGTAGCACAAAACTGGAAGCTAAGCTATGAATCCTACAGTATCTACATGCAATTAAAAATCATGATATGTCCTATCCACTTGCCAAACATTTTGAGGACATCCATCAAAGCGATATTGGATCATTCAAATATTTTATTTTTATTTTATCATCGACTCAGTGGAAGCACACCCAAGAGGTGGGGAAGATAACGAAAATTGAGACAAATGGAAACAAGATACATAGTAGATTTCAACACCAAGTTCCCTGGTGGTCACAATCACGACAAAGAGATATATGTATTTCTGGGATCCTGAAACTATGAACATAACATTCTTAATATGTTTCCATAGTAGAATCTAAAGATAAATAATGAAATGGATTTTAAGTGATTGGTAAAATGTGATAATATGGTGCCCAGACATTTAACTCTTATTTCCTATTGGGTTTATATGTTATGTGTCCTTGCTTTTGACAGCAAGTCTGTCAGAGACTTCTTTCACACATTTTTGCATAGTATATTGAGGTTTGTTGGGTATTTTGTATAGATTTGGGGCCTAGCGGTATTTTCTTACCGCCAAAATGAAAATAATTCAGTGTTAATCACTCTTTGCATTCAGATTGGATTTGGTATATAGTACTAAAGTATATACACATTATTTCAGCACACAGATACATTTAGTGGTATACATTATGTTGGTATGCGTTATTGGTGGTATTTCTGGTGAGCATAATTCCTTTGTTTCATATGTGGCCCCAATATCCAGAACCCCTTATTTTGTTTAGTTTGTTCGTGTGATCAATAGCGAGGCCTCAGGCTTCCATTTCAGGAACACCACATTTTCATATGGAGTGCCACCATGGGCTGTCCTCACTGACTTATCTACGACAGCGAGCTAACATGTGGTATTCATCACCAATTTATCTACATTAGTGAACTATGTCCAGGGCCTCTCTTTCTGCTGACTCATGTACCTCCAGCAGCAGGCTATTTCATTATGTTATTATTATGTTCCGTTCAGAAAACACACACACTTATACACTGAATGGAATCGTGCACAGAGCTACCGCCAAGTCTTATTTTTAGCTACCTTAAAAATGACAATTGCACTGTCTAAACATCTTCCCATATTACCAGTGCTATAATGGTAGATGCACAAAGAAAAGAGAAAAATAAAACACACTACCCGTCTGATTTCAGATATTTCTGTGTATTATAAACAATTGCATTTTAACACCATCTTACCCTTTTTACAGAAATAAATGGAAATTGCACAGTAACAACATTATCTGTAACAAAATGAGAAGAGAGCGGCGAGAACATAGTCAATTTGCAACATTAAACATGTTGATAAAACACTGGAATTCCCTCTTCTACTCTGACTGAATAGTTTTGCACGCATACACACTGCCCCCGCACTCTGCAATATAATTACCAAGCTTGTCCAGCATGAATCCTTCGGCTGGTCGCCTTCTGGAAGTGGCTCAATGCTCCCTCTTAAAGCACCCCAGCAAGGACATGCATCTGCCGTCACTCAAGCCGGGGATTATTGTCTGGAATTTCCCAGACTGGGCAGCAGACACTGGGACCTTCTTAGTCGGGAAACTCCAGCCACACCAGCCAAGTCTTTCCCCAAGCTGTGTAAAATGTCTTCTCCCTTATTTCTTCCCCGAGATTCTACAGGAAAACTCTTGTTACCTCCCTTAATGTTACGTGCATCCAATAAAAATCCATCATGTCCTATACTCCTACTTTCAACAATGGCTTGGCTTATACAGTTGCAACTGTAACGAAACTGATTTCCTGCTTATTCGAGTCTTTGCTTCCTGCAAATACTGTGGACAGAGCACAGATAGAAGCAAAGAGAAAATAATCTGGATGCACGTTTATAATGACTTTCAGAGCCTGTCTTTTCCATCTCATTTTACACTGGAGAACACATTATATTATTAATGATTAGAATCATGTTAGTATTGTTAATGAGGTTCGTTCATTAATCCTCAAATGTGTCTCCTGCAACAGAGGAATTTTGCTTTTAACTGTGAAAAAAAAATTATTTGAATTTTAGATGTAGAAATCGTTTTTGACTGAATAGCCTGTTTTCATTTACATGTCCATGTCACACTGGCAACACATGTCTTGCTGTACCGCATTATAGCAATGCACCAAACCCATGCAGTGGTGCTGCATGAAAAAAATGCTAAATAATCTTACATATTCCCTCCTTTTTTTTTTAGAATTTGGCTACGATCCAAGCCAATTGGAAAAAAACAACTTGCCCCCCGTTCTTCTTTTAAAATGTATGCATATTGGGATATCTTTCTCTTCCTGACGTAGTTACTAAGATTAGCAACATTTTCATTTTTACTGATAGCACAATCAACCATCCACCCATGATTAGCACCAGGACAGCTAAACCCACTATTGAACCATCCCCCCATGTTCCCCAATTAGATCTTTCCACCTCCATAATAGCCAGGTTACTAACTGTAATATTGTTTTTTCTCAGATTCATTTTCATTACATGTTTTTCTTTATGATTCAATAAAAACTCCACATCCGGATCTATTGGAAATGTGTCCCTTTGAAAAAAATCGATATTTTCTACTTGGCTTTCCCAAATATCATTTGTCACGTGAAACAATGTTAACCCTCCAATTGACACAATTGTATCCTTCGGAACCTGTAAGTAAAAAACATTATATTTCACCTGTTTAACCACATATGTTCCATGATTCAAATGTACTATTGTCATGTTCTTTAAATAGGTGCTGACCAACCATTTACCTCTGACCATCTTAGCCTGTGCCAGTTCTTCACTCCCCATATTGCTAATGATCACTTCACATCCTTCTGATATACTTGGGTCAGATTTCAAACCACAAATAGCATCTGTGGCATCAGGAACAAACGGTTTACCTGGACACATATAATTTTGTTCTTTAAATTTGACACACGTTTCCAAGTTTGGTATTAAGTAAACTTCAGGCTCCCATGACTGAAACACCACCACTTCTGGAGTCTTAATCTTAATAAATGTGTCCTCTTGCCAAAACCCCACGTTGTGTACCCACTTGGTTTGATAAATAAGTTCAGGAGCTACATATGGGATGCATAGTAAAAAACCAATCTCCAACCTTTCCAGGTCCATATATAATGGCATTGCATTACCCATTTCAAATGCAATTTTATCTGTACCACATCAATTTCCCTCCTGGTCAATCTTTCTATCATTTGATGAATAATATCCTGCGAAACAAAATACAAGGGAATATGTCCTTGAATTAATTGTGAAACTGCAGTTTGAACTTCTCTCATATAATTCGTTAATAGTCTATCAACAGGACTCATTATATTCAATATTTCATTTAAAGTTCTGTCATGCTTAATAATTAGCTTCGTTGCCCGTTGCATCACATCCGCTTGTTCATTTAGAATGATTGCAGTTTCATTTATGAATCTTACTTGTTCATCCAATCCCCCTCTAATCCCATCTAATGTTTTTTTGTATTATTTCTAGGTCAACACTCAATTGTTGCGCTTTAGTACTCAGCGTTCCTACCGAAATGGCATTGGCTGTTGATATTGTGGTACCTATTATGGCTCCAACTATAGACATTATCAATGATATCGCGAGCCTCACCGCTCCTCTTTTTCCTCTCCTCTTCTTAATGTCTGCTGAATTCACAAATGTTTTTTTTCCAATTGCATCAATATATCTCTTATTGACTGGTTAGGGTTCTCTTTTCTTGTTTCCAACCACTCTTTAGTCTGTTCAATCTTAATTCCGCTATGGTTCAAATGTTTTTCAATTAAAATCTCAGGATTCAATGGTATGTAGATATTCTGGAAAATCATCCTTCTATCACTCATGATGAATCCTGGTGCCTCTTCTACCGCGAAACCAAATGCTGGTCCAGGTTCAATGACAACCTGTGCTTCTGAATTTTTGAAGATCCCTCCGAATATCATCATCATTAACCATATTGTTGGTGTCATCTTCAATGCTGATCCCTTTGCAGCCTTGATCTTCGCCCCCCATCGGGGCTTTTCCGGAATCCGTCTACATGGGCTCCAGGACTCCATCGTCTCCCGTGACCTCCGGTACAAATATGTTAATATTCTAAATCAAATAGAAAAGAAACAGATTAAGTATATGGCACAATACTAACTTCACCCTTTTGCCAAAAATAAAACATGCTTTGTAAAACCTTTTGCCCTTTTTCTTTCGCCTTCTGAAATTAAGCACAGGTTAAAAAGAAAACAATCATACATAAAACAGCATTCAATATTTAATACATTTTCATTCTGCACACCAACTCCATTAACTTCATCTTCTATTTTCTTTATATATATATATATATATATTGACCTATATTACAGTGTTTACGTGCCATTATAACAATCAACCATCTTTATTTAACTTCTCTGTCACTAACCTCTGTTTGGACCCACCTACTTCACTTTTTTTATGTTCAAGGGACTTTATCTGTTTCTACACACTCCAGATTTTTTATCTCATGTCTTGGATGACATGGCGTGATTTGGTTTACATGCATAAACTGTTCTGTTGCTGTTTCACCTTCAGTCTTTAAAATTTTATAAACTACAGGAGAGACCTTATCTATAATTCGAAATGGCCCCTGCCAGGCTGCTAGGAATTTGGAATTTGTCTGTTTACTTTTTCCAAAATGAAATTTGTACACCTGATCCCCCACACAATACTCCTTTACTGATGTCTTTTTATCATAATACGATTTGGCACTGTCAGCAGCTCTTTCTAGATTTCTCTGTACAAAAGCAAATGCATGTTGTAATACTTCCTCAGTTCATCAATGTATTCATGAACTGTAGATGCACTCACAAGTGTCTGCTCATGTGTTCTGTATAGCAGGTGTTGTGGCAACACCATCTTCCTACCTGTCAAGACCTCATATGGGCTAATACCTGTTGCTTTGGCAGGAGCTGATCTGATTGCGATCAAAACCAAAGGTAAACGTAAATCCCAGCTGGAACCTGCTTCAGCCACTAATTTCTTTAAAATGTCCACAACAGACCTATTGCCCCGTTCAACTCCACCTGAGGAAGCCGCCCTATATGCGATATGTAGTTTCCTTTTCACACCTAGTATTTGCCATACCTTGCTCATTAGAGCACTTGTGAAATGACTTCCTCTGTCTGACTCAATTCTTTGTGGCAACCCAAACCTTGAGAACATGTGATTCACTAGCAATGTGGCTGCTGTTTGCGCACTACAATCTGGTGCAGGAATACATTCGATCCACTTCGACATCAAACATACCACACTCAAAATAGAACAGTTTCCTCTGCTTGACCTTTTTAAAGGCCCTACATAGTCTATTTGCAAATCTGACCATGGAAGGGTTAGGCCTCTTTTCATTAGTGGAGCTCTCTGCATTGGTGAAGCAGGTTTAAATTGGGCACATACTAGACATCCTTTAGTATACAATTCCACATCTTGGGACATATAAGCATAATCATTTAGTATTTCCAATGTTTTTTGTGAACCTCTGTGGCCTGCAGTTATGGCATCATGTGCATGGCGTAGCATTAGCCCTCTAAATGAAAGGGGTACCACCCATTGTATCTGTCCTGTTATGTACTCTCTGACCATGAGTCCATCCTGTAGCCTAATTCGTTTTTATTCTTTAATAGCACCCTCAATTCCTCTTTTCCCACACAATCATTTTCTGTTAAAAGGTTTTGTCCATGATCTATCAAATGGTTATAATAGATTCCCAAAATTTGATCATTCTTTTGTGCCTCAATCAAATCTTGGTATGGGGTGTTGTAACTCCATTGTACCACTGATTGTTCTGTCTCCTTTGGTGCTTTAGAACATGTTACTGCATCAATCTGTATTTCACCCAGTAAATGTTCAATAGGTAGCAATTCTCCCATCACAGCCCCAATTCTAGCCAGGTGGTCTGCCTTATCATTCCCCTCTTTATCCTCTCCTGGAGTTTTTAAATGCCCACAAATTTTTCTCCAGTATATTGTCAAATTATTTTCTGACACCAATTTGTCTATGGCTTGTATCATTTTTCCATGCTTAAGTGGCTTTTTGTTGTATGTAATCATGCCTCTCGCTTTCCAGCCAGGTAGATATTCCACAAAGCTATTTCGTGCATAGTCAGAATCAGTCACCAGGACAATTTCACTGAATTTATTATCAATTGCAGTAGCAATTGCTTTATAAATGGCTGCCAATTCCGCTACTTGACTGCTCCTAGCTCCAATTCTCATCCCTATGCTGGGGATACCTTCACATTTCAACCAGACATTTCCTAAACTAATTGTTTATTACTGTCATTTTTAATGTGAAAAGCACAAACATCAACATATACAGTTGGCAAGTCCTTGCATGGTTTTTCATCAAAAGCTTTGTGTGGTGATTGTTCATACTCCTGTAAATTAGGTTCTATTTCCATTTCGTTTGATGCTTGTTCAGCTGCACAGTCATGTAAATCTGCTAAACCTTAAGCAATTGGGCTCTTTTTATTTTGGACATATCTCACTTCTACAGGAAAACCTTGCAATGCTAGCGTCCATGAAGTGATTCTGGACTGCGCTAGATTACCTGACCTAATTCTTTTACTCTCTAAGAATTGCAAAGGTTGATGATTTGTTTCAATAATCACCTTTTCTCCCTGAAGAATGGGGCGGAAATGTTTTAGCGCCCACACAGTGGTTAATAGGGCCTTTTCACATTCATTGAATTTCATTTCAACTTGGGAAAATGCTTTACTTGCATAGGCAATGGTTTTGTGATTCACATCATGTTTTTGTGATAACACTGCTGACATACAATGTTCAGAGAAACCTATTTCTATAAAGAAATCCCTGTCCTTTATGGGATATGCTAAACATGGTGCCTTTACAAGACATTCTTTTAATTTAGCCATAGCCTCAGACTGCTCTTTTTCCCATTTCCAGGGTGTATTAAATTTTAGCAGTTTAGTTAATGGTTGAGTGATTTCAGCATAATTTTCAATGAACGTCCTGTTATATCCTGTCATTCCTAATAAACTTTTTACCCCTTTCACATTTTTAGGGTCTTTTAGTTTTTGTATATTTTCTTCTTTTGTGGATTTAGCCCATATTCAGTTACTTCATGGCCTAGAAAATTCACTTTTTTCTTGCACCATTGTGCTTTTTGTAAAGACACTTTGGCGCCTGCTTTCTGCAATTGGCCAAGCACATGTCTTATTTCATCAAAATGTTTTTTTTAAACTTTCTTTTTTTATCAGGACATCATCCACATAAACTATGGTTCCTCTTTCTGCCACATCAGGCATGGCCTTCCTCAAAAATATTCCAAATTCACTCCCACTTTTAACGTACCCGAACAGAGTTCTAACCCATGCGTATTGAGTTCTGTCAAATGTAAAGGAAAATAAATTCTGTATCTCCTCTGCCAATGGGACGCACCAATATCCAGAGGTGAGATCTAATGTGGTAAACACCTTTGAACCATGTACCTGAGCTAGGCCCTGATCAATGAATGGCAGTGGCCATCTGGACACGGGTACTCTTTTATTTAACTCCCTTAAGTCTGCACATAGCCGCCATTGACCATTTGGCTTTAACACACCTAAAATGGGCGTGTTGGATGTGCTATAGATAGGCCTGATGATTCCCCGCGATTCTAAATTTTTAATAATCTCTGCCATTGATTCTAAACATGCCAGCGGTAGTCTATACTGGCGTACAAATACTGGACTTCTGCTACACCCTTCCGGAAGTGTGGCCACATGTAAATTAGTTAGCCTGCAATCATAAGCATCTTTTGCAAATACATCTTTAAATCCCATAAATATCTTCCTCAATTCATTTCTATCCTCATCGTTGTCACACGCATCCGCTAAGGAGATCTGCTCTTCTACCATTTTGGAAAATTCTGGAAAATGTTCTGGTAGTGGAATCACGGCGCTTTCCTCTAGCTGTGTGGCTATGTCTCTTTGTAAAGCTGCCACTTTTAAATGTTTTGGCATGTCAGCTTCCATTTCAGCGGGCTGATTTTCCATTTCATTTTCACTTAAATCAAATGTTATACAACTCTCTTGATAATTACTGTCAGAGCTAATAGCGCAGACAACACACAGCGCTATTACCGGACGGATCACAACTCCATGTACGTAGTATTAGCGCTGAAAAACAGAGCTAATACAGCCGAGAAACTCCTCCACCCTACAGCTGGGGATAATTGTACCCAGGTGCCATAAATAAAGCCAGAGGTGCACACAATGTACACCAAAGGCCTACATGAGACACACCCAGGCTCCAAACACTGCTACCAACACCATGCAACAATTATTCGCTGGAAGCTGGGACAGGCATCTGCTCATGCTGCGCCTGGAGCTTGAGATGTAGGCCAACCAGGCCAGGGCACGGGGAGTTCCCATTCTGCATCTAATATATATGATCTTGTATATTTCGGCTGGAGGATGTCCAGATATGCTTCATAGCAGATCTTTAGTTTTAACGACCAATACATTTGCGCAAGTTCAGAGTCCTGATTTAGCATTTTCATTTGATTATGAATATAGCTTTTATAAGCTTTTTTATCAAAGCTTTAGTTGTGTTATTTATACAGGTAGGTTCTTCTCACGGATCACCAAGGTCTAAAAAGAGTCCATTTAATGCGTAGACACCACTGAAGTGAGCTTCTGCCATCTTGAGAGAGGACTGAGTCAGGAAGTGCTTCCATCCATTTGGCAAGCACTGGTGATGACCATACTCACAACCAGTACAAAACGGGTCTGATGGCTATACCATGTTGTATGCTATGTCAGTTAATATCCATTTTAAGCGGGCATAAGGCATTCTTTCTGGCAGACACAACAGGTTTCTGAAGAAGGTATTTCAATTACTCCTCATTTATCTGTCTTAATTTATGCCCAGATCTCTGATCCGTAAATAGCAGCTACCTTGGCCTTGCAGCTGTATCACTCAAATGAAGGCCTTATAGCTCCATTGCCGTGAGCTTTCACATACATTTGTGTGTGAATTAATATGATTCTTGTAGGCAGGGAACATTTTGTTTTGCTGATTAATTGTTTTTGTGCCTATAGCATTGGTTGCGACATCCTGGCATAAAGGTGATATGATATGATATGGCATTTATAACGCGCCTCTACACAAGTGCTTCAAGACGCGACGAGGCAAGGGAGGAGGAGCAAAGGGAAGACAGACAACGATCCTACTAGGCCAGGTGTCATTCAGATCGTGCAAGTGCATGGGAAGGTGGAAAAGGAAAAGTGTGTGGTGGAAGGGAGAGGGGAAAGTGCAGTACAAGACATAGTACAATAAATGAGATAAATCAAAACGGCCAGCAGTTGGCAAGTGTAAGGTAAGTGCAGACATAAGTGTTGGTAGGGGGACTGTAGGCATACAGAAAACAGTCCCCAGGTGCTGTGGTTGCCAGGGAGGCAGTGCAGGTGGGCAACTGGCGGGCCTGTGCTCGAGATCAGAAAGGATAGCCAGGTAACCAGTGCAGTTTCTGTCAGAAAATTCAACAGTGGAGAGGGGAAGAGAAAGCAGAAGCTAAGAGGAAGGTTTTGAGGTGCTTTCGGAACCGGAGATGGTTCTCCTTGGGTTTCAGGGAGGCAGGAAGGCTGTTCCAGAGGGAGACCCCTGCCGAAGAGAGAGATCTACCACCAACTCGTTTCTTGGAGAAGTGACTGACCCTGAGGGAGTTGGAGGCGGATGAGCGAACAGCTTGAGAAGGAAGATGTAGGTGGAGATTACATTTTTTGGGATTTAACTTGATTAGTTTGCTTACAATTGTCTCCTTTTTGCCCAGAATTATGGGGTGGGACTGTGTGAGCAGGGAGCATGAGATTAGTTATGACACCCTAATGACATCTTATAATTTAAAAGTAAAACATATAAACATCTTTGCAATGAAACTGCAGACAACTGCACTTCTCCACACTTGACCACACAGGTATCCACAATGGAAAGAACCTTATGTGCTCCTCCTTCACGCCAAATTACCAGTTGAGCCACTGCCATCTCCATCTCTGGCAACACACACCATGTAATGTAAATCCCCAGGCCAAACTCTGCAGACAACTGCACTTCTCTGCCCTTGCCTTCATGGCACTCAGTGCCAGAAAGGAACGTGTGTGTTGCTCCTTCATGCTTTGTCACCAAGTGAGCCTCTGATATCTCCAGCACAAGCAACACTGTGACAAAGCACTGTAGACAACTACACTATTCCACATTTGCCTGTGCAGTGCTTGGAGGTGGAAATTACTTTATGTCTACCTCCTTCACTCCACATCACTAGGTGAGTCACAGCCACAGAAGTTGCCTCTAAACTACACTCAAACTCTGTAAGAAGTTGCCTGAAGTAGGACATTAGTCAATCGCTGGTGATAAACAACACAGCAGCATCTGGTATATGCTCTTCTTATGGAACTCTTCAGAAGAGGGAGAAACACTGTGGACCAATATTAAGAACATTCATATATCCCGTTGGAAAAGAAAGAATGTGCACCTGAAAATATGACATTTGATTGGTGATAGCACTGCTTCCAGTAAGGGAGGATTTAAATATAACTGTTAGAGAATCTGGATTTTTAGTACATCCCTGAACCGATGGGAGACCAACCGGTGCTATGAAAGATCTAGCTGAATCTCAAACGTCTGAAGGAGAACCTCAGTGTTCTGCAGGCCCGAGATGTGTTGGCCTCAGAAAAACCGTAACATGCACTCAATTGAAGAGAGTTCAGGAATCCAGAAAATCCACAAAAGACACAGAGGAGTGGGCCAGGATGAGCCCTACCTAGGAACGTTGTAAGTTTCCTTTTTTTAAATAATGGTTCCTTACTGGAGAAGCATCCTGACATTATTCTGGTGTAAATAAACAAAATTGTTTTAAGAATCACATTCTTTGTTCCAGAACTTGAGTAGTCAGTGACACTAGGATGCCCTGTGTACCCACTAAAATAACCCTGGGCTCAGCAACTCTGGGTCTATTTGGTATCGATTACCAAGTTCTTCTCATGAAAGGTCAAGACTAAATTACCACTGCTCTGAGACTCGCCTTTCCGAAAGTTCTGGGATTGGAAGGGAAAGAAGTGGTAATGCTGGGTTTGGATCTTTCAGAATGAATGCGAGCTGAGTTATCTCAGGGTCACCCACCTCAACCATAATCCCCTTCCCCTGCAGAGGCAACTCTAAGTACCACAGGAAAGAGATGTTTGAACAGACGCAGTGTCATGACCCAGCACCACGGACCACCTTTAATCAAACCATTTCACAAGATGTACCTCATCACACATTTTTGCCGGTCTGGAAATAACATGCCAGTATTTCCATATACTGTCACCTTTATGCACCAGCAAACTACTAGTTTAGCCAAGAGCTGGAGGTAAGTCTGGCACCCCACCAGCAGAAAATAGCTAGTATTACCAGCACCAGTATTGCCAGTGCCGGTAATACTGGCAATCCCCCCATGGAGTCCTTTGGGACTCTTTGGAATGGGGATTAACCACCCTTTCAGGCACTCATAATCTGGTGGTAATACCGCCAAACCAACTGCTGGTAATGATGATACAGTTTGGTGGTATCTGGGTAGATTTACAGCCCAGATACCACCAAACTCATAATGAGGCCCTAGTCTCTCAACCAAAGAACCATATATTGAGGAATGGAGTGGCTTACTTTTCCGGTTCACAAATGTTATCCAGGGTCACACCTGTTACCAACTATTGGTCTGTGTGAAATACTGGAAGGCTGTCCTTAACACATTCCCATATCTCCCCTGGCCACCAAGGGGTAACCAAGAAGCAATCCCAGGTTCTCATCTGGTTCTTTTGGCCAGGTGTACATCAAGACATCCAACAGTACTGCCTGCCGTGCTCCTTATGCCAAAATACCTCCTGAATGGATGTAGGAAAAGCTGCATTCCTGCCTCTCCACATTATTTATGTCCCTTTTTAACATGTTGAAATGGTGTCTTGTGGCCAGTGGGCCCTCTACGACAGCAGGGACTCAGTGTCTTGGTGATCTGGTTTATGCAATACAATATTCAGAGGCCTTGCCCATGAGATCTAACACTGTGAAGGATGCTCTGAAGCACCTCATTCTCTACTTATGCTCAGAAGGTTTTCCCAAAGAGGCCCTCACAGATCAGGAACGCCCTTAATGTCCCAGATCATTGCATACCTTTTAGAATACTTGAAATACAATACCATGTGTACATCCATCTATCATCCCTACACCAATAGGCTGATTGAATGTGTTAACAAAACTCTAAATAAGTTCCTTTGGAAACTGATAATAAAGATGCATGGAACTGGGATGAGGTGCTACTCTTGGCCTTGTTGACTACCAGAACAATACCACAGGCCTCTATCAGATCTTCACCCTTTGAGCATGTATATGAAAGGAAGCCTCAAGACATATTGGACACATTGAAGGATGGCTGGGAAGATCAAGAGGCTAAGGGGAAGAGAATATTGTATTCATTTATTTATAGACATACAGGTAGGAACAATATACTTTTGATCACAAAAGAAGGTACAATAGATATTGATTTATTTATTTATTCGCATTTATAAAGTGTGCATCACCCCAGAGGCATTGTGGCGCTGATAAGAAATTTGATTTGACAGGAAGTAGTGAGCTTCTTACAAGGGAGTGAGTTTGAGTGACATTCTGATGAGGTTTTGGAGGGGAGTAAATGGAACAGTCATGGGAGACAATACATGGGTGGAAATGCATAGATTAAGGACAACCAACATTTGACATTTTTAAGTGCAGGTAGGTGGTACAGCCAGCGGTGTTAAGGATGTGATCATGATGGATGAAGTGCTAGAGTGAAGGCAGAGAAAGTGAGGGACAGAGGCAGGTTAGAGGTGAGGGGAAAAGGTTAGTTAGAGGGCAGATGAGAAGAAGGTTAAGAGGGTAGCTCGAAGGCCAGGAGGTATGCTTTTAGTTTGGTTTTAAACAAATTCGTGTGTGGACCGTTTCTCGAATGTACGGCAAAGAGAATTCCATGCAAGTGGAGCAAGATGAGTGAAAGAGCAGTAGTGAGAGAAATACACGGGGGCAAAGTAACACAAGGATAGTCAAGGAGGCAGTTCAGAGATTCTGAGAAGGCTTGTAGAGTTGGATAGATTAGGATAAATATGGTGGTGCGTTACCGTCGATAGATTTGTGAACCAGGTTAAGAGATTTAAATCTGGCCCTGTTTTGCATTATCAGCCATCCATCCTGATTATGGTAAGAGGAAGTAGTTCTGAAGTGAGGGAGTTTAAAGAGATGCCTAGTAGCGAAGTTAGTGATCTTGTCAATAGGAGCGAAAGCATAGCTGGAAAGACAAAAGATGATACTGGCACAGTATTCCAGTTTAGAGAAGTCAAGAGTGGTGAAGAGATGCTTGGTGGTGTTGAAAGGAAGGAGGTGCTTTATTTTCCTAATATTTAGGAGGTTGAGGCAAGTAGCCATTGCAGCTTTGGAGATGAAAGTAGAGTAAGTGTGAGAAGGGCCATAGATAATGCAGAGGTTTCTAGTAGAAGAAGAATAAAAGAAAGTGTCAGATGGGAACTGGATAAGCAGGGCAAGAGATGATAGAGAGTATTTGGCAGGGAAGGACAACACCTCTCTTTTCGTAGAGTTTAACATCAGAGAGTGTGAAGTCATCCAATATTTAATGGCAGAGAGACAATTGGACATTTTGATAGAAAGATCAGAGTAGATTTCAGGAACAGAGAAGAAGATGTGGGTGTCTTCCTTGAAGCATTGGTAAAAGAACCCAAAGGAGGAGATCAATGCCCCAACAGCAGAGATGTAGAATGTAAAGAGGAGAGGACCCAAGGCAGAGCCATGTGGAAAACCAACAGTTGGTGAGTTGCGAAGTGCTGTTGCTCCAGGAGACAGACAATTTGTCATGTGCCAGGTAGGATTCAGTCCAGGCAAGGGCTCAGTCATAAATCCCAAGAAGACTGAGCCTATTAAAGAGATCAGAGTGATGACCAGTGTCAACGGCAGCAGGCAGGTCAAGGAGAATTAGGATCAGGGATAGGTTGGAGTGCATATCAGAGACGATGAAGTTGGAGATGTTCATCAGAGCAATTTCTGCGGAGTGATAGGAGCAGAAACCTGCTTTTAGAGGGTCTCGAAGGTTGTGGATGTCTAAGAAATTGGTAACATAACCCTTTCAAGCTCTTTAAAGTAGCACAGAAGGAGAGAAACAGGGCAAAAGTTAGCCAGTAGGTTCGGGTCAGCCCCTTTATTTTTTCAGAGTCTTGGGTGGCCGTGGTTGTTTTGAAAATAGAAGGAAAGCAAGCAGGGTCGAATGACAGGTTGAAGAGTTTAACAAGGTGAGGGGCTATTAAAGGGGAAATAGACAAGAGGGCCAGAGGGGCAAAAGAGGGGTAAGACTTCCTCAGTAGAGATAGGACTATGACAATATTAGTGTGACTAAAGTGGTAGATCGAGGCAGAGGATGATTGTAGAGGAGACAAATGCCCTCATTCTGAGTTTGGAGGTAGCCATGGCGCTATTAGCGCCATGGCTGCCTCCAAAATCGATCCAACTCTGGTCTGGTGAAGTGAGTAATTACCGGTCCAGTCTGAGGTCGGCGGGACCGGTAATTCCCCATTCACCAGAGCCATTCCCCATTCCCATTTGAGCCCCCATAGGGCTCAATGGGAAGGGGGAAGGCAGCATAATGGTACCGCAAATTGCGGTACCGTTATTGATCCCGGTATCCCTTTGCGGGTCCCGTCCATAACGCCTGGTAAAACCAGGTGTTAAGGGAGGACCCGCAAAGGGACCTCAGAATAGGGCGCAAAGGGATTACCAGCCCCGGTTCATTACCGGTGCCCGTATCCCTTTGCTCCCAGGTCGTAATGACCCCAAAAGTGTAGAATGGAGGAGGAAATATGAGGAAGGACAGGAGAGAGTCACTAATTTTGGAAAGGTTTGCAGTGCATTTTTTAGCTAGGCCATTAGCTGTGAGAGTGGAGTTGTTAGTCATAGTTTTAGGAGGAGTGAGGAGTGAGTTTAGGGTGGCCTGTAGCCGACAAGGGTGGTTGGAGTGAGAGTCAATGAGGGTGTTTTTTCTCTATCATGAAAGGTCTTGAGAGAGATCAGGACAGAGAGATAGAGTTGCAGGTCCTCATGCAAGTGAGTACACCTTCATTTACACAGCAGCTGGGGCATGTTGTTGCAGAGACAGCATATGAATGGGGTGACCCATGGTTGAGGATGTTGAGACTTAGGGCCTCATTACACGGATGGCGGAGAACCATGGCGCTATTAGCGCCATGGTTCATGCCGGTAAAATACCGTCACCGCCTTGGCGGAAAGGGGAATTACTGCCCCATTCCAAGATGGCGGTAATTCCCCCTTCCACCATTGCCCTTCCCCATTCCCATTTTTGGCCCATAGGGCTCAATGGTAATGGGGAAGGCGCTAATTACGGTACCGCAAATTGCGGTACCGTAATTAGCTCCCTGGGTCCCTTTGCGGGTTGGTTTTTAACGCCTGCAAAAAGCAGGCGTTAAATCCCCCAACCCACAAAGGGACCTCGTAGTAAGGCGGTAAGGATTTACCGGTACCAGTATTTTACCGGTACTGGTAAATCCTTACCGCCATCCGTGTAATGAAGCCCTTAGAAGTGAAAATTAGCAGTGGGAAGTGAGAGGAGAATAAGTCATATAGTAGGGATTGGAAGATGGAAAAGGCAGTGTTAGTGGGATCAGGTATGTAGGAGGAAAGTAGGAACTGTGGGTCCGAGAAAAAGGGAGAAACGGTAAAAGGTTTACATTTCCTTTAAGTAATCGGTGAGGCAAGTGGTGAGGAGATGTCAGAGAGTGGAAAAGAGGTGGTGGTGGTGGACATAAATGGAGGAAGAGAAGCGAGGTGGATAGGTGTTAGTGCAGGTCTGGTTAGCTTGTCAGCTTTCTTTGTTTGAAGCAGGAGGTGCAAGAGAGTTGGGGTAGTAGGAGTGTTGAGATGTGACTTTTGTGATAGGGATAGGAAAGGAGAATGTTGTAGTGTGTTTGGAGAAAGCATAAGGAAAGGTGAGTAGGAGCAACAGGAGAAGCAGGGGTCAATGCATTATGGGAGAGTACTGCAGTGTGGAGAGACAGCACATTAATTAGCAAGATTGGGGTAGTCACAGGTGCAGCAGGGAGGAAGGCAAAGCACAGGGTCATAGGAGAAGGCTCGAAAATGCATTCAATTCACTCATGAGAGATTACAGTTGATACAGTCCCTGGCCCAACAACACCTGAAAGTCACCCAAGAGAAGCAAAAGAGGCTGTGCGATTGGGGAACGGTATTGTGAAAATCTGCTGTGGGTGACCTCCTGATAGTCCTGCTCCCTACCCCAAATGGCATGGACCATCCAAGGGGATAAGAGTCTTTTGTGACCACATCTACTTCATCCAGCAAAATGGCTGGAGGAAGTCCACCCAACTGTAACATATTAATTGGTTGAATTCCTGAACAAAGGTAGATCGGGTATTCATGGCCCACCTACTGGCAGACAAGCAACAACAGATACAGTTCCGCCAGGAAAGTCTCATTCCGGACAACCTGTCACCTCCGCAAACCCAGATTTTGTAGACTTCTTCACTCATCATTGTCAAAACTCCAACGTGAGGTTATGTTTAAAAGAAAAAAAAAGGTGAGCACAAGAGTTCATACATCAGATCAAGACACCTCTTCGGAAGACTATCCACCTTCCGGCTCTATCAACTGCCAGGAGTGAGGCAGAAGGCTGGGGATGGAAGTACAGAAGATGCTCGATCCAGAAGTCTACAATACCTTACATTGCCCCTTGACTCTCCAATTGTCCTTGTCTCTAAACTGGATGGACTTGGAGGTTCTGAACAGACTTCTGCAAAGTCAATTAAATCTCTTGCTTTGGTGTGTATCAAATGCTGTGCATTGAAAAACTAAATAACATTGTACCTAAAGCCTAACTCTGGCCCTCACCCATACTTTTCTGGTCTTTTGAATGCACACAATCTTAAATGCTGGGGCATTTCTCTGTGCCTTATCCTGCTCTTTCTGACACGCTTGTGAATAGAGTCATTTTTCGGGCTTGTTTGTGGATATGTTGGTGCACATGCTCTTGAATTCAACCACATTGTACAGATGCAGAAGTTCATGAATAAAGCAATAGAACCTGATGGATGGCATTGCCGGTAGGGTAAAGCCCCTGGGGGGATAGTTAGAAACCCGAGTGGAGGGTGGGTGAAACCCGAGCGGTAATGCCCCCCTCCGAGGGCTCTATTGCTATTAGTAGCCCTGCAGGTTTGTACCTGGGTACTAATAGTAATTTTACTCAAGATGGTAAATGGCAACTCGAGCAAAAAAAAGCTAAAGAAATTGCCACTGTGGATCGGAGAGAAGGGACTACATGTAGTCCCTTCTCCCTTTCCATGGCAGTCATTAAAAAAATAGGGGAAAATGTAAGAAAAGAAAATGGTCGCCATGGATCGTTGCCAAGGGCCAATAAGATTGATTGTTGAAACTTGATTGTCCCTTACCGGGTTCTGTTACATTGTAAGGTTATGACTGGGGCAAAATAAAAAAAAACACAAATTGGTTCCCAAGTACCACCTAAACCGTGGGAATAACGATTGATAAATGTTTTTCACTTTGTTTCGCTCATACCCAATAGGGGAGCCCCGGGGGGAAAGCAAAGCGTTTCCCCCCGGGGATTATTTTGGCACTGCACACGGCCAGCGAGTGGCCGTGTAGGGGCAGAGCGCCTCTTTGGGTATTTAAGGTCCCTGGGAAGGTGCGGGAGGCAGGTGACGGTTGGACTTGGAGATTGTCAAGTCCTGTTGCCTGCTCCCGAGCCTTCCCTGGTATTAGCTGGGCCTAGAGGTGTGCGAGTTAGTCAGGTGAGGTAGGGGAGGGTTTAGTATAGGGGGCAGTTTGGTATTTTGTTATATAAAAAAAAAAAAATGTATATATTTTTGTGTAAAGTTTATTAGGGGTGCCGTAGATAAGACACCCCATCGCTTCTTACCGGAGGGTCCCGTATTCTCTTGGTATGCGTCGTTGGGGGAAGTGTAGGAGGTGGGTGGCTCGAGGGCTTGTGGGTGTTGTGGGGGAGTTTTCTTGTCGGGCACATCCTTTCTTAGTTCGCGTGCCGGCGGGGTGTAGGAGCATTGTGAGCCCGGGGTTAGCGGCTTTTCTTTTGCAGCTCCTCTGTGAAATCAATCCCCTTGAAGGAAGGTGTGGGTGGGTGGGGGTTTCCCGCGTTAGTAGGGGGCTTTCTGCTTTCCTAGACATCCTTATTGTCGGGCCGAGCTACGTTACAAAGTGATGCAGTAGCTTCTTTTGGTCGGGGGGAGGCAGTGTGGGAAATTTAAAGGGGCCGTTTTGTTTTTCTGCACGCCGCTTTCATTTAGTATGGAGCAGCAGATTTATTGCAGTTCCCTTAAAGGGAACGTGTTAGTTTTACTGTGCCAGTGTGGTGTGGCCTCTGAGCTGCCAGGGGGCAGTGTTCTACTTGCTTTTTAGGCCCCATATTGTTCGTGGGCCCCTGGTTTTGGGTTTTTCTTCTCGTGGATAGGTTAGGTTAGGTTTAGGGGAAGGTGTTTTGTTAGGGCAAAGGTTTTTAGAAAAGGGGGGTTTAAAAATTTCTTTTCTCCCAGAATAATAATTTGCTATATTTACTTATTGGAGGTATAGATTTTGATTAACACTTTAGGGTGTTGGTAAGTTTTTATAGTCCAATTTTCTGTTCGGATTTTTCCCATGTTAAGGGTAGTGATCCATGGGTAGGTATCTGGCTCGGGGGCTTAGTAAGCTAGTTTAACTTTCATGGGGTATATATTTTAGTGCACAACCAGATTGTTGGTGCACAATGGTGGGCCAGGGAGCTAGCAAAAAGGGTCTGGTTGATGCTAGGGCTCTGATGGAGGCCCTGGAAATTATCAGCAGGGCATCTAAGGCCCAGCTGGAAGGGGCGGTGGTGGAGGTCACCAGTGAGATGGTGTTAGGTGGGGGTAGGCCGCAGCGTAGGGCGGCGGCAGATGGGGCTCTCGCGGCAGTGGTGGCTTGCACCCCCGCGGAGGGGAGAGGGAAGGTGTGGGAATCCAGGGGCAGGAAGACGAGGAGGGAGATAGATAGGAGGGCGTCTGGGGGAAAAATGATTTCGGGTGGGGAGCCAGTGAGGGAGGGAGTGAATGATAGCCCTAGGGAAGCTAGGAGTGCTCAAAAAGAGGTGGGTCAAAGGAACCACGGTGGAGGCGGTGATGGGGCACAGAAGGGGGTGGCACGGCAAAGGAGAAAAAGGGGTAAATACATGCAGAAGAATGCAGGTGGGAGAAGGAGGGAGAGGTCCCCTTCAATTGAGGAGGTTGGAGTGGGGCGAGGAACGGCCCCCCCCGGGTAGGAGGAGTGAGGGCGGAGAGCGCTGCGCAGCCCCCGCTGTTCAGGTGGAGGGAGAGGGTTTTGGTACGGCCCCTCCTCGGTCAGCGCAAGGAGAGGCTAGAAGGTGCAGCACGGCCCCTAGCATTGAGGATTCCAGGGTGGAGGATGGCACGCCTCACCCGAGAGAAGAGGACCAGGCAGGGGTTTCTGCGACCCCGCCGAGAAGACGTCAAAGGAGTGGCGGGGCGGACGCCCCGGGCTCGCACGAAGAAAATCAACTCAACTCGGGCATGAGTTCTTATCCACAATGTTATTTAACGGGTGATGAAGTTGGATTGGAGGATTATGTGGGGCAGTGGGAGGTAGAGGGTTATAGGGCTGTAAGGGAAAGGGGGGAGGAGAGTATAACTTTGAGGTGGGATTGTGAAAAGGCAGGTGCAGGGTGGTCAGGGGGCAAGAGGTCGGGGGAACTATTGGCTGGGTGAGTCTGCTGACATGTTTTATCCCCGCAGTAGGAGCCCTCTAAGAAAGGAGATGAGGAGCATCGGTGTGGACGCCAGACCGCAGATGGCCTGTGTGGAAAGAGGTGAGCGGGAAAGGGAATGGTCATCTGCATGGCAGAGAGGGATCACGAGAAGGGGGATGGGAAAGGAAAGGTCTGGACTGCAAGGGGTGAGGAAAGAAGTTGGTGTGCAGGCCATTGGAGCCTTGGGGGACGAGAAGGGCATTTGCTCAGTGGAAGTTCAAACAGACAAGGTGGTAGAGCCATTGGTGCTCGAGGTGCAAGTTGAAAAGGAAAAGGAGGTTGAAGCGAAAGGCAAGGAGAAAAAACTGCCATACATGGGTATAACAAAACCGTTGGGAGCGCACTTGATGGCAGCGACCAGGGAGAAGATTCAGGCGGGGGAATTTGTAGATGTTTTTAAGTTGCTCCATAGGGAAGTGAGAGCAAAGGAGGGGTCTAAAGAAGAAGAGAGGGAACTGGCTTTGCGCCCAAGGGTCCCGGTGAGAATTGGACGTCGGCATTTATCATTTATGCCAGTGTATATTGTGAAAAATTCCCAGAGCTTTGCGTGGCCCTGCTTAAATATATGGACGTAATTAGGAAGGCTTTCACAAGTTTTGGGGGTTTTGCCTGGGTATGCTATTATGAGGAATTCAGAGCGAGAATGGCGGAGGACAGTCAGGCGGTCTGGGGGGAGATAGACATGGACATGGATCTTTGGCTGCAATGGATGGCTCCAACGAGGCCTGCCCCGACATTGCACACAGCAAGTGGCCTGCCTGTGCCTTACCGGCCCTTTCTTGTTCGCCCAGCCCATGAGGGGGCGGAGGGAGGAGGCAGAGGACAGCCCTCAACAGCATGTTGGGCGTTCAATAAAGAAGGCTGCACGAGGTGGATGTGCAAATTTAAACACGAGTGCAGCAGGTGTCCGGGTCGGCATCCGGTTACAGATTGTTTTCAGGCAGGGGACAGTGGGTCAGGGCGAGGAGCGGGGCAAGGAGGTGGGGGGGAGGACCGCATGCCAGGTAAATTGGGGTGTGCTGGTAGGTCGGGCTCAGTTTATCGCAAAAGGAGGGGGGGCACAAGGTTTGAGGAAAGGTTTTTGGGGGCGACTTAAAGGGGGTAGGAGAAGGGTGAGGAGGAAGACGCGTAGGTAGGGGAGGGCCGCAGGGGGGATGTAACTGTGGAAATTGTTTAGAGGTGGTGGCCGTTGTTTTGGAGGGCATGCACGATGGTGGGAAACCCTCACGCTTGCCGCACGACAAGGTGAGTAAGTTGCAGGCTGCATGGACGGAGGTGCGGGAGCGCTTCTGGTGCAGCAGAGGGAAGTGATGAGATGGGTCTGCATGGACAGGGGTGCATTAGGGCCTCTGGGGCAGCTGGGGGAAAAAATGGAGCAACGAGGCAAGGTGCTGGAAGAGGAATTTATATGGAATGGAATGCATGGACGAGGGCGCAGGTTTGGCCCCTGGTGCAGCGGAAGGCAAAGAAGGGGCCTGCATGGACGGGGGTGCACTACGGCCCCTGGTGCAGGCGGGAAACAGGTGATAAGGGACGCAAGGAGCTTGAAGATTAGTTATAGGGAATGGACTACATGGACGGGGGTGCACGGGGGCCCCCGGTGCAGGGTGGGCAACACAGGGACATATCAGTAAGGAGGGAAGGTGGGGGCAAGCGTGAGCAGGAGGGTAATAGGTTAGGGGGAAAAAGGGGTCTAAGTGGGATTAGGTGTATTGTTTAAAGGTTAGGTGAAAGGTGCGAAATATAGGGGGACAGGTAGGAGAGGGCCAGGGGTGTTTCCGGAGAGGGATAAGGAGATGGCCAGGAAGGATAGGTTACTGAGGAAGGTGTTACTAGTGGATGGGAAAGGTTAGGAGGTTGGAACTCATTCAGTTGGGAGGGGTGCAGCATCTGAAGGTAGCAGGCTGGGCTATTCAGAGGAGTAGGTGCAAAGGTTGGGATGCTGGAAGTAAGGGAGTTACAAAGGGTATGTCAGGGTCCGGGGCAAACGGGATTTCTTTAAATACATTTTCAGTAGGTAGCAGGAGTGTTGCAGTTATTAGGATGTTGTTGCTTTGTAAGTGATTTTGCAATTTCTTTTTCAGATGCTGCTAGGAGGTCAGGTCAGATGTCAGAAATCTGGTTTGTGGGACATTCTATGGTTAAGTGGGCGGGGAAAGAAGCTGTGAAAAGGGTTGTTGGCAGGCAACTGGGTTGCAGCTATAAAGATGTTGTGGTAAGTTAGTCCGGGTTTAGGGGGCTGCGCTGGGATCAGTTGCTTCCTATGTTGGCTGGGTTGAGGGAAAGCTATGGGCCTCCAGAAGAGGGGGTGATTATTTATGGTGGGAAAAATGATCTGGTAAGGGATACGGGTGTGGCTCTTCTTAAGAAAATAAAAAGGGATTTTGTTATGGTTCCGAGAAGTGTGGCCTCAAGCATCTGTAGTAGGGACTAAGTGGTTGTCGCAGAGAGTTTGGAGGGGAGTGAGAAGTGAGGGAGCGATAGGGCGGGCAAGGAAGGGGATAAACAGAGATATGGTAAAGTTTGTGCCTCGGCGGCGGTACAGGTTATGGACGATAAGAAAATAGTCTATGAGGGATTCATGATCTTTGGAGAGGATGGTGTACACTTGTCGCTTTATGGGAATAATCATTATCTGGCGGACTTGGGCTCTTGGCTGGGAGATTGGTTAAGGAGTTGGAGGTAGAGATAATTGGTGGGGGGGTGGGGCAGAAAGAACACCTCGGGGGAGGGTTTTTCTGGTGCCGGGGGCATGGCTCCTTTTGATGTGGGGGGAGGGAAGCACAATGGGGAATGGCACGGGAAATTATGGGGTGGTGCTGTTTGCCCAAGCGGGCCACCCCGGGGGAACAGGTATTAAGCCTGGAGGGGATGGCCCCGGGGAGAAAGCGGGACGCCTGGAAAAGGTGTAAGGAGACAGTAGGGTCCAAGGGATAGTTAGGGAGGAAGTGGCTTTAATTAATTATTTAATTGTTGGGGGGAAAAGGAAAATGTTTAATTATTTAATTGGTTGTTTAAAATAGTTCTTTAGTCTGTAAGGCCATGGAGCCAGGTAAGCGTTTAATTGTAAGCATTGGCCTGTCACATTAAAGCGACCTTTTCCACTTTTAAATGAGTCTGGGTTTTTGTGCAGTAAGCCAAAATGACCCTGTGCTCACGAATCGCTACCAATCCTCACGATATCTGAGCAATATAAAAACCATGCACCTCACAAAAAACGGTGATCGTTTGTGAAAAAGGCCACCCTGCACATAACAAGCAGTTCGGCAAAGATCAGCACAAAAGAATGTGGACTGCATCATAAAATGCTACCACTCTACGTGGACTTAGTAAGTATTATGTTTATAATGTTTAAAAACCAAAGAAAGAACATAATTGAAAATCTCTGGAAAAAAGAAAAATGTGAATGGCTAGGTAAGACTTCGACTATGAATATCATCGGGAACTAACAATGCGCGTTACATTTAATGTTGACGCCCAATTGCTTTTTCGGGCACTCGAATTCCTGCAGTAATGGCTGCTCACAGGTGTTTCGTTTCCCACTGAATACTTCCTGGTTTTTGTATCTGGAAAAAACAGACAGATTAGTTTGAGAATCACATACATTCCCTCTTCAATGAACGAACATTGCAGGCAACATTTACCATTGTTTTTACACAACGGTGTTATTTCGGCATGGAATCCCGGACCTACCTGGCTTTCCATGTCGAACCATATGACCCATTTGTGAAAACAATCATTATTGAATGGAGAGGATGGCTTATGTGTTAAACTATGTGGAATCAGCCTCCTCCTGCAAATACAGGCACACTCAATCAAAATGAGCCCACAAGATACAATGGGTCTCATTCTGAGATTGGAGGTAGTCATAGCGCTATTTGCGCCATGACTGCCTCCATTAACGGTACCGGCACTGGTCTTGTTCAATGGGTACTTACCGGTGTAGTCCGACCTTTGCGGGACCGGTACGTCCCCATTGAAAAAACCATTCCCCATTCCCATTTGAGCCCCCATAGGGATCAATGGGAATGGGAAGTAGCCAATAACGGTACCGCAATTTGCGGTACCGTTATTGGTTCTGATTTCCCTTAACGGGTCCCGTCCATAACGCCTGGTCAGACCAGGCGTTTAAAGGAGGGACCCGCTAAGGGAACTCGTAGTAGGGTGGTAAGGGATTACCGGCACCGCTCTCCTTGCCGGTGCCCGTTATCCCTTACCGCCCTACTCGTAAGGAGTCCCAATATGTCAAAATCCCCAATGAATTGCCACTGCATTAAAATACTCTCATCAATATCCTGGTTAGCATCTGAGCCAAATCTCAAAGTCTAGATGTCAAGGGCTCCCCTATGGGCCACAGGGGCTGCAAACGCCTAACCAACATTACAATTATTTCCCACTACATCACTAACGCTCAACATCTACATTGACGGTCATCAAATCTTACTTACTGGCCATGAGATACTGTTCCATCTCTTTATCGAAATATTCAATTTCTTTCTCATGCCTTGATTGTCTAAAATATTCTTGAAACACTGCACCACTAAAATGACCGCCCTTTGGAATATAACCCTTGGAGCTACCATACAAATACCAGAAATTCAGACAGGTTGCAACATTTGAGCTTTCATCATAACTCGGATTCCATACCTCAAACAAATAGGAGATATGCATTAAGATTTAAGATAAAATACCACACACTCTTTCTGATGTGGATATCATAACACAGGTAGCCATTCAGTCAAAGGAGTAGCCTCCTCTACTGACTACACTGCCACCCTGAAATCCACATGCTGTTGGTGTCCTTCCGGACCGTCCCTCATTTCCTAACCTCAACCCACCTTGACAAGAAACGCGCACCTTGGTGGCCACACAGTCACCACCCATAAAACCATAACAAGGCAGCCTACCCTCCACAAGGTGCACACACCTGCCCAGGTGCCCAGGCCAGCACCCTAGTCCCCCAAGGCCTCCCCAACTCTCCAACAGCAAAGGGCACTCCACACAGCTAGAATTGATTCCACTTATCAGGCCTAATGCCGCGACTAGCCTCCCTAATGGCAACCAGGCCCCACAAGCCTCCTCAGTGCCTGAAACCAAGTTATCACCAAGCTGCAAAATACCAAATTCGCCAATGACACCACTAAAATGTGCCCTTGTCAATGCCAGATCTAACCCTGCGCACGCCATTGACATAAATGATCTCATCATTGACCTCACCCTTTATGCCCTTGCTGACATGGAAACCACCCTCAATGACAAGAGTGATATCCTCTGTCAAACTGTCTATCACAAACACAGAAACCGTCTCACTCCACATTATCTATCGACCTCCAGGCCCAGCACCCACCTTTGAAGAGTACCTTTTACGCACCCATAGCTCTTTCTCTAGCAAGCTCGCTGATTGCTTTAGGCTTCCTACACTGCGTTAGCACCCCTACACACCTCAAAGGTCGCATCCTAGACTGGATTGCAGACCTCAAACTGCCAAGTCACCATCTGCACAAACAGCCCATGCACTTTTGCTTAAATATGATCTTAAATCTGTTTGATATACTAGCACTATGTACATATACTGCTTTGTGAGTAACTGGTTTTCAGCAACAACGTCTTGATGCTTCAGGGTTTATCGTGCTTTATAAATGTAAAAAGAAATAAAGAAATGAACAGATAATCTTATACTGCGAATTTCCCTGGACCTATTTGAAGCACTTTTATCGTTTCTACATCAAACCTCCCATTTATTTAGGCTATCGCTCGAGTATCGGCTTATGCTACCACATGTTTCAGATGACGCCTTCAATACAAAGGCTCAAATCATCCAATTCTGCAGTAGTTGGAATGTTTAAAGTCAGTTACTCAGATGATCTAACCTTGTAATTGAGGTAAACCCAGGACCATACGCCGCCAGGGCAATCATCTTCCGCAAACGTCATTATGCAAGCTCCCATATCACACAAAAAATCATATTCTCTAGTCTCCAGAAGGACCAGGTGTCCACACAAATGGTTCTTGTAGATAATGCCTCTATTCACATGCCTAAAACCAAACTCCACATAGAGAGGCAATCATATTTTCGCAGCTGCTACCTCATTTCACCAAGACTTACATCCCAACTGGCCTGCCGTATGACGAACAGAATTAGCAAATGCCAGAAAATTTGCCTAAGTACTACCTCATTTAAAAAAAAAAAAAAAGATTACTGGAAGTCAGCTCGTCCGGACAGTTTGAAAGAGTCTCAAACTTCTGGCCAACAGATATCTACTCAAAAAACCTGCTACAATCCCACAAGATTCTCACGCCCCATCTGTTCGAGGATCACCTGATTTACTCAGCCACCTCATATTAAACTGACAATGGCGCAAAGTCGAGATCTGTTGCTGCCGCTCGGTCTAGCAGATATGCCGCTGGATTATAAGTGGCGGCATGGTCATGTTATCCCACATTTTTTGTGTTCATATGACTTGATGGGTATTTTGCGATTTACCTTGGGAGGTACTCCAAACAGAGGTAAATCCACCAATTGTTGCTATTGAGCTCTATGACGTATACCCAGCAGCGTTATAGGTCCCAGCAGTGTTATAGGTGTAAACCCTCCACTTTGGTCCAACATGTAATTTGGTGGTGCTGTGAAACATTGTTGTAATTCTGTTACTGCCAAGAAATTATGGACATTGTATTTTTACTACACCCCCACACTTTTAATGGTTCCCATCGTGCCATCACAACCGAACTGTAATAGGTTATTGGCGATGTAATTTTCTTATTGCATGTGAGTAGTGATTTTGCTATCTTCCGTTATTGTAACATTATTTACAGATAATTCAGGCCGCCGTGTATTATAATTAGACATTGGGCCTCGCCGTTAACCCATTAGCGCCTGATTACGAGGTCCCTTTGCAGGACCTGACCTTAACGGCTGGTCTACACCAGCCGTTAAAGTAGGGACCCGATAAGGGACCTTGGTGCTAAGTACGGTACCGCAATTTGCCCTACCGTATTTAGCGCCTTCCGCATTCCCATTGAGCCCTATGGGGCGAAAATGGGAATGGGGAAGGGCCATGGAGGAAGGGGGAATTACCGCCCCGCCAACCTTGTAATGGGGTGGTAATTCCACCTTTCTCCATGGTGGAGTCAGTGGGCCTCATAACGAGGTATGCCGGTAGCCATGCCGCTATTGGCGGCATGGCTGCCGGCAAAACCGCATCCGTGTCCGTGTCCTCGGAATGAGGACTTACCGGACCATTCCGAGTTCGGATGGCCCGGTAATTCCTCACTCGAGGAAACAGACACGGTTCATCCCCATTCCCATTTCAGCCCCCATAGGGCTGAATAGGAATGGGAGAGGGAGTAAACAACGGGCCATTACGAGATGGCCCGTTGTTTGCTCCCTCTTCCCCTCGCGGGACCCGGTATGCACGCCTGGTTTTCCCAGGCGTGCTTAACGTGTCCCGCGAGGGGACCTCGTAATGTGGCAGAACGGGTTGAACGGCGCCGCAGCCTTTTACGGCGCCGTTTAACCCGTTCCGCCAGGGTCGTAATGAGGCCCAGTAAGTTACCGGCATGGACCATGGTGCTATTAGCACCATGGTTTTCCGCCTGGGTCGTAATGAGGCCCATTGACCATTAAGGGAAGTTTAGTCTAGGCACGGGCAAGGCACCCAGTACAGGTCAAACGGCGAGCTACTTTAGAGTGATGCATGCATTATGCAACTGCTGCCTCCACTTGAACGTGGGACGCATTTAAAGTAAAACACGTCCATATGGCTGTGTCCGTGATTGTGTCCCTCTTCCTATTATGGCCTGCCTGACTTTTTCGTTCATGGAATTTGTTCCAGTTACAGACTTGCATCTCGCATCTACTATTCTGCCTTCCGTAGTGTTTATAAACATTACAGTGGAAACATTGTACTGCTGAAGCTTAAGCCATATTTCATAAAATCGGTTGCATTTAATAACGTGTGGCATTGCGTACCGTCGCTAACTATGGGGTTTATAGCCCCAGAGCCGTGAATTGGCGTTAGGAGGGGGCGTTCATTTTCAATAGTGGCTCCTTCACGTACTTCGAAGCTTTTTCCTTCAATGTGATCATGCGTCAGGCGTTGCTATCAACCGTTCCATAGGCTGAATATTTATTGCCTGTGACAATATTCCAGAGGATCATCCCAGAATCATATATGAACTCTGTCCATGGACAGAACACACGTGTTCGTTCGCTGCTAGTTCTCCCTTCTGTGTTGCGATGGGTTTCCGGGTGTTCTGTTTCCATCCATTTGTTTTGAATGCTTCTAGCGGGAGCGCGCTTCTGGTTTCTGATTCAGCGCCATCACAGACGGAACTGAATGCAGCCGTCTCCCCACTCATTCCCGTGCAACTGGTGAACAAAAGTTCCCAAAACATGAATAATGCATCTGCGCTACGCTGCCTCCCTTAATTATGCCTGAGATAAATGAGAAGCGGCCATATCGTCCTCATCCATCTCTGGGGAAAGTGAGAGGGCTGGTTTCATTCAGCGGCATCAGAAGATAAATAGAATTCTCATTATGCCATTAATTTTGGAACCCTTCAAACTCATTAGTAGAAGTCTATGGGCATTATTTACAAAAAAATTGCGAAGTCCGCGCTAGCAGTGGTGGGTGGTGAGTTTGAAAGCTGGTGGGGTGTAAATTTCACAGGGGGGTGGAGGGGTTCCCCCCGCGAAATATTTTGAAAAATGGCCTGCAAAATGTGCAATTTACTGTCCAAACCCGCCAAAGTATGATATAAAAAACATTAGGTTTCACATACTAATGGTGGTACATTATTCTTACTTGTGCAAGTGTTATGGTGTATTTTACAGCAGCTTGTATTGAGAATAGCTGGCACAATGGTGTAAGTATAAAGAAATGCATTATATAGTCAGTAATGATGGAAAAATATAATTTTGTCATGCTGTTACTGGCATTCATATGTGTTCATCCTCTTACTAAGGTGGGATTTTAGGCATGTTCTGAAAGAGGAGAAACTAATCTAAAATATCACTTTTTAACCACTTCATGCAACATTTGTCCTACCTCTCATGGCTGTCGCCGTTGCTGCCTCCAAAATCGTTCCGGCTCTGGTCTGGTGGATGGAGTAATTACCGGTCCATTCCGAGGTCGGCGGGACTGGTAATTCCCCATTCACCAGAGCAATTGCGGTACAGTTATTGACCTCGTTATCCCTTTCCGGGTCCCGTCCTTAACGCCTGGTAAAACCAGGCGTTAAGGAAGGACCCGCAAAAGGGAACTCGTAGTAGGGCGGTAAGGGATTAACGGCACCAGTGCCCTTACCGGTGCCAGTAATCCCTTACCGCCCACTTCATAATGAGGCCCATTGTGTTTATCAAGAATATTTTAACTCTCTTCAAGGTGGAGAAGAAGTGCTCAGACTCAGCTGTTGTGATGGGTGTATTAATCAGAATTTTTAATAACTGCGTTGTTTCACAAAATGCTTCTTCGAGATTGTTTTCAAGGAACAATTTTAATAAACAAATTGCCCCACTTGCACTACAGAAGCCCAGTCTCTCATAAACAATTAAAAGCTCAGTGCACGGTCTTTCCTTGTTTAACATGGGGTACGCTTGGACAGTTGCAGTCAGTGCATCATTGGGAAAGGACTGTCCATGTGTTTGAAATAGGTCACGCTGCAACAATTTGGCCCCCTCCAGGTGTTTAGTAAATGCAAAACGTTCTTGGGCTTCTGTAACTATGATATCACATACTTCTTTTGCCAAACAATTTAAGTGGTCATATTTATTTTGCTACTTGCAAAATTTGCCTCTGGTGGAAGTTTAGCTTCCAAGTTATCAGTGCATTCACGTACTCTGCCAATGCACTTGATAAATGTTGCAGTAGCTTTCTGCACATACACAGAATCAATATCTCGCTTCTGAAGATGGTTACATACATTGTTAACATGGGGCATTATGTCATTGAACAAAAAAAGGAAGAAAAGGAACTCGTTCTCTTTCAGAGTTCGATTTAATCCCCGGGAATCATGCACAGTAACCCCCTCAAAATCATCCTGTTTTTCAATGATTTCAAAGCATCTACGGAGCGCTTCCCTTTGCTGATATATGGCTTCTACTACCGAATATGGTAGCTCCAGCAAGTGCAAGATGGTCTTGGAAGTATATCTGATACCTAATCTAGAACTTCTGTTCTTTTTGGAGAACAAGAACAAAATGTACAGAAGAGAAGCCAGAGACAACAGTAAAATAATTAGAGCTTCTGAGATTTTGAAGCTTGTTCTAAGATGAGGTTAAGCTGGTGTGCATAGCAATGTACATAATGGGCATTGGATAAACTTCAGCTACTTTCTTTTGGACGCCACCAGACACCCCTCTCATTACACTGGCAGCGTCATATGTTTGCACAATAACTTGTTTGTGTGGCAATCTTCAGGGAATTCTTTGTCAAATGTTTTCATTATGGCAGTGGCAATGGTCGGCGCACTAGAGTCTTACAGAGGAGTAAATCCATAAAATCTTTCAACAATTCTGTATCGTTCATCAATGCAGCGATAGACTAGCACAGACTGAGTCTTTGTGGAAACATCGGTTGTATTATCTGCCTGTACAGCCACATCATTTGTGCTTTTTAACTGGTCTACAAGGATCTATCTAGTGACCATGAGCATGCACGTAAGGACAAAAGGAGCTGTGCACTGTGTAAAGCAGCTCAGGAGAGTTTCTATGTGCAAAGCGGGTAGGAAACTACGCTCCCCATGAACCTTAGTTTTCAGTTGGAGGGGAGCAGGTGTGCTGGCTCATTACGCTACTTAAGCCACTCCCGGCCCGTGCTGCCTGTTGGTGATTGTTGGCGTGCAGGCATGGGCCGGAGGAGGGAAGCTGTTCATTTGGAAATGTCAGAGACTGGGAGGACCCGGGCCAGGCGGTGAAGTCGGGAATTTCAGAAGTGCTTTGTTCCTCATAAGGGAGTGGAGCATTACATGTTTGGAGGTTCATGCAGACCCGGACCGGGCGGTGAAGTGACATTTCCTAGCAGTGCTATGTCAGAGCAACCACGGCGGGTGACCTTCCAACGCAGGAGAGTGCATTGCCTGGGAAGGTGCTGGCAAGCCCCCGAGGCCTCAGTTAAATGCTTCCATGAATTTGAATATGATATAAGGGTGCATATATCATTTATTAGGTGTGGGACGCACCGTGTATCAATTTGGAAAGCTTTTCTCACTCGCATCCTAACTTAGGGGTAATTACCTGCTGTAGGACTACACGTGTATGTTCCACCATTGAAGGCTCACAAACTCATGCTGGCCACGCCACGACTCATGGAAATATAGCGCTCAGAACAGTAAAATGTGGGCAAAGACATTGTTCATGAAAAGCAGAGGAATGCTATGTTTGTTTGTGGCTGCTTGCCTCTTTGTTACATTTCATGTCAGTTATGAGTCATTTATGTTCAAGGTATAAATTAGCCTTCGCTGGCTGACATGGCAGGAGGGTTTTGAGCCACTCCCATGAGGATACTGTCATGATGCCTACCTCCAAGGAGCCAGGTCCGACCCAGCAACCCCAGAGGCAGGCATCATTCCCCCCAGGGAAGTGCCAGCGGGCCCAAGCTGGGGCCCTTTGGACACAGTCCTGGCGCCTTAGGCGCCAGGCTCATGTTGGACCCCTGTCCTGGCGCCTTAGGCGCCAGGCTCATAAAGCTAGACATGTGTTCAAGTGTTTTAATGTGCACTTACCTGATGCAGACCATGCTGCTACATCCAGGCCCTCTTGAGGCCTGAATGGAACTACTTTACCTGTGGGACTACTTTCCACCTGGGTGTGGTCGGGGAAGGATACATACCTGATCGGTGGAAGGATACATACCTGGAACTTCTTCCAAAGCTATTTAAACCACGCCCGATCAGCAACTCACGCTTCGCGTTGTTCTGCTCCTCGCAGCTGGACGCTCACCGTGTCAGCTCCTGCATCTGGACTTCAGCCATGCCTGTCAGCATCCTGGGTCACCTGCTAAGAGAGAATTGGAGAGAAAGAAGACCTTACCTGCTAAAGCTGCATCACGGAGACTTCACACCGACAATCCTGAAAGGGAAGACATCATTTTAAAAGCATTTCGCTTCGATCGCTGCAGCGCTGCATTTCACTCACCTTTCCTGGGCACCTCCATCTTCAGCAGCGATCATCCGGATCCGCAGCCACTTCCCAGAGCCTAGAGAGAAAAAGACAAGAACACAAGGTGAGAGAAGGAAGGGAATAGGAAAAGCTCAGTTTCCTTCTAAGACTTACCTGTTGGGTCATTCCCGTTTCATTTCGGGTCCTGTCGCTTCCTGGCATTCCGGACCACGGCCCCTATGGGGAAAAAAGACAAAGACATTGAATGAGCGAATGCAAAGACATTACCCGAACGTTCATCCAGAACGTACCTGTCATTTACTGGAACTGCACGTTTCACTTCGGGTCGGCGCCATATCTCTGGCATTCCGAACCCCGGCCCCTAAGGGGAAAAAGACATAAGCGTTAGCGCTTGCTGCAATAAGACAATGAACATTATTATTAAGCTTGGACTTTTGAACTTGCTACAGAACTCTTACAGCGCCTTACCTGAATAGTCAAGCTTATTTGAACTCCCATCAAAACTCAATCCAGTGAAGTAACTGGGTTTCAACGCGCCCCTGCATCAGAAGCAGGATGGAGAACTCATCCATCCAGACCCTAAGGTGAGACTTCACGGGGAATCGTGGAAGGGTATCGTGGAGGGTTGGAAGGGAGTGGGAGGCTTCAGCATTATTCCGTCAGTAGGTAATACTCCCTTTCCACGCACAGGGGAATATTCCTGCAAGCCAGAGAAGCCAGAGTAGAGGGGCCCTACCTGTCCATCCTCAGAGTCCTGCGCTTCACCATTGAAGAAGCATCAGCACTCGAAGCCAGACCTGCGCCTCCGTGGGAATCAGGTGAGCGTGACAGAACACGAAGCCTACCCACAATTTCCCACCCGGGCGCTATGGAGACTTCCGAGACAGATCAGCTAGCCCAGCTTTTGGGGGAATTACGGGCAGAAGTGCACTCAGCCCGCCAGGAGACTAACGCTCTCAAAAGAGAACTGATCCTATCCAAGGAAAGAACAGATGACCTGGCCAAAAGGTTATTGCAGGCCCAGGCAGGGCACACTCCTTTATCTAATTCCAGAGGTACTTCCACATCTATGGGTTTGAATAACCCGGTACAAATCAATCTACCTGGACACATGCCTTTGGCCCCGCCTGAGCGTTTTGCGGGGGATCCCAAGAAATATGCCGTCTTTATGAACCAATGTCGTTTACACTTCCTATGCAGACCCGGGGCCTTCCCTAACGACCAGACCAAGGTAGCCTTTATACTATCTTACCTCAGTGGCAGTGCTGCCGATTGGTCTATTCCATTGGTAAATCAGGATGATCCCATTCTCCAGAATTTTCAGGGTTTCCAGGCCAGCATGGAAAGATTGTTTGCTCGACACTCTCAAGGACAGGCCCTTGATAACGAACTGCTATCCTTACGACAAGGTAATCAGGATCTCCTGTCCTACGTTGCCACCTTTAATAGACTGGTTGTGGAAACTGGATGGCCAGAAAACAAAAGGATCACATTGTTTCATCGAGGCCTGCGCGGAGAGCTTAAGGATGTTCTAGCTCAGATAGTAGATCCACCCCAAGTCTGCGCAGACTACATAGACTTGGTGGTTCAACTTGATCACAGACTTCAAAATAGAAAAGCAGATCGGTTCAAGTACGAAACCCGAGTACCGATCAAAACCCACGCTAACTCCAAGAGTACCGACGTATCCGAACCTATGCAAATCGGCGGTGTTAAAGGACCATTAACGCAGAAGGAACGAGAGAGAAGGCGGCAAATGCAACTTTGTCTGTATTGCGGGACTTCCGGTCACTTTCTTCGAAATTGTCCGGTTAAACCACCTAAGAAGGTGGTTGGAGCCACTGATAACGATTTATTGACACCTGATTCGGGAAACGACCTAGCCCGACAAGCGTAGGGGTCCGCTTGCCGAGCTTGGAAACAAACTCTTCGACCTCGCATTTTGTCATGCCAATGGTGCTCGTGGACCCAAAACAGCCTCAGCAGTTGCATGCTATAAAAGCATACATCGACAGTGGAGCTATTGGAAATTACATAGACCGTGAATTGGCTTCCAGGATTAAGCTGCCTCTCCGCCCCAAAGTAACCCAAGATGTCATTACTACAGTAGATGGAACCGAAATAGCCTCAGGGCCTGTAACGCATTCCACTGTTGAAATGACACTGGTGGGTCAGGATGGAAATCGGGAAGCAATCGTGTTTGATGTGATCAAGGCCCCACAATTTCAAGTAATTCTTGGAATTCCTTGGTTAGAAACACATAATCCCAGAATTGACTGGCGAGCAAAGAAGATAAGTTTTCCTGATTGTGAACCAATTTGTTATCCAAGAAATCCAGTTATGGGTCTAGCCTCAGCAACTTCCACCCCTGTACAGCTACCGTCAGAATACCAAGAATTCCAAGACGTTTTTCAGAAGGAACAGGCTAACACGTTACCTCCCCATCGGTCTTATGATTGCCAAATCGATCTAGTACCCAATGCTCAACTACCTTGTAGTAGGATTTATGCTCTTACGGAACCTGAGAACCAGCATTTGCGTCAGTATTTAGATCAGTACCTAGCCAATGGTTTTATTCGCCCGTCCAAGTCTCCTGTCTCCTCAGCTCTGTTCTTTGTGCCGAAAAAAGAGGGCGACCTTAGAACATGTATAGACTATCGCGCCCTAAATCAAATAACGATTAAGAATCGTTATCCTCTGCCCCTGATCCCTGAGCTTATCGACCAGGTGAAAGACGCTTGTGTGTACACCAAGTTAGATCTTCGAGGAGCTTATCACCTGGTGCGTATAAAAGAAGGCAACGAATGGAAGACTGCATTCCGCACCAAATTTGGGCTCTTCGAATATCAGGTGATGCCCTTCGGTTTGTGCAATGCACCTGCCGCCTTTCAGTACTTTATGAATGATGTTCTTCGGGAACTTATCGATGTCTGTGTCATTGTTTATATTGACGACATCCTGGTGTACTCTTCTTCAGAATCCGATCACAGAAAACATGTTAGGGCAGTTCTTGAGAAATTGCGCCAGCACAGACTATTTGCAAAGCTCGAAAAATGCGTTTTTCATACCACAGAAGTTGAGTTTCTCGGATTCAACCTGACACCTCAAGGAGTCCGAATGGACTCGCGAAAGGTGGACGCCATCCTCAAATTGCCATCTCCTAGCTCGGTGAAGGGAGTTCAGAGCATTCTCGGCTTCGCCAATTTCTATCGAAGATTCATCCCGGAATTTTCCCGAACAGTCCAACCCATCACAGCTCTCCTAAAGAAAAACAAACGCTTTGATTGGACTCTTGAGGCCGAACAAGCCTTTCAGGACCTGAAAACCAAATTCACCTCTGCACCTGTATTGAAGCAGCCGCACCCAGATCTCCCTTACATTGTGGAAACCGACGCATCCAGTTCAGCCATGGGAGCTGTCTTGTCGCAAAGAGACCCAGAAACTAACCAACTACACCCTGTGGCCTTTTGGTCCAGGAAATTTTCTCCTCCTGAAATCAACTACGCAATTACCGACAGAGTTACTGGCTATTAAATCTGCTTTCAAGGCTTGGCGTCACTACCTTCTCGGGGCAAGACACACCATCACCGTAATTACGGACCACAGAAATTTACAATATTTAAAGACGGCCAAAGCTCAATCTTCACGACAACTCCGATGGGCTCTATTCTTTGCGGAATTTGATTTTGTAATTACCTATCGCCCTGGCTGCAAGAATGGTAAAGCGGACGCCTTATCCCGGATTGGCATGGAAGAATCCAATTCGAGTTTAGAACCTGTGCCAATCATACCTGAACAAAGAATCTTAGGCCTAACTTCATTGCAAACTATTGAGGACATCCAAACGCAAGTAAAACAACTTCTAGACTCTTCAGCCTTACTGGAGTCAAAAGGGTCCTCATTACACCGTAAAGGATGATTTACCCTACTTCCAGGAGCGGTTGTTTCTGCCAAATAAAGAATTGCAAGAACTTGTTATTGCCCATCATCATGAATCATTAATGGAAGGACACCCTGGTATCGCTAAAACGGAGGAAAAAATCAAACGCCACTTCTGGTGGCCTTCTTGGAGAAAAGACATAAAGTCTTTTGTATTGTCTTGCGGAATATGCGCTCAAAACAAGGGTCAAAAGAAAAGGCCAGCCGGCCTACTTCAACCCTTGGATATTCCACCGGCACCATGGCACACCTTGTCAATGGACTTTATAACTGACCTGCCTCCTTGTGCTGGTTACAACACTATCCTTGTAATTGTGGATCTATTCTCCAAAATGGCCCACTTTATCCCTTTAAAAGGTTTGCCTTCACCTTCCACCTTGGCCAAGGAATTTCTGGAGAATATAGTTCGCATACATGGTTTCCCTTCCATATTAGTCTCGGATCCTGGAAGTCAATTTATCTCCCATTTTTGGAAGAAGTGTTGCCAACTAGCACAAATAGATGTGTGGTTATCCACCAGCCACCACCCCCAGACCGATGGACAAACCGAGAGAACCAATCAGACTCTCGAGCAATATCTTCGGTGCATGTTACACCAATCCGAGTTAAATTGGAAAGACATCCTTTGGATCGCAGAATATGCATACAACAATTCAGTGCATTCTGGAACCGGACAAACTCCTTTTTATACTTTGTATGGTCACCATCCTCGGACCTCTGACCTAGATCCACCTCTGAACCTGGAAATGCCCACAGTAAAACATTTACCCCTCAAGGGCCCGCGAACCTTCAATCCCAGATTCATAGGACCTTATCCCATCAAGGCTATAATCAATCCCGTGGCCTTTAAACTGGATTTACCGTCCAACATGCGTATTCATCCAGTTTTTCATGCATCACTTTTGAAGCCAGTACAACCAGGGACCCGACTGTCCAAGCCTCCAGACCCAAATCAAATTGAAAGGGAATTAGAATTCGAAGTTAAAGACATTTTAGACTCCAAGGTGTTAAAGTCAAAACTCTTCTATCTTGTTGACTGGAAGGGATATGGACCTCAGGAGAGATCGTGGGAGCCTAGTAACCATGTTCACGCACCTCGATTAATACAAAGGTTCCACCAGAGATTTCCGAACAAGCCAAAACCCCCGGAGGGAACAACCTTGGGAGGGGCCTTGAGGGGGGGTACTGTCATGATGCCTACCTCCAAGGAGCCAGGTCCGACCCAGCAACCCCAGAGGCAGGCATCATTCCCCCCAGGGAAGTGCCAGCGGGACCAAGCTGGGGCCCTTTGTACACAGTCCTGGCGCCTTAGGCGCCAGGTTCATGTTGGACCCCTGTCCTGGCGCCTTAGGCGCCAGGCTCATAAAGCTAGACATGTGTTCAAGTGTTTTAATGTGCACTTACCTGATGCAGACCATGCTGCTACATCCAGGCCCTCTTGAGGCCTGAATGGAACTACTTTACCTGTGGGACTACTTTCCACCTGGGTGTGGTCGGGGAAGGATACATACCTGATCGGTGGAAGGATACATACCTGGAACTTCTTCCAAAGCTATTTAAACCACGCCCGATCAGCAACTCACACTTCGCGTTGTTCTGCTTCTCGCAGCTGGACGCTCACCGTGTCAGCTCCTGCATCTGGACTTCAGCCACGCCTGTCAGCATCCTGGGTCACCTGCTAAGAGAGAATTGGAGAGAAAGAAGACCTTACCTGCTAAAGCTGCATCACGGAGACTTCACACCGACGATCCTGAAAGGGAAGACATCATTTTAAAAGCATTTCGCTTCGATCGCTGCAGCGCTGCATTTCACTCACCTTTCCTGGGCACCTCCATCTTCAGCAGCGATCATCCGGATCCGCAGCCACTTCCCAGAGCCTAGAGAGAAAAAGACAAGAACAAAAGGTGAGAGAAGGAAGGGAATAGGAAAAGCTCAGTTTCCTTCTAAGACTTACCTGTTGGGTCATTCCCATTTCATTTCGGGTCCTGCCGCTTCCTAGCATTCCGGACCCCGGCCCCTATGGGGAAAAAAGACAAAGACATTGAATGAGCGAATGCAAAGACATTACCCGAACGCTCATCCAGAACTTACCTGTCATTTACTGGAACTGCACGTTTCACTTCGGGTCGGCGCCATATCTCCGGCATTCCGAACCCCGGCCCCTAAGGGGAAAAAGACATAAGCGTTAGCGCTTGCTGCAATAAGACAATGAACATTATTATTAAGCTTGAACTTTTGAACTTGCTACAGAACTCTTACAGCGCCTTACCTGAATAGTCAAGCTTATTTGAACTCCCATCAAAACTCAATCCAGTGAAGTAACTGGGTTTCAACGCGCCCCTGCATCAGAAGCAGGATGGAGAACTCATCCATCCAGACCCTAAGGTGAGACTTCACGGGGAATCGTGGAAGGGTATCGTGGAGGGTTGGAAGGGAGTGGGAGGCTTGAGCATTATTCCGTCAGTAGGTAATACTCCCTTTCCACGCACAGGGGAATATTCCTGCGAGCCAGAGAAGCCAGAGTAGAGGGGCTCTACCTGTCCATCCTCAGAGTCCTGCGCTTCACCATTGAAGAAGCATCAGTACTCGAAGCCAGACCTGCGCCTCCGTGGGAATCAGGTGAGCGTGACAGATACCACACAGTGGCAAGATAAATGTTGTTGCTTGTGCTCTTGTGCCATTATGTGTACGCTGCTGCAGTTATCCATGGCCATCAATAATGCTTAATGTGCATATGTTTGTTGCTGACTAGAAGGGGAATAGGAATACAGGAGTAGGAGGATATATTGTAAGGGTAATCAAGAAAGGTATTGGCTAGGCATTAGGAGGTTTTTAGAGGTATTACTGGCTGCATAAGTGTATGTTGCATATGTTATGTTATTCCCCTATGTTCCCTATCCCTATCCAAATACAAGATTCCTAAACCTCTTTCCAGTGTCCCTAACACCCCCTACCTAGCCACAACCTCTCCCTAACCCTCTTTCCCCAATTGGCTGCTTCATGGTGCCTGTATATACTAAAACCAGGAGCCCGTGCCAACCAAGGTGGAAGGAGTCAATTGCATTTGGCTTCTGTGGCTAGGAAGGAGTTGTGTGATACTCCAGGGGTGTGACAATGCAGCCAAGCAGCTCATTCTGAATTGTTTTTGAAGTGCCCTTGCATACTGTTGCATTCTTTAAATGCAGTTCCATTGTACTGTCTATGCTGGATACAAACTCCACCAGCCCTCTAAATATACCAGGATTTAAAGAATCTTCAGTTTCATCATGGCCACGTACATCCAATTCAAACGCACCTCAAAAACGCATACAGTCGATTAACTTTGACAAGATGTATCGGTTTTTATCCACATCTTCATTAGGCTTCATCACGCTCCAGCGATAGGCATCGTCCAACTGGGTTGCAATGTTTAAACTTCCCAGCATGCGTAGCTGTAATATATTCTCAATATGAGATTTGCACGATTCATGTCTCTTGCTTTTTTCTGACAAATGCTTTAAGTCAGAGACTCCTGTTTTTGTCCAGGACTTTTCACCTCCAAACAGCAGGCAGGGGAAGCAGAACAAAGACAGCTTAGCAACACTACCAGTGACCCATGTCTTCTTTTCATACCAAACCATGGAAAATGTGTGTTAGTGCTCGATATATCATTGGTATGACCTCATAGCGCTTATGGGTTGAATGCCCTCAGGGACCATAGTCCAGGTCAGTTGAGAGAGTAGGGTATCAAAGGGTGCTTGGGTGCACTCAGTATGTGTGCAGCTGATGCGATGGGCTGATGGTAGCTGCATCCTAACATTAGGTGTGGTGGTATTGAGATCAGCTGATTTGTGCAGTCTGGAGGTTGGGCTCTAAGACTGGATTCTGGCTGCGTTAGGCCTGTGTAGGACTGTTATGTGGGCAGCTAGGCCAAGTGTTTGTGGGTTACAGCTGCGTTCTAGTAGGATGTTGAGGTGTTCATGGAGTATTGTTCGTATGTGAGCAGTTATGCTGAAATTGATCAAGCGGTGTAGCTGTACTCTATTGTGTGTTGGTGTAGAGTAGAGATTCGCTAGCATTTACAATCATGTCCAGATGTGACGCAAGCCAATATTCATGGTTAAACAAAATGTGGCACTAGCTAACATTCGCAATCCTGTCTTGATGTGACGCAAGCCAATATCCGCAGTTCAACGAAACGTGTCACAGGCTAACATTAATAATCCTGTCTAGGTGTGATGCAAGCTGATATTCATAGTTAAACTAAATGTGGCACTGGCCGATATTCACAGTCCAGTCTCGGTGTGACGTGGGCTAACAATCATAAAATATATATAAATGTGGCACTGGCTAACATTCCCAATCCCGTCCAGAAGTGGCGTGAGCAAACAGTCACAAAATATCTAAATGAGGCAACAGCCAATATTCACAATCCTGTCTAGATGTGCCGAGAGCTAACAATCTCAAAATATATCTAAATGTGGCACTGGCTAACATTCACAATCCTGTCTATATGAGACTCAAGCTAATATTCACAGTAAAACTAAATGGGGGACTGGCTAACATGCACAATTCTGTCTAGATGTGATGTGAGCTAACAATCACAAAATATATCTAAATGTGGCGCTGGCTAATATTCACAATCCTGTCTAGATGTGACTCAAGCTAATACTCACAGTTAAACTAAATGGGGCACTAGCTGACATGCACAATTCTGTTTCGAAGTGACGCATGTTGATATTCACAGTTCAACTGAATGGGGCACTTGCTAACATGCACAATTCTGTCTAGATGTGATGTGAGCTAACAATCGCAAAATATATCTTAATGTGTCACTGGCTAACATTCACAATCATGTCTCGGTGTGACGCACGTTGATATTCACAGTTAAAACTAAATGTGGCACTGGCAAATGTTCACAATCTTGTCAAGTTGTTAAGCTGGTTAGTATTAACATCCTGGGGAGCTATGTGTGGAGGGTAGGTGGAGTGGCAGGGATCTGGAGTAGAGTGATTGCTCTACTCCCCACCCAGGCCACACCTACCTATCACCACACCTATTCTGTTAATACTGTTCTAAAGAAACATTGTTTACAATGTGGGGAGAAATGTACTTTGATTTTTCTGACTGCATCACACAACCCCTACCCCTCCCAAGCACTGTGGGAGCAATGGTAAAGATTAGAAAGAAGGCATAGTGATGTTTCAAAGGCCGTGGGATTTTTCAGCAGTAAAACTGAAATCACTGTATGCCATTCAACTGGAAGATACCAGGACATCATGAGGTAAGTGGGTCCACCACCCAATCCTATCCCTCAAAAAACAGTTTCCAAATGGACAAGTTTGCTTCCGTTGAACCATAAGCAGGCTTTTCAGCATTATATGGCTTATGACTTTCTATTTTCACATGCCACCCTCTCAGCTAGCCATAGATAGTATTCTGTAGTCTGTATTGGTCATCTGATTTTCCCCACCTCTTTGATCCCCACAAACATGGGCTTCTCTTCTAATTTTTTTAAACAAGATAGCTGTGTGTCTTCTTCACTATAGGTGAACCCAAACATAGTTGGAGCACCCTGAGCACCGAAACCTACAAAAAGACTCATGCTAGATCGCCTGCCATGTCGTTCTGGAGAATGGTCACTGCAATGAACTCCTTTGCAGGCTATGCGAAAACCAAATCCTGGAAGGTGCACTATGGAGCATGAAGTCCAATGTTTTTAGTTTCACAATTATCCTGGACTGCTTGGATTTGTTCATGCAAGGTGTTTTCGATGGTCTGTAAAGAGAAAGCGAGCGACTGATCTGAGAAAGGGCAACATAGGCTCAGAGCAGTATTAAAATGGTTTAAGACATGAAGGAGAGAGTTAACTGCTTGTAACATTGAAGCTGCACCAGAATACTCTCATTACAATGTGTAAAGAAACTACCAGCAACTACAACCATGTGCCAGTCATCAGTTGTATAATGTGGCAAAAAATAATGTTCTATAATATTTTCATTCTGGGGCTTTAAATGTGCGCTTTGTGGAGCTCACATTACAAAATTAATTTGCTGCAGCCCTTCAGGCTGTCACTTGGCTATAGGGCAATAGGCCCATGGCTCAAACAAAAACCCAAAATGCTGGTGCAGGCCAGTTTTTCTGGTCAAAGTGGGTCACTTTGTTGTCCATTGTGACTGAGGCAAGTTGATGATAAGTAATGTTACCATGCAGCTACTTGGTTTGACCAGTGTTGCTGAGTACATAGTTTTAAAATGCACAATTTGCACCACATTTTATCAAAAAAACTCCACCTTGGGTAATATTCAAACAGTGTCACAAAAGGAATGAATTGTCATTTGCAAGTGTGGTGGGCCACTTTTTCATTGATGCCTGTGACAATTGTATGGCCCAGTGCAACTCAGACGGGGGCCTGGGCCATAAAATTGTCTCGGGCACCAATGAAAAAGTGGCCGACACTGTGTGCACTGAATATGCCTGACCTAATAGTTTAATTTGAACCCTATTCGCTAGACATCAATGGATTCCCTATCTCAATACTGAGTATATGCAACTGATGCAACATGCCTCATAACCACGCATAGAGAGAGACCATGGCCAGGCCTGTTCTCACGGTGGCCCCTGTGTGACACGACCCACATGAGGCAATCCGTGTTTGCATGTTGTTTTTTTAGCACTATTAGTGTTTGGACAACACATTCTGCCGCTGGACTCACAAGTAGATCAATCAATGATAATTTTCAGACATCCCACGTGGTAATAAATACAGTGGTGAGAGGCAGTCGGTCCCCGAGAGTATGGAATGCTCTCACAGTGAGACTAGTCCACACTCTGGGACCAACGCCTCTCACACACATTACTAGGGATAAAACAGGACACATAGGTAGCAGGGGCACTGTGGCCCACAAGGCATCCCACTACCTGATAGTAGGACCAGGTAGGTAGAGAAAGGTCCAGGCGTGCATCACTTACTTTGAAAGTAAGCGGAGCGCGCCTGGGCCAAAAACGGTGAGCACTCTGCCAGCAAGCAGGGCAGAGAACACAAATCACTTTGCTGCCCGGAGTGAGGATGTGGGGATTCAGTATATTTTATACGTTGGCAAGATGGAAAGTTACACTGTACAAAGTACTAGGGCTGTACCGAATAACATATTTAGTATTCGGCCGAATACTGAATAGTTTATCAACTATTCGGCCGAAACCGAATATGAAGCCGAATAGTTGCTTTATGTAATAAATCAGGTTCCAAACTTGAAAAAACACACGTATTAAAACAACAAATAAATCACCATTTTAAATGCATTCTATACTTTTATTTCTCTTCATTTTAATTAATGTAGCATCTTTATTTAAAGTATAAAAGCCAGAAAAAAATCAGATTTAACCAAAACGAAGGGACCAAATGTACAGAAAGTTGTTGCATATTCAAAACCAGTGCCAGTTAAAGTAGGAGGCTTCACAAATGCAAAAGGACTAGGTTGCAATGAACAAAATGGATATTGCAATTTGCAACTGCTTTTGTGAATCAGATGCATTGCAATCTCTATCCAGTTGCAAAGTCGATGCAGTCGAGTTTCGAAACTTCTTTGAAGCTCATATAGAAATGTATAAAATGGTTCATGTCGGCTCATGCAGGACACAAGTCAAGAGGAAATCTGAAATGAGTGCCATCTCGGCACCACAGAAACGACACTCACTTGTGTCCGAAATACCTCGAATATAGCGGATCTCTGTGTTGTTTCTGTGTTGCCGAAAAGGAAAGAATTCGCCATCTACTAATGGTCTGTCCAACGATCCAAGCGATAAGATCAGCATACCTTGACCACCTTTGGTCAAATGGACATTTTGATGCCGATCAATGGTGGCTTAGATTGATTGGAGGAGACAGAACAACGTGGAAAATTGCCTTGGTGAAGATCATTCAAGAAACATTGAAAATGCTGGGCTGAGGCCCCTCAGGATTCGTGGAAATACAGGAATAAGAATTTTGTAAAGTTCCATTTTGGAACATATAAAAATAAATCAAATTAAAAAAATAATAAAAAAATAATTGTATTCAAATGAGAATGTCAAAGTATTCGGCAAGAGCTAAATAGCAAGGAACTATTCAGCCGGAGCCGAATAGCTTTTTTTCCATCTGGAATTCGGCCAAATACTTACTCGAAGCCGAAGTTCGGTACACCCCTACAGAGTGTACTTTGAGTTTTAAAATTTTATTTCAAGGATATGAAAGATAAATCAATACTAGCACAAAGTAATCGTGACGCAGGCCCAGGGTTTACCCCAGCAACATATCAAAAAATTGCACCTCCCACAATGCACTGTGCTGAGATAATGGTGGACATGAAAGCGGAATGTGTCCGTTGGAGGCCTGAGTTGTTGTGCATGTGGGTGGCTGGTGGTTGGTCTTATATGTATGCACTTAAGTGTAACTGGAACCTATGAACTTATATAGATATGTGCAATAAAGCTTACTTGGACTTCCTAGCCAAGAGGCTCACAGCTGGTCTGTGTCTGGACTACAATCAATCCAGCCCTAGGTTACAACCCTGGGCCTCTTGCAATCATCTTCCTGATGTAATGAACCAATCAGAGCCCCAGACATTTATATATATGAACAACTTCCACAGTTGTGTTATTTAACACATCTGTGACAGCCCATCGCATGGCACAATTCACAGCATTTGTGTGGCATTCTATGGCGAGCAACACCCATTCCCTCACTTCTACCACCCTCAACCTGCAATCTCCCTTTTTCCTAACTGCATCCTCCCACCACCCTAAAAACAAATGCTGCAATAAAAGGCAGTGAAATATTCCTTCACCAAATGGAGTAAAATGATAGCAGCCAGTTGGGGGATACCTATTTAACACCTATTTGTGTCTTTTCACACCATGACCAATCCTTATTTTTCTGTTTTTTTTAATGTAAATGGGAGAACACATTGTCAGAGAAAAACATTTTTGTTCAAAATATTAATTTCTGTAGGCGTATTGTGGAAGCAAGAAGTCATTGTCAGTGTAAACTACTAGTACCTGAGCTTTTCAGTCATCCTGATGCTGGGCTCCTGACTACCATGCAGTCAGAAACTGCATCTCCCAAGATGCACTCTACAGACCTTTAGATCTTCCTTGGGCTGTATTAATAGCATGAACTTCATCTCCCAAAATGCATTGTGCTGGGCTTCTGGAAGCAGCCATCCACCAACACCAGAGTTAGAGGGACGCTTACCTATGTTTAGGCAATTAATGGTGCCCAGAAAAAAATAAGTCTAAAAGTGTAGCATTATTTTTTCGTCCTACAAACTAAAACTTTTTGAAGGAAAAAGCTAGTGCCATTGGGCTTTGTCGTGCGTGTTCTAAATGCAGTTGACTTTATTTTCAATTTGCATAACAAAATTGATTGTGTTATCAATGAATGCAAGACAATAATTTGATAAAATGATGCAATTATGAATTCATTTTAACTCTCAACAGTTATTAAATAAGAAGATGAATAAGATAGCTTTTATTTGGGCGCGTGCTGCCATGGGTTGCAGAGCCTTGTGGGCACCCTAAAGTCATGTTTCTTCACTTACATGGCATGATGGATGCCAGCCTCTGTGTCACACGAGAATCTACTTCTGACACCCAGGCACAGAGAAGATCATCTTTTATGAAAAACTGGAATTGGTGCCTGGTTTCTAGCACAGCAACGGCCTTTCCCACAATCATTTTAGCGACTCTATGTCCAAATAAGCCATCTTTTAAATTCAACTTTGAGCTGGGAAAAGCATCTCTCAATAGACACAAGTTGCTTCCAATAAACAACGCAAAACGGCCACCAACTACATTCCAAGATTAAAGGCGGCACAACTGCAGGCAGAACGCAGAGTGCAAAAGAGTAGGCCCTGGGCCTGTGGCGCGCTCGGCGACAGCATCTATGGTTCGATGCCCTGCTGGCAATCGAGTGACACATTTATCTGAAACAATGGCACAGCTTTTTAATCTTTATTTTATATTTGTACTATGAAATTGTGTTAATTTGGTGCTAGCAACAAATGTCCATTTTGATAAAAGTGCAAAACATACAATAATGTGTTTCCTAATAACAGAGAAAACATGGCACAGCAACACAGCAAACAGTGGTGTTGAATAATAAAATATCAATGTATGGATGCAAAACTATGTACAATGATGGAAAGAGAATAATGGTCCTTGAAAAAAAGTGAAACAAAAGGAAACCTACAACTAGAGAACTATGTAGGAGAGTCAGCGGGCTAGTCCATGATAATTTCGGGCAATGCCTCAGCCAATGCCAATTCCCCATCCACATCTGCCTCTTGCAAGCAGGCCTCCGTTGTTTCCCGGAGAGCTTGCAGGGTCTCCCTCATTGCAGACTCAGTCTCCTCTGCTGCCCTCAAGAATCCTCAAGGACTGCATCTGCGCCAACCTCTCTGCAACCTCGGCCCTGGCAATTGCCACCTCATGTGTCTGCTGCCTCTCTTCATCACACTGCCTCACAAATTCCACCTGTGCTGACACCTGTGCCTGTAGGTGCTGTCTTTCCTCCTACCTCACTCACGCCATGTGTGCACTCCCTTGCCTCCTGCTGCTCGCAATGCCACCCAGGATTTTCCTCCTCACTGACTACATTTCCTGCAACCTGGCAATGTGTCTGCGGTGCCGGTACTCCTCACCGACTAGATCACAGTCTGCATTGGGGAAGTACAGCACCTGCACTGTCATCAAGTGCCTGGTGTTCATCCACAGCCCGTTCCCCGTAGGTTCCTGGCCAGGCTCAGTGACCACCTGATCTGCAATGGTACGTATTTCCACCTCCACCAGGGACACAGGCACATCCAGACTGGCCAATAGTGGGACAGGGATACAGGAGGCCATGGTGGTAGCTGGTATGGAGGCCTCGGTTGTGGTTGACTGGGGCACAGATGATGAGGAAGAGGGGGGCCATTGCAGTGGCCTGTCCGGAGATGCCTCCGGAAAGCAGAGCTGTTGCCAGTTGGGACAAGAGGCAGCCCATCTGCCTGTGATACTCTACAAGCAGCTCATGAGTTTCTTGCAAAGCATCATGGACGGACGCCTGCCACCTTAAGCCACCCATGAACAGTGACATATCTGGGATTGCCACATCATCTGGAAGTGCAGACTCTGTCAGGGTAGAGGCATCGGTGAAGGTGGGTAGTGCTGCAGCAGATGGCACCAGGACAGGAGGTTGTGTGGACCCCACAGACACCCTGCACAGCCTCCCGTCTCAAGGCCAGGTGTGCAGCCTGCAGATCCCCCTGACTACCCCGAGCTGACATGGTGGGCAGGCCTGCAATGGCCTCCTCCTCCTTCTCCTCCACCATCAACGCAAACACTATCAATGAAGTCTCCATGCCTTGGGGCTCCTGTGCGGTAAAGTCACCACCACCACCCTGTCCCTCTGCTTCTGAGGTGCCCACCCCACCGATGGAATCCTGGGACTACTCCTCAGCAGCATCGCCATCTGAATGGGATGCTCCCACATGAACATTGGATACAACTGGGTGTGCCAGGGGTCTGTGCCTGCATTTGGAAGCCTTGGCCCTGCAATTCAGCTCCATAGTACAGGTTGTACCCTCTTCTACAGCCACTCCAACTGTGGCCAAGGGAACAAAGGACATAGGAATCAATCATAAGTGCCAATGCATGTGTACACTCATCAATTGTATCAGTAGCATGCTGTCAGCATTAGTCAACAAGCAACTGCCTCACACACACACAGGCCCATGCTCAGAAATCAGAAAAAATCCAATCTCACAACTGAATGCAAAATGATAAGTCCCAATAATGAGACATGCACATGTGAACATAACACATGAACGTCTGGCCACATATGCATGACAACAACTAATTTCACATCCCAATCACAATGAGGCTGTGACCCAAGTGAATCCTGCAGGCAGGGCCATGGAAAGTGTCCATAGCAACATAGACACATCTCGATTCAACCACATCTACCAACATGCACACCTGACAGTAGTCCAGCATGCAGCACTTACATTCACCTGTTGCTGAGGATCAAGCAGCAATGCTGTAGCTCCCACCATGAACAAGTGTCACTATGACATACCATGTATGCCCCCTCAGTCAGTGGCCTGACAGGTCCCAATGTGGATCCTTATAGTCAAATGCACTAAGTTGCCATGACCACACAGCCAAACACATGTGTCAGTCTCAGCTGCTAAGTGGGGATGATCATCATACGCAATTGAACAACCCGTAAAGGAGCATGCATGAATGTACCTCACATGCCCTCAACATCTCAATCTGGCAACTGTTCCTGTAAGAGGCCATTCTGTCAGCATCTCACAGTGCATGGACACAAGTTCACTTTGTCACCAGAAGCTTACTGAGCTCATTCATACACCTGTCCACTTTACAGATGTGTGCCATTACATACATCCAGTGTCAGAATGAGGCTGCATGCCAGCTGGAAATTGTGCAACAGACATTCCATGAAAAGCAGTAACATGCACAACTCATGCATACCCATGCAGGACATGTGAAATCTGTGGAAATGTTTCGACATGTGCCTGCAGGTCAACGACCTGGGCATGGCAAGCTGGGTTTATCCTCTCCAGGATCCGGAGGTGAAGGTGTGACACCTGATGGTAGCCTGCACAGTGCACCTCCATGTAAGCACCTACCTCAAGGGACGCCTTTGACTGACTCCAGATCCTAATGTCATCTGAGCGGTTCTTTACACGGTCCACTGTATGAACTGCCACCCCTCCACATTGATGGCCGCCGTGATGTCTACCTAGATCTTTTGACGGCAACAAGTTCCAAGCTGCTTCTGGGAACCAAAGAGGGCATCATAATTTGCCAGGACCAGTTCACCCAGGATGCCACCTTCTGCAGCTGAGAAGTTGACAGTCCACAGCCTCACCTTTGGGGTGTTGGTCGATGTGGCAGACATGGTGCACCTGAGGCTGGTGGGGTCAAGCGGGCCCTGATTATGCATACTGTGGAGGTGTGGTGATGGTATACAGATGTGGAGGTCCTTATATTGCAGATGAAGTGGTCACAGAAACTGACAGGAGAGGCACAGAAGAGCAGGCTATGGGGGAATACCAGGCACCCCAAGGCAGTGCTAGTGGTCAGCAGCCAGTGACACACTACAAGAAAGCAGGATATGTAGAGGTTTGGAAGCAAAATATGGGTGGAGGAGGCAGATGTGGCACAAGGCAGGAGTAACAGCAAGGCACTTGTGTCTCCACTTCAGGCACGAGGCAGCATTGACAAAATCAAAGTCAGGGCCCTATGCGTGTACATTTCGTGCCGCAAACAGGGCACATATGCACTTAAAACTCTGTAAATAACGTGCTCCTGAGTGTCTCATATTTAGGGGGTACTGTGTAGATTTAAATCCTTGCACTGACGTGTTGAAATTTAGTGGGTACTAAGCAGATTTGGAGGAGGCGAGATTTGTGTTTACCTTGCTGTGAACACGGCTTGCACCATGAGTGAAAGGGCTCCACAAAGAGGAAGAGGATGGGGACGAGGGCAGAAGAAGGGTCCAGCTGCTAAATGTGTTGGTGAGCCTACAGGTGCCCCTGTACCACCAAGGCCCATTAGGGCCAAGAGGGGCCAGCTTGCAGAGTAGCAATAGGCAGCACCCCACGAAGAGGCATATGTGAAGGAGAAGGGACCACCAAGTAGGAGGTACTTTACAAATGAGGAGCTAACAATCCTCACTGATTATGTTGAGAACACCAGGTCATCCTCTACCCTTGAGCTGGCAGTACCATACCTGTGACCCATCGGTGGAGGATGTGGCAGGTGGTTACAGATCTCATCAATGCCTGTGGTGTGGAGAGGCGCACAGCGGACAAGGTCCACAAGAGGATGGGTGACCTCATTAGGTGGACCAAGGGGAAACTCAGCAGCAATTTGCCTTCTGCCGAGGCTACTTGAGGTGGATCACCACATGTGGATGGCTGACTCCATTTGAAGAGTTTGCCAGGGGCATCATCAGCCTTGAACAAGTGGTTGGTGTGGGAGGCATGGATATCAGGTGAGTGCCACATGTGGATGAAATATTTGTTTTCCTCAACACATATTTGATATACTATCACATGTTGTAGTGCAGTTGGTCATGGTCCTTCTCACCCATCCATAAGTACTATAGTAATGTATAGATGTACACCTCCATTGCATGTTGTGCATCCTGGAAAGTGGATGCTTGAACCATGTTAGCAGTAGACATTGATCTTACAGCACACATTACTGTATACAGCAGTGGTCTTTAAATCTTTTTATACAAAGTCCCCCTTGACGCATATGTTTTGAAGTTGGGCTTCCCCTGTCATCGAGGTTACTGAATGGGGGTGGCCACGGCTTTTCAGAGGGCACTGACTCATGTTTCCATGGAGTCGATGTGAGTGAGTAGCATGCCATGGTACCAAGTGCCTACACTCTCATACATTCCTCTCAATGAGAGTGAAAAGGATGAATTCAACATCAGGTATTTTTTGTTAGCACAATTAGTCAAAGAAGAATACCACTGTTCAAATGAATGAGAGTTGAGACATCTGCCTTTGTGGCAGGAGGCATGTGGCAGGAGCTTTCTCCAGCTACCTTCTGTCCCATGTTGTTTCACTACAGAGGCACAGAGGTTGAGTGCTTGGGTCCCAACCAGACAGCACCATAATGTTAGTGACTATGGATGGGATGCATGCAGTGCAGCAACAGACTCCCTTCCATTGTCACTGTCTGCTTGTCTAGTTCTCCCCTCTACCCTTCTGCCATACCAAATCTCTCTCTTCCTCAATTCTATTCAGTACTATAGTTTCCTTCTTCCCTAAACCTGTTCTAGCTCCCTGCTTCGTCGTTAGTCCGCCTGACTGCCTCCTTCATCCATTTGCCTGCGCTCTCATTTTCGCACTTAAATTATTTCCCTCTTATTCAATTTATCTCTTTGTTGCACACTTCTAGCTCTCTGTTCTTCCTCTCACACTGTCACCTCTCGCCCTACAGTTCTATTATTTATGTTGCTCCCACCCAATGTTTCTCTTGGCTCTCTATTCCACTTAACCAGTTTCTTCAATGTCCTTCCCCCCTTTTGTGTATGTTCTTTCCCCTTTACCCATTCTTGCCCTTTTCCCACTCCATTTTGTTTGTTTTAGATTCTCTTCAATTCTGTCCTTTTTCCTATTCTCTCTTCTCTTTCTTACTTCTACCCACATTTGCTGTCCCTTAACTTTCACCCATTCCATTTCTCTCTAATGGCACAGATGGGCTAAAAACAGTGATGTGGACGGTTGCCCAGAGCAATGGAAGTGGTTCAGATTAGTTCAAAACATTCCGCCAATTTCTCTCTAATGTCTCTCAATCTTCTGTCCGCTTTCAACCTTCTTTTCCGTTCTTCTCTCCGTCCTCTCTCTCTCAGTCTTAGTCTCTCACTCTTAGTCTCTCCCTCGCATTCTGTAGCCTCTCCTTTCCAATTCTGGCTGTGTCTTCTCTGACATGTGCTCCGTCTCTGCCTCTTATATCCACTATTCAGTCTCTCTTTGTTCTATGTCTCTCTTAATAAACTTTAATCTATCTCCCTCCTATTCTATGTCTTCCACCTATTCTGTGCTTCCCACCTATTCTGTGCTTCCTACCTACTCGGTCTCTCCCTTCTATTCTACGCTAATGTGTCTTCCCTCTTATTTTGCCCTTCCTCTATTCTCTCTCTCCGTCCTATTTTTTCTTTTCTCCCCTTCCATGCTATTCTGTCGTATTCTGTCTCTACCTCATATGTTTTTCTCTCTTATTCTGTCCCCTTCCTATTCTGTGCATCCGGCTAACTTTGTCCTAGTATGTACCTCACTATTATTCTGCTCCTCCCTCGTTTTCTGTCCCCACTTTCCATTCTGTCCTGTTTTGTCACTCCCACCAATGTTGTCCCTTAGTGACATTCTGTCCCTGCCTCCTTTCACAATAATAATAATTTATATTCTACCAAAGTATGGGGCTAAACCAGCCAACATAGGTGTATATCTTTACTTTTCGTTCTCACCTACTTGTCCTCTTTCTCTTCACCCCCTTTCTTAAAATCATGTTCTCTCTTCTCTAGACCCAATTCTGTGTCTCTCCCTCTTGGTGTCTTGCATGCTCCTTTGTCCTCCCTTTTTTGTCTCTCTCGCTAGTGTGCACACTTATCTGCCTTCTTCCTTCTTCCCCCCAACTCGGTGTTGCTTTCTCCCGCCGTCATAGCCACTTGTTGTCCTGTTCCTGCATCCCATTCTGGTGTTTTCTGAAATCCGGTCGTCAAGGTTAATCTGTACTTCCTCATGACCCGGCTGTGTCTTCTGCTGTCTGGGCCACAGGGAAAGGCCAGAGATCACAGTGCCTGCCTTCATAGCCGTGTGCTGTCAACAACAAAAATAAACTCCATGCTGTGTTTATCAATTGAAATGCACACTGTAGGCCAAGGGGTGGTGCTAAAGGCAGTGCTCACCGTATTTATTTATTTATTTATTTATTTATTTATTTATTTATTTATTTATTTATTGGTATTTTATAACATGCTTAATACCAATACGAGTTCGGTTTCTAAAAGCGGATGCAGAATTCAAACCTCTGTTGCTCTGCGTGGTCTTACTTCCAAGACAAGACCAGCACGTTGCCCCTGTGCTATTCTCTGTTCCCTCCAGATACCGTAAGACAGCTTAGAATAGCTGAGCGGTGGCTAATTGTTTTTCAAACTGTGGGACATACGCCCCCGGCCCCTTGGTATGGCACCGAGCCCCACCATGGGGGAGGTGTCCTTCTGTTTGAAGAACACTGGTATACAGTATTCTTTAGAATTGTCGCTATATGTGACAATGGCCTGCAAAACAAATGTCGATTGACACCCTCACAGTGTCATGCTTGTGGATACCACATTGTGAACACTAATTGTGACTCACATGGAACAACAATGAGCATTGGCCGATGTCAAAGTAATCCATACACTGGCTCTGTCAGCAGTGAACATGGATGAGCAAGAATGTCAGTGAGTAGTTGCATGAGGGTGAGTTGAGTTCCAGTCAGAATTTGCAGTGGTTGAAAAAATGATGTTTGACAAGTGATGTTCATTCCACATTTGAAGTGCCAATTGTTCAGTGGTCATGTAAGTGCACACTTGCCATATCCATGTTGCACTTTCCTCACACATGGTCAAGATGCATGTGAGTGTGAGTAAACACAAATCTGGCCTCACCCAATGTGACGAAGGGGGTGATGGGGAGTTTAGCAACACAATTTCCTGCATGCGAAAACCTGATACTTCCGCATATTGCAAGAAGGCATAGATGTAGTGGTGGAGGGGCTCGGCTATTCAAGAAGGAACTCCATCTGTCTACTGTTTGATCTTCCACTCTCATACATGCATGTGTGTATGTATGGTTGCCTAATCCTCCAATTCTTCGCTTGATGCAGGACCTAATATGCACCAACATGATTGCACAGAGCATTGTATGTTAGTCACCTGTGCCTTCCACATTTCTCAATGCCCAGTTTCAATGTCTGATGTATATGTGGCTGTCCCTATTATGTCTGTATGCATTTTAATTCACAAATGCGTGTTTATCTGGGTAGGTATGCCTCTGAATATTGCGGTCTGACTTTGTGCAGGTGAAGACAAAGTTAATGAGGAGGAGGATGAGGTGGATGAGGCACAACTATCCACCAATGCAGCCTGGGGTGCTGTGCCTGGTGGGAATCCCCTCGTGCTGCAGGCCATCATCAGCAGGCCTGGCGACTCGTCTTCGGATGATGCTGCTGAATCTGATGTGGAAGGCATACTGCAGGCGGATTCAAAAAGCTATCAGGACTTTCTCACAAAGGATGAGATGGCGCTTTATTTCTGAAGATAGAGAAGGTGAAGGCTACTCCTACATGGGTCGAAAAGCGATACGTAACACAGATGTATTATCGCTCAGCCACTTGTGGAAGCCCTCACTCTTTAATATAGAGAAGGTGAAGGGTAATCCAACACTGGCTATAAAGCGAAACGGAACACACATGTATTATCACTCAGCCGTTTGAGGAAGCCCTCACTCTTTAAGAACAGCGCACACACATGGTGCGATTATGCAGACAACAGATAGACAATTTGGTATTCTATATATGTACTACCGCGGAAGCATGAAGCACTCATGCTCTGATCCCAGAAGCTATTCTGTTAACGTCAAGTACCTGAAAAGCCACAAAGTGTAATCCGGCTTAAATTCAAAATCCTGAAGAAGACACACATCAGCACCCAGAAGGGATTAGCTAGATTTGTTATGTTGAAATTATCAGATAGGGAAGTCATATGTGAAGATGTTGTCGATTATTTAGGACACCTATAGTTGATTATCATGTGTGGACTATCATTAGGGGTGGTTTCACCACTCAGAGCAAGAAAACTGTAAGCTGTAAAGACTTGAAGAAAGTTTCATTATTTGTATGCTGCTTTACATTTTTTTTTTGCACAAAAATGGTCCTTATTAATGAAATAATTCACTGGATCTGAAGAGAAATGGTTTAAGGCTCAAATTTTGAGCAACACTTTTTGTATAAATGAGTTTAATTTTATGTTTAAAAAATCTATTATTGAATATTTTTCCATGATGTTTTTATAATAAAATTATAATTAAATTGAATTAAATATTAAGGCTGCAGTCCTAGTCTCCTCTCCATAGCCTTTTCCACTTTCATGCAAGAAACACAGCATTAATGGTGTTTCAGTTCCACAGGGCATCACATTTGTTCTATATACAATAGTTCTAACCCCAGATGCCCGTGAAGAAGGGGTTTCCCACCATTAGATTTAGGAAGGCATACTGCAGGACATCACTGAGTAGTCCGGATTCAATGATGCTCCTTGAGTTCCTTGAGGCTACTCGGTACGAGGAGGAGAGTCAGGCAGTGGAGAGGCCTGCTTCAGTGGTGGGTTCTGTGTCTGCAAGTTTGCCTCATACCATCATGCAGTCAGCAGCAGAAGCTGATGTCCATGAGAGGGTTGTAGACCACCACCCTATGACCATCCACTCACTGTGACGGATGGGACCAGTCTCTGTCATCCCGGCTGAACGTGTGCCTGGCGGACACTTGGAGTTGGAGGAGGAGTTGCTGCGTGCAAATGCCGAGTGGGGCGAGGTCCTGCAGGAGATGGGCAGGGACAGACAGCAACTGGGGGAAAATGTAACTTCCTCCAAAACCGCACGCACTGCCGAACTATGCCTATTGTGCAGGAGAGAAGAAAGCAAAACAAAAGAGGTATTGGCTGGAAGGTTTAGAATAAATCTTAACCTCTGGAATTGCTCTAGGCAACCCTCCAGACCATCGGTCTTAACCTGCCAAGCCATTAGAAAAGGGGAAAGACTATATGCAAATCAGGCTTGGTCTCACCCCTAAAGGGGCAGAACAGCCCGAACTGCTTGGTCACATCCCTTCTTCATGGGACCACAAGCATCCCCAGACATGTTTCAGCCTTATTGGGCATCATAAGTGAGGAGTAGCTTGGGTCTCTAGGCCCAGTACCCATATGTGGGCATTCCTGTCCCATTCTGGGTGACAATAGCAAAACAAAAAAGGTGATGGCTGGAAGGTTTAGAATAAATATTAACCTCTGACATTGCTCTGGGCAACCCTCTAGGCCATTATTCTTTGCCTACCAAGCCATTACAAAAGGGGAAAGACCATATGCAACTCAGACTTGGTCCTACTGCCAAAGGGGCAGTCCAGCCGGAACTGCTGGGACACATCCCTTCTGCACAAGACGAGAAGCATCCCCAGACATGTTTCAACCTCATTGGGCAACATCAGTGAGGCGTAGCTTGGGTCTCTAGGCCCAGCAGGCATGGGACCCACGTCTGGGCATACCCCTCCCACTCATGGTGACAATAGCAAAACAAAAGAGGTGATGGCTGGAAGGTTTAGAATTAATCTTATCCTCTGGCATTGCTCTGGGCAACCCTCCAGACTATTGTTCTTCACCTGACAGGCCATTACAAAAGGGGAAGGACCATATGCAAATAAGGCTTGGTCCCAGCCCCAAAGGGGCAGCCCGAACTGCTTGGTCACATCCCTTCTGTGCAAGACCACAAGCATCTCCAGACATGTTTCAGCCTCATTGGACATCATCAGTGAGGAGTAGCGTGGGTCTCTAGGCCCAGCATACAAAGGACCCACGTCTGGACATACACAGGGGTTGCTTGTGTTTCTGTGCAGAGGGGACCTGGCCTAGCATTTCACAAGGTCGCCCAGAGCAATGCCAGTGGTTCAGATTAGCTCAAAAACTTCCACCCATCACTTTTTTGGTTTTAGTTTGTCTCCCTATGTGAGGGAAGGAAGGCCCAAATGTGGCTCCTTTGCTCTCTGCGCCATAGGGAACCAAGTTGCACCTCACTGAGGAGACCCAACAAGGCCGAAAGATGTCTGGGGTTGCTTGTGTTTCCATGCAGAGGGGACATGTCCTAGCAGTTTGGCAGGGCTGCTCCCATTGGTGGCTGTACCCCTTTTGCAATGGCGCAGATGGGCTAAAAAACAGTGGTGTGGAAGGTTGCCCAGAGCAATGCCGGTGGTTCAGATTAGTTCAAAACCTTCCGCCCATCACCTTTTTTGTTTTAGAAGAGAAGAGAGGACACACAACACCCGAGCCAGGTGACTCACAAGGAAGGTTCTACTTATAGTCCATCCCTGTGTGATGAGTTTTGGTCCTCAATGGAGATCCTGCAACAAGTAAATTTTACCTTGATGCACACCCTGCATGCAGAGCTGTTTGCCTCAAGCGCAAGCAACTGTCAAGACACAGATTCCTTGAGACAAACTCTGCATGAGAAGATCTTGACATAACGGCAGTTTCCGATGTGCAGACACGTATTCCTTGAGAGCACGGGGAGATATTAGCCTCACGTTAATTTCGCCGTCAAAACATTGATTCCGTGAGTTAATCTCAGCATGAGAAGTTGTTTACATCAAGGGCCAGGAGACGTCTGCCTTGTGGGAAACTGAGCATGCTGTTGGAGACATCAATGGTCAACATGCATGCTGGCTCTTTGGCTACTCACAATAGCCATCATCAGGAGATCGTTGCAATTGGGGCCCACATGCATGAATCCCTCTCATGGGTGGCAGTAGCCAATGAGGACCAGGCTTTGGCATTGCGTCGTCAGAGAGCACCATCCCAGGATCCACCAGAGGATGGGGGGTCCAAGTGAACCATGCAGGTGATGCCATTGCCCATGTTCTGCACAGCCCTCTACTGTTGCCACCACCATCCATTCTTCATGCACCCTGGTGTCCATGTGCCCATGGAGGGAGCATGGATTATTTTCCTTTTATTGTTTTCCGCCATTCAAGGTGGACTGTATTTGTTTTGTCCTCATGTCAGGGCCATTGTGTTCTAGATGGCAGTGACTCAACTGCTCATGCTGCTTGGCACATTTTTGAACTGGAGGGACTAGACACGTGGCCATGCTCAGTGGAGTCAACTGGCATGGTGTTGTGGACTGTTACAGCCTCCCACATACAGGTGAACATTCCATTCAACATTGTAGTGTTGTAAGTGATTTCAATATGGCACACACCCAAGTCTCGCCCAGCATGTAGTGCGCAAATTAAACCCTTATTTATTTTGATCTATAAGTTCAATATTCCGAATGATATACCACTCATATCATACCCTTCCCCTGAGACTCCCCCCACCCCGGGCACACTGAACCAGGAATCAGGCTAGTTTGCAAAGGTAAATATTTATTTATGTATTTAGTATTTAAGTCACAATATATTTTAATAGGTAACAACAATCACCAATGGGGTGACAGAACACTGAATACTATCTTAAATGCACTAGAAATCAAGTAATGAGCACACAAACAAATGCAGCAAAGAAAAGAATACTTTTGGATAGGTTTAGAACAGATAGCACTATGGTTAAGGGTCCCCCCTGCAACACCCCTCAACCCACCAATAGGCCATTTAAATAGATGTGAGGAGAGAGCAGGTATTCAGGAATAATGCAGATCAAACAGAATATCACTCCCACCTTCCCCCTTTAAACACAAGAAAAAAACGGAATTGACTTTTCCACTGTCTGAATTGCTTTGAAATTGGCTGAGCAAAAACACCAAATGTGGTCAAAAATGCTATAAATTATTATAAATTTCTACGGGAGCCGCTTTGAAAAGATGCAGGCAAACACAAGCAATGATGTAATCAAAAGGAAACCATTGAAATCTCAAAGTCAAAGCGGGAAATAATTTAAAGCTAATTCACACGTGTAAAACCTTTCAAAATGTCAATTTGTGGCAATCTTTTCCTTATGCGATTTTTGATATAACTGTTTCTGAGGGAGTTATAGAGGTTTTAGTGATAAGTGTTTTTCAAAAATAAAGACACGAGATTTGGACAAAGACTTCAGTTTAGAATCAGAAAATATGGCTTATGCTTTTACAGCGTTTGGCTAGGCAACCAAGTCGGGGCACAGTAAGCTCTGAGACTGATTCATGACTTCAGTAACAGATCCCCATCACTTTACCGGCGGCACCAGAGCAAAGACTCAAAGTGGGATCATGGATCAGAGTTACACAATAAAGATGACTATGAAAATGGTGCTTTAGCAACTAGACAGAATAAGATAGCACTAAAGATATTGACACTGTTACAGGTTATATAAGTAGGGCTAGTTCAGAGATTAGAGCGGGACAAAATAGCAAGGTATACAATAATATTCTAGCGTCCTATTAATACTCACAATCCACTGGGATTAAGATTTTTGGACAGTAAAGGTTCTGGTCAATGGATTGGGTCTATCAAGGAAAGACAGCATATCAGGTGCAGGACTGAATCAGCTAGGCTGGTCACCTTCGGCACAGAATCTACCCTTCTTGTTTCTGGGTATTTCAAATCAGCGGGATAGCAAGTTCATCAGGCAAGCCTTATAGTAGCAAGCCGGATAGTTTCAGGATGCTATTTCAGGATGCTTTCTAACACCACAGCGCTACACTGGGTTGAGAGAATAAGTTTGAGGATTAAGGCCTTGCTGAAAAGGGTTCAGCTGCTGCCTGGCAAGATTCTTGGCATCTGAATCTGGAAGGATGTTAAAGGCTGGATCTTGAATGCTGGAACAAAGAGCTTTGCTGGAATCAGAAGAGTGAGTGAGTGAGTCTGTGAGTCCCTATGTGTTGTCAGCTGTCTCTATTTATCCTTTCAAATGGCATCACAAAATGGGTGTATGGGCTGGCTTAACCAAGCTGCCCCTGTGAACTGGGATTGGATCAGGACCTCATCCCCGCCTTGCATCTGAGTGATTGGATCAAGGACGGATGATGTCACATTTATAGTTTGGCTTTTATAGTCCTTAGAAAATTCCCCTAGCCACTAGTATCAAAATCATATTTTGTCCTAAATACATATTTATACATTGGTAATCTCTACAAAAATCACACATAAAGGTTCCATATTTTATGTGGTAGCTGTTCCTCAAAATCCCACAGCTGTGGGACCTTGTTTATCCTTTCTGCAGAATTTTGCCCATTTGGCCATGAACACTTTTTCCAAACTTTCTGCAAATGTCCACAAATATGTGTGTTTACCATAGGGATGTGTGTGTAAAGTTTAACAATTCCCACATTAATACAGTTGTTATAAAACCACATATATTGCCATTCCTGTCCAGAATATGTTACCCAGTTCCACCGCCTCTTGAAACGTAAAGCCAAAAATTAGACTAACAAATCTGTCCTTTTTATATTTTTCACCACTTTGGATAATAAGTTATGAGTCTCTAAAAATTGTTCATTATTTATTCTTAGCAGCAAATGGTCTGCCATTTGTCTCTCCCTGGAGTCAAGAAGCAGCTCCCACCTTTGGGGAATTCCTTCAAGGAGCAGTTTACGACTCCTTCACACATCTGTTTCCTGGCCTGGGGATCTGCCATTGTTCATTCCCTGGCTGTAGACAAAAGTCTGGCCTAACCCACAATTATCATCTGCCAGTGAGTTTCTGCTGAGAGGATTTCCCTCCCCTTGGGGGAAACTTGTTTTGCCACTTCTTGCAGGCCCAGCCAGGCTAATTTATTCTTAATTTCTTAAAATCCAGCAGAAACCAAACTTGTTGCATCAAATAACATAGATACATTACTTTCTTTGCTTTAAACCTGTGGGATCGAAAACAGAACTGAGATCTGTATTCCTTTTAGCAACAATGTTTGCTAATCCGGCTGACTTTTAGTTTAGATACTTTGAAGTTTCATTAGGAGAGCTCACCTGACAGGGCTGTCATTCAAAGGTAGCCCAGTGAGCTGCACACAGGTTTTGACAAGACTGTCATTCACAGGCAATCCAGTTTTTGCTGAGAAAATGTAGTGCTCCTCACCTTTTAGGACTTTGTACATTCACAATACTTCATTAGATAAAATTAATTTTAGCGCCAAGCAAGATTTTGAGTGTTGAAACAGTATTATGAACAGGCCTTTTGAAGTTTTTAGCGACACAGCAAATGTCATTTACAGGCAAATTCTGGAGTTTCACTTGCAAAGTTCTGCTTTTCCCTCTGCACTCTATGTTTGCCTGTCATGGAGCCCACTGGCACATTTTCAGCAGTGTGTACTCTATTCCACCACACATGCACCATGGGTGGCAGGTGGTGCATCCATCTTGTTGTGTGTTGAAGAAAGCGGTTTTGGAGGTTTTGGTGCGCCCAAGAGTTTTGCCGCCATTGTTGCTGTTTCTTGCACCATAAATATCAGAGTGATGCTGCATAGAATAGCAGAGTGGGTCAATACATCCCAAAAAATCACCCCTTCCGACTTTGTTTTGACCTCCAGTCGAGGGGAAGTCGAGAGATTGGGATGTTCTTTTCTGTCCATGTGGAGAAATTCAGTTGCTTCTCCCATCATTGATTGAGGCGACACGCTCTCCTCGCCAGTTCAGGTTAGGATGGGACGATATTCCAGATTGCTTGGGTTTTTCCTCCCGGTCCCCGAGTTGGTCCTTCTTGGTGATTCTTGGGAAGATTCTTAGTTCCAATGCTAGAAAACAAAACATGCATGGTTATGGAAATGTTCCCACTACTGTGTCCACACATCTTCGGGGGATGTCAGCAGTGGTAAAGACACTTGCATACCTTAACAATTGGCTATATTCCCCATCTATTCTTGAGTGATCCTTTACTCATTTTCTTCGGTGCAATCAATGAAGATTTATTAATTTTTCTAGATGTCCTGAATTTCCCCCTCTGGGTTTCCGGTTAGCCTTTCTATATGCCGCAAAGTATGCCTGGGGTGGCAACTCTTTATCTGGTTTATGTGGACTCACTTGTCTTCTCCTTCTGTCAAACTGCCCTTGTGGACCCCGCCAAGTTGGGAGGAATTTGCGCTCTTTGGCTTGGTTCCTTTGGAAATTGTACAAGTAGAACCGTTGTCCTATTTGATGTTCCTTTTTAGTTTTCTTAAGGTCATAATGGGTCTTCATGCGGTGTACAGATATTTCTAGATTCCGCTGAGCATAGGCAAAAGCATGATGAAGGTATTTTCTCAGATTCCCAACATACTCATGAGTTGTGGAGGCATTTATCAAGGTCTGCTCTTGGGTTCTGTAGAGCAGATGCTGGGGTAGCACCATCCTTCGTCCAGTCATCAGCTCAAATGGAGACATTTTTGTTGCAGAAGAAGAAGTAGATCTGATGGCCATCAGGACAAGGGGTAATCGAATGTTCCAACTTGGCCCAGAATCTGCCATAAACTTTTTTAATATGCTCACAATAGTTTTATTCTACCTCTCAACTCCACCACTAGAGGACCACCGGTAGGCAATGTGTAGTTTCCTTTTTACCCCAAGTATCTCCCACATCTTTGTCATTACTTTGCTAGTGAAATGGCCACCTCGGTCTGACTCAATCCTTTGGGGTAGTCCAAAATGTGAGAAGATGTGATTGATCATCAGGGCAGCTGCTGTTTCTGCCTTGCAATTTGGGGCTGGGCGACATTCCAACCATTTAGTAAACAAGCATGTTACGGTCAACATATACTTGGTTCCCCCTGGAGGAGCGAATCACGGGCCCGATAAAATAGACTTGTAAATCTGACCAAGGCAGTGTCATCCCCCTCTTTTGGAGGGGAGCACGGTGTGTGAGTGATGTTGGCTGAAATTGTGCACATACAAGACACCCCTTCAAGTATGGTCGAGGTCCTGTCCCATGTGTGGCCAGTATGTAACCTCTCGCAAGATTTCTAATGTCGTATGAAAGCCCCGATGACCGGCTGTGGCTGCATCATGGGCGTGACTTAGCATCAGGCTTCGGAATGAGGTAGGGATCTGGTGATGGCCAGATATGGATCTTCTCACCAACAAACCATCTTGGATTCGGAACATTTTTGGACATTGCATCAACACTCTGAGGTCCTCTTTCTCAATGCAATCGGAATTGTCGGGGTGGTTCTCCCGGGGTCGGCTACCCTACTCGCGTCACCTGGGAAAACTCGTCACAAAACCTATCGGCACTGTGGATTGCATCCCTGAGTGGTAGGGTTAGTATATGTCCCCTATGTGAGGAAATGTTAGTGGATTAGGACGGGTCAGGTGGTACACTTGGGCTGTCCCTAACAGTTGTTACTTTAGAATTGTTACAGGTGGACCCTTGGTGATTGGCTAAGAGTACTGGTGTCAGTAATAAGCCCCCCTGTATTCTGATTGGTTCTCCCGCAAGCCCCCAAGCCTGCAACCATCGTTGTTCCTAGCTCGCGGTGTACCTGTCCTTAGCAACAATGTGCAACTATGTTTTTGTGCGGACAACGGACAAGTCTGCTCATGGGCTTGTGAGCGGGTCTTTCCCATCGCTGTAGGTGTCCATCTTGCAGCTTTGTTGTGGCAACCTGTGTCCCAAACGTGGGAACTGGTGACTGTCTGTCTCGTGAGCTTGGCACTTTGTCAGTTCAGCCTGGTCACGTGTGGAGAGACCGTGGCTGGAGCAGAATTATGAGCATTAGTTTATGTATTTCGTCTCTGAGGGCTTGGCACTTGCAGGTGTAACCTTGGTGCTGGGCTCGCGTTATGCGAGTTGCAACATTGTGGCCTTGGCTGTGAGCTCTCGTTGGGGGCTCTTTCTGCATGGTCAGCACTTGTACTCTTGTCGCTGAGAGGATTTTCATGGTGAGGCTCCTTTCTGGGACTCTTGCTTGCGGCCTACTCGGGCCTAGTTCAAGGGTGGCGGTACATAATCCATAGTATGGAGGTCACGGGGCGACAGAGTGTCACAGGCAGCACTAGATGTACATGGTGGTGTCGTCCTGGAGTTGGGTGATGGGGAAAAGCGTCAGCAAGCATGTACACAAGCTCATCATGTGTCTTGCGTTTCTGCGGAGCTGTAGAAGGCCTATGTAAAAATAACAATGATGCACGTCAGTGGGTGTGTCAGTCCCCTACGTCATAGCACTGAGTATGTTCTTCGTGTAGGTTGGTGTGTGAGTGACCAGTGTGCATGGTGGCACGTGTGTTCTTGTCTGTTGGCTATGTCGGCGTGGCATCTCTAATGATGTGAATACTTATGGCTGTTGTTCTAGTCGAGCCGGTCCATGTTGCAGGCGTCAGCTTGAGCCTGTCGTGCTGGTGGACACACTCCTCCTATGTTTAGGGTTCTGAACCAGGGTATTTTGTCATCTGGTAGGTAGATGAACTCCTCTCGTGGGGGATGTCTGGGTCGTGATCCCCTAGGCCATGGTCTGGATGAGATTAGGGGAAGGGTGCTATCCCATTCTCCTACTTCAGTCCCCCCTCTGGCCGACTTGTCGACCACAAAATCATCCTTTCCTTTATCTCCTTTCACTCTCCATACTTTCGTTATTCCGGCCAGGTGTCCATAGTGGTTGACATGATCTTGAAATGACCAATACATATAAACACAGCCGCCGCCTGATTTGCAATAGACCCATCTTCCAACATAGCTCCTCGGGTTCCTTGGGTTCTCCACCTTCACAGATGGTGGGTCTATGTGAGTGTCCAATATTTGCTTGCATATTCTCTCATGTTCCTTTATTATTCTGTCTGTGTGCTTGTCATCTTCAGCTGGTAGTAGGGCGTGCATACCGGCCATCTCCATCCTTTCATTTGTTGTACGTACTTTTCTATTTTTCCAGAACTTTATTACTATCAACACAGCTGTCACCAGTATTATGCATCCTACTATTAACTTCAGCCCGTCTGACAACCAAGAAGGCATCCATAGCCATAGGAATGAAAACCAGCTGCCATCCTTCTCCACTCCTTTACTTTCTTCCACCATTTTGGTGTGCATCAGGGCGAGTTGTGATACTGCTTCAGTAAGTGTTCCATTGTCTGTGTCATTAGGAGGGGTGAATGTGCAACATGATTGTCCTATTTTTGCACAAACTCCTCCTTCCATCGCCTTGAGAAGGTCTAGCACATACCTGTTTTGTAGTGCTACCATTCGAACTGCTCTCAGTTCTTCTTTTATCGCCTTGAATCCATTGACAGTCGAATTTATTGTCATCATCAGCTCCCATCTGGTGATCTGTAACCATTTTGCATTTGCATATGCTTGCAATCCTGGGTGTATTATGGATGAGAAGAACATTGCTGCTCTGCTAAATAGCCTGTGTTCTGGTGGGATAGAGATGTTTCCAATCTTCCTCACAGGTAGTTTCCCGTCAGTGGTTCACCTTGTCTTTTCACTCTTGGCAAAACGTTATTGTTGCTGTTTTCGTCGCCTTCTTCTGATTGTACAGATCTTTTCCTCGTTTTGTTCCCTTCGTCCATCTGGGGGAAGTTGGCCACGTTGACATGTTTCTGAGGTACAACCAGGGATGGCACATTTATGTGCACCACAGTGCATATTCCATTCCACGATGGAGGCAAGGTGTGGTACGCCTTATCGCCGCAGGCCCAATAGTGCTCCATTAGAACTGCTGTGCTGGCACCCCGTCTGGTATCGCTTTCGTTCTCTCACAGTTGGTGTTATATCCCACATCTACATCGCCGTTGTGTTGATAGCACAGTGTGGGTGCAGTTAACGGTAGTATACTTATTGGATCTTCGTCCTTCTCCAGCCACGTCAGCAGTAGTACATATTTGACTCACATCGTCCAACATCTGTCGTTGTGCTCTTTTATAGAGGTGATATTTTCTCGTGTTATCATATTGCTCCCAGCCACTCCTATTTCCCATCCGTCATTCGTATATATCTTCCCAGTTATTGTTAATAGAGGTCTTTCCCAACACCCTTGTTCACCAGCAATTTCGCTGGCTTACCAATCACAGGGCAGGTATTGTAACATTACTTTCTTCGTTTCTCCTTTTTCGGGACCATCCGTCATATATCTGAAGCCTTCAGTATGTAGGCTCCTTTTATGGTACATCAGATATATTTTGAGGAAATTATTTTCGTATGGATATGAGTCCCTCGTTTTCCATTGAAGTGTTAACATTGTCCCTTGAAATCGTCCTTTTGTTTGGAATATTGCCAGATATATCAGGCATTCCACTGTTTTTGCTAGTACTTCATTAGCTACAAATGTTCTTGATACGCTCATAGCATATGGGATCAACGAGCACACATAGCAGTTGTCCTCAGCTGTCTGCTTACCAATGTTGGTCATGTGCTGATACCACTTGTTGTTCGAGACATGTGCTGAATCTGTGAGGTATGTGTCAATTCCCTTATCATCTCCATATGTGCTGCGTTTAACCCTATGTTCTTTACTTCCGGGGTTGCTTGTACCACCTGACACTGTACCTGTCGCAGCCGTGGGGGGGTAAGTTAGTTTTGGGTATACCCATCATATCATAAGCATAGTGTTTCTGCCAGACAGAGGCAGCCAATAGACCAGTGACAACCAACACACCTATGAACTTTATTACAATAGCTATTCTCACTGGCATTTTGCTCTTACCTTTGCTGCTGTCCTGCAGCTTATTCTTTTGATGCTAAAGATGCCCGCCTGAAAATTCTGAAAATATGCGTTATTTGGTTAGTTTTCTGTTAGTCAAACTCTCCCTATTAGATAGTCATTCAGTGCCTAGGCGAAAAGCTGCTCCCACGCTAATCTAAGTGACCTATCTCTCAGAGCTGGTAAGTGCTTGTGGAGATGTGGGAATGATTGTACTATGGCCAAAATGAATGTGTTGTAGTACGCGCGTACCCTTCTCTTTTTTAGATACTTTGGTCTCTTTATATGGTATACAAATTGGTGTGACAGGGCCTCAGGGGTTTTATCATCTGTGGGTAGCATCTACTCCTGGGCACAACACAACTTTAGTTTACTTCACTTTTTATACAACACAGTAATACGCGGTACCTGCATGTGCGAGACAAAAGAAAGAGAGCATACATGTGTTTATATGTGTGTGTGAAGCATTCAAGTTACACAATGCCCGTTATTTGGTGATGGTATGGGGCAGAGGTTTGTTTGCTTGAGATCTCGTGACAATGGGGTGGGTAATGGGTGATTGTCCAAAGTCTATGGCTGTGTCTATGGTTGGGGAGGGGTCAGGGGCAGTGTCACAATTGTCCTTTGTTGCTGTTGCTGTGTCTTTGCCTTTTGTTGGTGTTGCTGATGCTGTAGTTGGGGTGGTGGCCCTATCGTCAACGCGAGGTCGGGTCTGGCCTTTGTAGGGCTTGACGTCATGGAGGTGGTTCCAAACTCTCTTGTCGGCTCGTTTAACGGCTCTGGGAGCCACTGCTTCCACCAAGTGGGGCCCCGTGAATCTGGGGCTGTTCCACTTCCTGTTGAAATTGCGTAGGAGTACGTTGTCTCCTTCCGCAATGGTCCACTGTTTTTGCTGAGCTTGTTTTTTGTTTGATTCTTCTGGTTGGGTGATCTTCGACCGGCCCCGCACCCGCTCGAGCTTTTGAGAGATAAAGGCAACACTAGTAATCAAGGAAGACACGTAGTCATACATTTCATATCCAAAAATATTTGCAGAACTTTCATGATCTGTGAAGGCCCTTAATATTGGCGTTAATGGAAGGCGCATCTGACGTCCAGTCACCACCTCGTGGGGAGTGAGGTGGTGATCGGATCCTGGCCTATTTCTTAGTTCAAACAGAGCCAAGGGGAGGCAGTACAACCAGCTTTTCTTAGTTGTCTGCTGTATCTTGGCAATCGCTTCTTTTAGTAGGCCGTTCAGGCGTTCACAGATACCGTTGGCCTGCGGGTGGTATGCGCATGCAAACTTATGTTTAATGCCAAGCATTGCAGTTATGTGCTCGAACATTTCATTAGCAAAGTGTGGGCCATTGTCTGACCGCAACACTTCGCAAACTCCCGACCGTGGGAAAACCTCTCTCACTAAAAACCTAACTGCTCTGAATGCATCCGCATGAGAGCAGGGTCCAGCCTCAATCCACCTTGAAAATGGGCACACCACTACGATCCTGTATCTTTGTCCTTGACACACGTTGAACATATCAATGTAATCAATGTGTAAGTGCAGGAAGGGTCCTTTTGGCCGGGGTATAGTACCTTTTATCACTTGCAGTGTGTGACCGGCTGTAAACTGTTGGCACGTTAGGCAATTGCTGATAAATGCTGTAACATGAGAATTTAGCTTGGGACAGAACCAGGCCTCCTTAATTCGTGCTGCAATCACTTCCTTCCCTGTGTGTGCTGGATGGTGTAGCTGAGCTAAGGCTGTTTTCAATAGTGCTAGGGGCATCACTAACTTTCCTGTATTACTCTGATGCCACAATGCATCAGTAGGAGACATTGTGCATCCTCTTTTTACCCATAGCTCCTTTTCTGCCATAGGTGCTGCTGCCTGTAATTCCAGTATCTGCGTTTCAGGGATGTGTGTGTACCCATCCTTCATCAACATTTTTCTCGCTCCCACCCTCCCCCTATCTTTTCCGTTTTCTGGGGGGGTCCAAATTTCTCCAAAATATGCAGCATGCTTAGCATGTGCGTCTGCTGTTTTGTTACCTTTTGAGATGGGGTCATCTCCGTTGGTGTGTGCCTGACACTTTACCAGGGCTATCTCTTTCGGGTCATCAATTACTTCAATTAGTTCTGCAAGTAGTAGGGCGTGTTGTACTGGCGTACCATCTGCTCTTCTGAACCCTCTCCTTTGCCATTTTATTAATCCTGAGTGGACTGTTGACGTGACGTATGCACTGTCAGAATAAATCATCACTCTTTTATCAAAGCTCTCTTTTAATGCCACAATTAGGGCCACTAGCTCTGCGGCTTGGGCCGAGTAATGTTGTGGTAGCTGAACACACTTTACTGGCACATACGTCCAGTCTTCTGTCAATTTAACCACTGCTGCTCCTGTCCTTCTAATACCATTGCTTTGATCGATCGTTGATGACCCATCAATGTACATTATGTCTCCCCCTGCTAGCGCATTTTCCTCAACTTTTCTCGTGCTGCAGTAAAGTTCAATGGCTTGTGTGCAGTCATGAGCATAGTCACCATCCTCAACTACCTCAGCTATAAATCTTGGTGGGTTTACATTACTGCACCTTACAATTGTCAACTCTGGCCTTGAGAGAATAATATCATAACCTGATGCTCTCTGTGTGCTCAGTGTTGATTTAGGCTTGTTCAAGATGGCAAAGAGGCCATGTTCCACGAATAGTGTGGTAGGGCACCCCATTGTTACCGATGATGATTTTTCCACCGCAAAAGCTGTGGCTGCCAGGCTTTGTTCGCAAGGGAAGTGACCTAACATTACAGGGTCTAAGTGTCCGCTGTAGAAAGCCACAGGCTTGTGCCCCATGCTTGTTTTCTGTGTCAGCACTGCCTTCATTACTGCTGAGTCACATTGTGAAAAAATGAAAAATTGGTGTTCATAGTTTGGAGTGGCTAGCACAGGTGCTGTAGATATGGCATGTTTCAATTAATCAAACACCTCTTTCATTTCTCTTGTCCACCCCAACTTTCTGTCCCCTTTTTGTGACTCTCTGAGGGCTTCGACCTGGGGCCATATCTATGAACTGTAGTCAAAAACCCATGTCCTGCAGTAGTTGCATAGGCCCAGAAATTGCTGTAGTTCTCTCACTGTCTGGGGTTGTGGTGTGTTGGTTATGGCTTGTGCTCTTTGTGGTGCAATGTTCCTTCCATGCTGAGAGATAAGTTGGCCAATGTAGAATACTTGTTCCTGGCAGTATTGTAATTTGTTTTGTCCACCTTGTACCCCTTCTCAACTAACACTGTGAGCATCTTTACTGAGTCCTTTCTACATCCATCTTCAGTGGTGCTGCAAATGATGATATCATCAGCGTATTGCAGCATTGTGCTCTCCATCTCAATGTTTCCCAAATCCATCTGTATTATTCTGTTGAAAATGGATGGTGATTCACAGTACCCTTGAGGCAACCTTGTATGTTTCCATTTTGTGTTCCTGTATGTGAAGCTTGTCAAGTCTTGTGAATCTGGGTGCAGAGGTAACAAGAAAAATGTGTTTTTGAGGTCAGTCACGGTGAACCGTGATGCCTCTGCTGGTATTCCACATAGTATGGTGTTTGGATTTGCTGCTATGGGGTACTCTGCCTCTACAATGTAATTCAAGGGCCTAAGGTCCTGGATGAAACGCCAAGACCCTCCTTTCGCTTTGCACACTGGTTACACAGCCGTGTTGCATGGTGACTCTGATGCTACTAATATGCCATTGTTTATCAGGGCTGTTATTGTTTCATATATGCCCTCATCTGCCTCTTTTGATAGTGGGTACTTTTTCACCCTGGGTAGTATTGCTCCCTTTTTCAGTTTTATTTTCACTCCTCCAATGCTCTTTATGCAGCCAACGTCATATGGACTGGTGGTCCACAGTGATGCTGGTACTGCTGCCAAGTCCTACTCATAAAATGGTACTGGTGTAGAGGCAGGTGCCTATAGTGCCATTGCAATTTTTGTGCCACTTATTTGTATGACACTCTCACCCAGATGTCAACACTCATCATGAACACCATCTCTCCTTCTTTATTGTCTGAGAAGAGCTCCTCATCTGATACCTGTGTGAGCCTGCACCCCTCAGCCAGTGCTATTACTGCTCTCCATGCCCTCCCCTCCCTGTCTTGGGCATGTACTGTGATGTAATCTGCAGTTGCCATGATGCTCTCGATGCTCACTGAAATTACCTTCCCCTCTGGTTCACTTGCTGGGGTCACTGGTCTGAACAAGTATGCTGCTGGCCTTCTCCAAATCCTGCCCTCAATTCCAGGCATCCATGCAAATGCCATGTCTGTCCCATATTGGAACATCTCTCCATCTACAGGCTCAGCCCGAGCTACAGTTTGGCCACAGTAAGCTTGCAGTATTTGTCGTGCTGTGAGCATATTTATTCCTGGTGTGGAACAAATTATGCCATTCTCCGTGAAGGAGATTGTCATATTTAATCTGCTCATTATGTCCCTCCCGAGTATGTTTACTGGTGACTGCTTTGAATACAGAAGTGGAAGAGACATGTCATGATCTCCTATAGATTAGGAGATATTATCAGTAAAGTGAACCAACCCTCAAGCCCCAGAAGTGAGTGTGCATGGCTTCACCTAACAATTTAAACTTCCCTTCCCTTATGCAAGACCTAGTGGCCCCAGTGTCAACTAAAAAGGAGACATTTTTGTCACCTAGCGCCACCTGTATGCGTGGTTCCTCCGCAGTGTTAGGTGTAACCGATAGGATAGGACACATCAAGGACGTCTGTGGGCTGTCCTATTGTGGGTATAGTGACTGACTGCTCCCTGTGTAAGGGTTGTGGCCCAATATCGTCACCTTCCCCAACTGTGTATGCTGTACTTGTTCATTAGTCGTTGATACTGCATTGTCTTGTACTTGTGTGAGCTGTTGTACTGGTTGCACTTGATGGTGTAGGGTTGCTATTGTCTGTTGCTGTTGTGATGTGTCTGTTTGTACCTGTTGCTGTGGTGGTGTGTATGTTTGCACCTGTTGCTCTGGCGGTGGGTGTTGTAGTTGCGCTTGTTGTTGTGGTAGACATTGTTGTATACCATGTTGTTGTCGAACCTGTTGTTCTCCAGTGTGGTCTTTTTCTCCCCATGCTGGTTGGGTAGGCCTCATCCTGCATGTGTGTGACATGTGCCCTACCATCCCACAGATCCAACATATTGGTGGTTCCCTGGCCTTCCATGGGAAATCCCCAACGCTGTCTTGGTATCCTTGCTGTCTATTTTGGTACTAGCCCCTCAACCCTCCTTGTTATTGTGCCTGTTGGCCATAGCCCCTCCCTCTCATCACACCACCCCTCCCCCTGTAGTTGTTAGAGTATCCATTTACCATTTGCATGTATCCTCCTCCTGTGTATGCCGTGTATGGTGGGGCGGGGGCATCTGCTGTGTTATTACTTGTGTTGGCTGTTGTAGTTGTGCTACCTGTTGTTGTGTTGTGTCTTGTGCACCCGTGATCTGTGTGGGGTCGGGAGTTGTTATTAGTGCTCCTTCCATAGCATATTTGGATAACTCTTTTGTACCAGTCTTGCCTCTTCAGCCTTCCTATCTTCCTCCTTTTGTTTCATCTTTTCCTGCCACAGCCTGCAGTGGTGTACTATAGTCAGTTGTATTTCCGGCCAAGCTTTAACTTCCATACCCACTATTTTCTTCAGCTGCCTTTGTACTTGCTCCGGGAGCCCCTGTATTAGTATATGGTAGAAAGCTGCTAGTGTTTTATCCCATGGTTCCCGCGTTTCTAAGCGTCACTTCTCCTGAATCTCCTGGATGTAATCAACAGGATCCTCATTCTCACGCTTCTTGCATGACGTTATTGCTCCTATGTCTGACGTGTCTAGGTACTGAACCCTTAAAGCCTGCCACAGCACATGTCTGCAATTTGCAAATGCCGCTTCATCATGCGATGTGTCTGTTACTGTGACCCCTGGGAAGCCCACCCTTTTCCAGATGTCGTCTGCAGCATCCCCCAGTATTGATATTAAGAGCCCCTTCACGTCCCCCACTGCTAGTTTTTGCCCCACCGTGTGTTTTTCCATCTCATATATCCATTTCCCTGTTCCTCCACTTAGCGATGGGAGTCTGCATTTAATATTCTCTTTATCGGCATGCTTCCAGGGGACATATTGTGGTCTGGCCCCTCCCCTTTCCAGAAGTGGCATTAGATTGTACCCCCTCATTTTCCCCCTGCGCCCATGGGGTAATATTGGTGTATTCCTCCTCCTCCTCTGTGTCAGGTAATTCTTTAATCATATCAATAGTGCAGTTGTCTGTTTTTCCATCCCCTCCATCCTTCCACCCTCTCCTGTTACCCTCTTCTCTCACCATGGGTGTGCTTGCTCGTTCTTCCTGCCTGCGCCCTGGGAGGTCTCTAAGTCTGTCGAAATATGCGGTGTGTGTAGGTTCGTGTGTCAGTGGGCGTGGTGCTAGAGGTCGTGTTGTTAAAGTGTGTGGCGTCTGTACCGCTGGCGGTGGTACTAGTTGTGACGCTCTACTTGTTACCTCCTTTGACTTCACTTTACATTTCGTATCTTCCTCCCTCCTTTCGCACGACCATTGTGACTCGTGGTTGGTGCGCATGATGTATAGTTTCTCTAAACTTTCCCCATCGCCTTCGCCTCTGCTTTTCCCTAAACATTCTTCCTCCTCGCTACAAAATCCATCAGGAAAAGATAATCCCCAATTTGTGCATTTTCCACCCACTGTCACCGTTTTTTAGATCTATTAAGTCTGTTTCCTTGTGCTCTTCTCCCTTAACAGCTTCCCTTTGTGTTGACGTTGTGGCCACCTCCAAATCCTAGCATGTGTGTGTTCTTGCACCGTGCTCCACCCATCTATCCCCAGCCTCCTCATCCTTTTTCCCTATCATGTCACCACCTATTTCCTCTCTTTTCCTTTTTAGTTCTTCCAACACCTCCACACTTACCTTCGCTAATATCCTCTCTTCTTCTTCTCTCCATTCCCATTTTGCTCGTTCCCTTTTTAGTATGCTCTCTATTACTTTACCTTCTTCATATTTCCTGGTGCTTTCAGATAGTATTTTCTTTTTCCACAGTTCCATTTCCCTTTCTTTCTCTTCTTCCCTCCTTTTCATGTCTCGTTGCTCTGCTCATGACACCCTTTCTGCTATTGTCTTCATCTGCTCTGCTTCCTTCTTCCTTTCTTCCATTCGTTCCTTCATCCTCTCCTGCTCATCCCTATTCTCCTTTGTCTCCTTCTTTCTGCCTCATGTCTCTTGCTCGAACTGTCTAATCAGTGTCCTTTGTGCGTCTCTTAATTCGGCCAACCTCTCCTCCAACATTTTTTCCTCTTCCTGTGACAGTTGACCTTCTCTTGTCTTACTCACCTCTGTCCCTGTCTGTGTGTCACCCATTTCATCCTTTGCTGTTCTTCTCACTATGTCCTCTTATTCCCCTGTAAGTGTCCCTCAGAGTTTCAGGAGTGCCTGTGCTGCTACCCATTCGTCTGGTCCTATGTTTGTAATGTGTTCCCCACTTTCTTTCCCCCTCTTCGTTCCTGCCTGTGTGTAATTTGAGTTTGTCGTGCTAGTCACCCCTCCCCCTCTGGTAGCTATCCGTAGGGGCATATGGTGGAGGGCTGTATGCGGGGTTGGAGTACCCCTCGGAGGCCGTCAGTTGTTGTCTACCGGCCTTTTCTTAATTCCGTTACTGGGTGCAACCCCCTTCTTCCTTCTTCACTACTTTTGCCAGAGGCATATCGTCTGCCCCTTCTTTCTTCACCTTCTCTTCTGATGCTTACCCGATCCTTCCTTCTCCTTTTTCCTCTCATCTGCGCATAGTGCGTTGTCGCTCGCAGTGCCCATGCTCTCTTCGTTGTCTTTTTCTTCCTTCACTCCCTTCATTTCCTCGCTCTTTTTCTCCTCTGTTGCCCCTTCCATAGTGAACATTCCCATTGCCCCTGGCCTAGCTCCTTGGAACATCTTCCATAAGTTGAACACTTCTATATGGTGAGCTAATTTCTTTCCCATGTACGTGTTGTGTATATATGTCAATAGCGAGTTTTGTGTGTATGAGTCAAAACTACCGTTAGGCGGCCATGGTGTCAGTATTTTGTTGTCCGTTTCTTGTGTCCAGTCTATACTGTACTTTATTATTTTCTCTTTGTATGGTGATAGTGATGTACAAATGTGTTGGTGGGGTGTGGTTAGAGTGTTTCGCCTGACCCCAGACCCTGACCCTGTGGCCATGTTACAGTTTTGTTTCCACAATATCAACTTTCTTTACCTGGCCCCATAAAACTGGGGACTTCCGACCGTCCGCTGAAAGGTAATACAATTGCAAGATATACAGTTTTCTTCCTTTATTGTTTGTCCCCCTTGAGGTTACCAGTATGGCCCCCTACGGCCGTGGCACACGGAGCCCCCTGCGGCTGCGTGCCCTGTGTGGTGTGCTTTTACAGCCGCCCTACCTTTCCTTCTTCAAACCTCTCCCTCCCCTTTTCCAACCCCCTTGTTGAGTGTGACCGGCGTTCTCCGTGCGCGGCCCTCTCACCTCTTGTGTCCCGCCCTTCTCTTTTCCTATCCCCCGGCCACTCCTAGATCAACCCGAGATGGTCGCGGTGTCCTATACAAGCCCTACGGGTGACGTCACCACCTTCTGTAGACTAATATCGGTGAGGGAATTTTTCCATGAGATCAGCATGCGCGCAATATACTTAACCCCATCTTATCTTCTTTAACCCCACAGCTGTCTTCCCACAATACCAATAGTGGAGAATGCAACAATCAATTAACTCATTACAATCGGACTGCGCACACTGCGTCACCTCGCGTGTGATACGCCCCTTTTCCAGGGAACTTAACCAGCCAATTGTCTTCCGCACTCACACATCTACCTAACAAGCTTCAACACTCAGTCAGTAGGGATCTTCGTCTATTCATTGATCAAAAACTTCAATTCATAGGAAAGCCACACACCCCCTCTACAGGTGCCCGCGATTTGGACAAATCAGTGCCTTCCAACAACCACACATGGTACCTTTTGGCTCCACCCGCCCTGCTCTGTGTCGTGGTAGAACACGGCCATCGTGCCTGTCCAGCTACCGCTCACTCGTCTGTCAACACTTATTAATCAAATCTTTTACAACACACTGTAAAACACCTCCCGCCATCCTTACTACAATTCCTCCCCCCACCCGCACAACATTACATTGCTTGTTGGGTGTGCCATACTCACCAAGTCCTCTTGAGGCGGGGCCACTCGACTGCGTGCACCCCTCCAAAGCGGTAACCCCACCAACCCTCATCTGGCCCACGTCTGGACACTCGCAAACCACGGGTGGGGTACTTCTCAATCGGCTCCCGAGGGCCAATATCCGGATTGCGCTGTCTGGTCTTCTCACAGTTCCGAGATGGTCCTGTAGTCCTCAAAAGGGGGCAACAGCAGAGGGGGCCGCGCTGCCAGGTCGCCTCACTGCAAGGGGCCTTGGACTTGTGCTACCAGGCCAACGAACATCAAACAATCTCAGCAGTGCCTCCAACTTATCGGGGTGGTTCTCCCGGGGTAGGCAGAGCCGTCCACGGACCTCCGGGCTGGGGAGGCCCCAACTCCTCCCATTTCCCCAAAAAGAGTATGAGACACACACAAGAGGCAAGGTGAATACTGCTGTTTATTATAATAACGGCACAGATGGGTCTCGGCTTGTATGCATCCGATGAGACTCTCTATGTTAGTGGGGCTCGCAGGCCCTTTTTACAGCAGTATGACGCGCTACTCGCGTCACCTGGGAAAAGTCGTCACAAAACCTATCGGCACTCTGGATTGGATCCCCGAGTGGTAGGGTTAGTATATGTCCCCTATGGGAGGAAATGTTAGTGGATAAGGACGGGTCAGGTGGTACACGCGCTGTCCCTAACAGTTGTTACTTTAGAATTGTTACAGGTGGACCCTTGGTGGTTGGCTAAGAGTACTGGCGTCAGTAATAAGCCCCCCTATATTCTGATTGGTTCTCCCGCAAGCCCCCAAGCCTGGGACCATCGTTGTTCCCAGCTCGCGGTGTACCTGTCCTTAGCAACAATGCGCAATTATGTGTTTGTGCGGACAACGGACAGGTCTGCTCATGGGCTTGTGAGCAGGTCTTTCCCATCGCTGTAGGTGTCCATCTTGCTGCTTAGTTTTTGCAACCTGTGTCCCAAACGTGGGAACTGGCGACTGTCTGTCTCGTGAGCTTGGCACCTTGTCAGTTTGGCCTGGTCACGTGTGGAGAGACCATAGCTGGAGCAGAATTATGAGCATTAGTTTTTGTATTTCGTCTCTGAGGGCTTGGCACTTGCAGGTGTAACCTTGGCGCTGGGCTCGCGAGTTGCAACATTGTGGCCTTGGCTGTGAGCTCTCGTTGGGGGCTCGTTCTGCATGGTCAGCACTTGTACTCTTGTCGCTGAGAGGATTTTCATGGTGAGGCTCCTTTCTGGGACTCTTGCTTGCGGCCTACTCAGGCCTAGTTCAAGGGTGGCGGTACATAATCCATAGTATGGAGGTCACGGGGCGACAGAGTGTCACAGGCAGCACTAGATGTACATGGTGGTGTCGTCCTGGAGTTGGGTGGCGGGGAAAAGCGTCAGCAAGCATGTACACAAGCTCTTCATGCGTCTTGCGTTTCTGCGGAGCTGTAGAAGGCCTATGTAAAAATAACAACGATGCACGTCAGTGGGTGTGTCAGTCCCCTACGTCATAGCACTGAGTATTTTCTTCGTGTATGTTGGTGTGTGAGTGACCAGTGTGCATGGTGGCACGTGTGTTCTTGTCTGTTGGCTATGTCGTCGTGGAATCTCTAATGAGGTGAATACTTATGGCTGTTGTTCTAGTCGAGCCGGTCCATGTTGCAGGTGTTGGCTTGAGCCTGTTGCGCTGGTGGACATAATCCTCTTATGTTTAGGTTTCTGAACCAGGGTATTTTGTCATGTGGTAGGTAAATGAACTCCTCTCGTGGGGGATGTCTGGGTCGTGATCCCCTAGGCCATGGTCTGGATGAGATTGGGGGAAGGGTGCTATCCCATTCTCCTACTTCAGTATCCATCAGGGGAAAGTTCTCAGGGTCCTCAATGTGTTGATAAAACTTACCAATTATTGGATCCCCTTTTTGAGCCATAATCAAATGAGCATCTGGGGTCTCCTTACTCCATTGGGCAGTTGAGAGTTCATTGTGAGCATTTGTCTGGGACCTAGTGATCGCAGTAACCTGGATTTTCCCCAACAGGGAGTCGATCTCAAGTAGATCCCCTTGGATGGCTCCGGTTTTGGCCAGCTGATCAGCTAGGTCATTTCCAGTTTTGTCTGGTCCCTCTACTTTAGAATGACCCTTAATCTTTTTCCAGTAGATGGTCATCCCATTCGAGGTGACCAGATCATCAATATTTTGCATTAGTTCTCCATATTTTAATGGTTCATTGTTTGCACATAGCATGCCTCTGGTTTTCCAGTTAACCAGGCGCTCCACGAACCCGTTCTGTACATTATCTGAATCAGTGATTATGACCAGTTCGTGGAGTTGGTGTTGGAAAGCAGTGAGGATGGCTTGATGCACAGCCATCAACTCTGCCACTTGACTTCTACAGAGACCGATTTTGTACCCAGCGCAGTGTTCTGGGGCATCATTCACCCATGCATTCTCTACGCCAGCCGCAAGTTCCTTTTCCCCGTTGTTGTCAACATGGTAGGAGCACCCATCCACATAGACAGTGGGCATTCCCTCACACTTGTCTTCTTCATAGACCTTGTGTGGGGAATTAAGGTACGCCTCCATGTTGTCCTTGATTTTAAGACTTTTGTCCTCGAGACAGTTTTCTCTGGCACAATCATGCAAGTCAGCCATACCTTGCGCGAGGGGACTCTTCTTATTTTGGCCATATCTGACCTCCACAGGAAAGCCTTGCATTCACAGAATCCAGGAAGTAATTCAGGAATTACTCACATTTCCGGCCTGGATTCTGTCACTTGAAGATATTGCAGAGGCTGGTGTGGAGTCTCCACTATGATGCGTTCCCCCTGGAGAAACGGGCAGGAATTCTTCAATGCCCGCACGGTTGCCAGGAGTGCCTTCTCACAATCGTTGAATTTTTCCTCCACAGAGGATAAAGTCTTACTCGCATAGGAGATTACTTTATTGACCTTGTCATGCTTTTGGTATAATACTGCAGTCAAGCATGTTTTTGAGAACCCTGTCTCCAAGAAGAACTCCTTATTTTTGACAGGGTAAGCTAGGCAAGGCGCTTGTGAGAGGCTTCTTTTGAGTTGCCTTACTGCCTCGGCTTGTTCTGGACCCCACTCCCACTTGACCCCACCCCCTTCAAAAAATGGAGCAGGGGTCTTGTGATCTCTGTGTAATCTTCAATGAACTTTCTACTGTAATTTGTCAGTCCAAGGAGGCTCCTTAGTTCACGCAGAGTTGTGGGGTCTTTTAGTTTCTGAAGTGCTTCTACTTTCTTTTCCTGGGGACAGAGACCCTCAGGAGTTATCTCATGCCCCAAGAAATTGACACGGGTCCTGCACCACTGTGACTTTTGGAAAGGGAGTTTTGCTCTGGCAGCTATCAACTGTGTCAGAGCATAACGGATCTCTGCTTTGTGTTCCTCCACAGTTGAGCTTTTGATTAGAACATCATCTACATAGGCCAGGTTACCCCTTTCACCCAAGTCAGGCATGGCCTTATGCAGAAAGATATTAAATTCATTGCCAGAGTTGATGTATCCAAAGGGAGTCCGGGTCCAAATGTACTGCTGCCCCCTAAAGGTAAAGGCCAGCTTGTATTGGTCCTCCCTCCTGACAGGTACGGTCCGGTCCCCAATGGTCTGGTCAATCACTGTGTATACCTTTGACCCCTAGATCTGGGCCAGCCCTTGGTCAATGTAGCGAAGAGGCCATCGGGAAGTATGGACCTGTTTGTTGAGCTCCCTTAGGTCAGCACAGAGTCTCCACTGGCCATTCGGTTTCAAAATCACCAGCACCGGATTATTGATGGTGCTGTGGACTGGACGAATTATCCCACGGGACTCAAGGTTCTTAATTATTTCTGTAAGGGACTCCATTGATGCGAGAGGCAAGCGATATTGCTTCACAAACACTGGAGTCATGCCAGGGTCCATGGGAATTGTTTTGTGGATATCGGTGCGACCACAGTCATATGAGTCCACCGCAAAGAGATCTTGAAAATCTAAGAATACTTGTCTCAATTTTTGCTTTTGCTCCAAAGTCTCACAGGCATCAGCTAGGTTGACTCTCTCTTCAACCATCTGCCTGAATCCCAGAAAGAGTTCTTGTTTGGCTATCTCAACGGCCTCCTCCAGCCTGGTGGAGAAGTCCCTGGTCAAAGTACTGACTTGGACTGATGGCTTCAGGTGTGGAATGCAGTCCTGGTGGACTTGAAAGATCACCTCATCCCTCCTGAAGTCACAGGTCACCTCTTCCTTACCATATGGGCAGGAAGAGAACACCAGGAAATTCCCCCCATGCCGGATGAGATCCTGTCTGGTGTTGTGTCATTGTCGCTATCGCTGTCAAAACAGTCATTGGGGATTGGTCCTACCAGTTCGTTACCTAAATCTATGGAAAAATGTAGGTCATCAACCACCATTCCAATAATGGTGCCTGCACCCAGAGTGATACTCCTAAGGTCGCTGTTATCCACCAATATTGGAATGGTGTTGTGTTCTGTATTGACTAGTGGTGTTGGGTTTAACCCCAACCCTTGCTGGTGGAAATGGTCATTGAGGTGAACATATGCGTCAGGATTTTTCAGTTTCTGTCCTCTTTAAATTTTTACTTCAAGTGAGAATTGTCGGGTCCATTCTGGGATGGTGACTTCCTCTCCAATCTGAATGTCAACTGCATATGGCAGCAGTTGAGCTGACCGAAAATGCTTTTTCGGGGTCATCAAACTCCATGGGATTACCCACTAATCGGGACCAGGCTTTAAAGTGTATTAGGTCCAAACTAATGGCAAAACGATTTAGAATGTCTCTGCCTAAATAAAATGCAGCAGGGACATCTCGCATGACCCAACAATTAAGAACTATACACTTGTTGCCTACAGAAATTTTGAGCATACACCTGCTAGGCAGGAGATGTTTGGAATTGGGTGTTTCCAGGTCCATTTGCCATTTGTCTAATAATTTAAATGTGCGAATGGCTGGATCTTTTGGGAGTTTTCGGAACATGGCCTCATTGATGAAGCTCTTTCCGTTGTTCACGCACACTCGGCCAAGAACAGAGCCCTTCCCCGCATGTAACTGGATGGGGATGAACAACTGTTCTCCAATTTTCTGAATGTCGGCCAAGCTTTGAGCTGATTTCTCATCATTTTGGACTATAGCAGTGGGATTTTCTGATTGTGAATTTGTATAGAATTTCAGAGTATTCCCTTCCAGTGTGGAATGCCACTTAAGACTGGAAGAAAGGTTGATTTTCAGAAACAGAGAGGACTTCCCATCACCAGTTTGTTGTCCTACTGCAATTACTGTCACGTCAGGGATTTGGTGGTTTTAGAAATGGAATTCAATTTGGTCAGGTTTTTGTTCAACCATGTGGCATGTGCTATTTAAGCTAACATGGTTGACACTATGTTTTAATTTTATTGGTCGGTTAGTCTGGGTCCAGAGGACCTTGTTTACACAATTTATGAGGCGGACAATCTACGCAGGATGTCATTCCCTTGTAAACATGGTGTGCCCTCTAGAGTCACAACTATGACCGGTGCTTCACCTTGTGTCACCCAATTTTAAGGTCTAAATCCGCAGTCCCCTCAAAAGGAATTCATTCCCATCGAAGTTCTGAAGTTGTCCAGGAAGAGGGGAGAGAGGGATTTGGTATTTCTCCCCCCTTCCCAAATTCAGCTGATCAAAGGCTCTTTTTGATAGAAGGGTGACTTGGGATCCAGTGTCCACCAGTGGCGAAAATAAACATTGCCCCTGTATTTGGACCGGGGCATAAAATCTTCCATCCTTTTCCTCAATGGGGCAAAGATAATGCACATTTTGGGCCAATTGGTGGGTTAATTTCTTTGCTCTGGATTCTGACAGAGGGGTGATTTGGGCAGGATTTTGTTTGGGATCTTGGGAACCTGTAAGAAAAAGGTGACAGTTGGATATGGGGGGAGTTTTGGGCTCCCCTTATTCTGATTCTGGGCTGCCCCCCCTTTTTGGAGGTAGTCACCAGAATTTGTTTGGGGAAGGTGATTTTCTCGCTGGTCATTTTGGGGTCAATGCCGGGCAGTTTTAACTCAGTCCCCACATTTACCCAGTCTTGATCAGGATCTCTCGGGACCTCCATCCTCTCAAGATCCCTCTCCTTCAAATTGGAAGATTCTAACCTCCTCCACAAAATGGGTCTTTTTAGGCCCTTTATTTCTCCTACAGGCCTTCTGTTCCTTAGGTTGTAGATTTTCGGGGGCAGGAGATTCTGGTTCCGATTCCTGGGTTTCCAGGGGCTTTTCGCAAGTGGGGATGGAAGCTCCCTCTAAGGCTTTACACCCTCCTTCCCCCCGTCCCTCCTCCCTGGGAACCGGTGGGTTGTCGGGGTTCTCTCCCTGTCATTGTTCTGGAGTACCAAACCCTTGATTTGAGATGTTCTGAGTCGCCATGTTCATCTGAGGGTTCTGCTGAGCCCTGAACATGCGACCCAGATCCTATGCCAAGTTCTGGATCTGGTGCTCCAGTTGGGACACCCGCTCTGGCAGGTACGGTGTTCTCTGGTCCATCCTAGGTTGATCACAGGAAGGATAACTGTCCCTTCTCCCATAATATCCTTGGTTGGGATAGTTCTGGTACCCCTCCACCCTTGGCCTCCCCTCTCCGGGATTGGGCTGTCTGGGCTCAGGAAAGTGGGGAAAGAAAGAAGGGTTGTTTTGGGGGTTGCTGTTTGGCGGGTACCGGGGAAAGAAAGTTGCCTGGGATGGCAGCTGTCTGATTGGATCCCCCCCTTGGGCTGGGGGAGTCCACACATAGCCCAGGATGGGTCTGCTGCTGCCCTTTTAACGGGGGCTGATATAGTCAGGGGAGGAAGGGTCCCATTTGTGGGGTTACCTCCCTGACTACCTGTTTGGGATTGGCCCAAGGGCCTTCTAGGTCTTTGGTTAGAAAGATTTTGCACAGGAATATTTTTAGCCCCCCCCCCATCTCCAGATCTAAAATGGGGGCAACCTTCCTCCGCCACCTTAGCAGCAGAACGGGTGTTGGTTGGTTTTGGGCTTTTATTGACACTTTTATTTTCTACCAGTTTCTGCACTTCATAAATGCGAGGTGCTTGTTCAATGACCGAGTCTACTGGTCTCTTCTCATGAACGTCCCTCACCAGCTGTGTCATAATGTATTTAGGGAGTGCATGAAAGAAGGTATTGATGAACTCCCTTCTGTCTGTGCGCACCCTCCTGGTGGTCTGCGCAAAGGCACGTTTCAGCTCTTGTACAAATTCTTGTGGGGCCCGGTCTTCCCCACATTGCATATTGTAGGCCGCCTTGCGGGCCTCTTGAGGGTTTCTATGTATTGAGAAATGCTTTAAGATGGCCACCCTATAGGTGGACCATCTTGATTGGTTCTGATCCTCCAACCCTGCAAAGAAGCTGGTGTATTCAGGTGAAAATGTGCCCTTGACATATTGAATGCAACTTTGGCTATCCTTCAGGTGGAAAGTATCCATCATTTGCTCATATAACTCGAGGTGCTCCCAAACTGAATATTTGGCATTTTTATGATAGGGCGTTATGACGCTCCTAATGTCCTTGATTTGCTTCAGGGGATCTTTCAGTAGGGCCCTCTTAATTTTGTTGGCCTTTTTAGTTTTGGTCACCCTTGTCCACTCATCATATGACTCAGAGGCACTGCTACATGAGGTGGCTATCTGATCCTCTAGGCTCTCGCTGATTCTGCAGGCTTGGGAATGGCTTGGAGAATGTGGGGTCCTAGTCTCTTGAGACCTGTGGCATTCAGAAGAGTCTTCTGACTCTCCCTTGCTTCCAGGATTGGCTGAGTAACCTCCCCCCAACTGCCCTAGCTGGTAAGAGGTTTTTAAGATGCTCTTTGTGAGCCTAGTTTCATGGAATTCTCCACCAAATTTGACAGACTGATCCCTTGGTAGGTGATATTTGTGAGGGTCCAGTTCTCTGTTTCTCCCCTCACTGGAGTCTTCCTGATAAAAGAGGCTGGCCCTAATATTTGGGAATCTGTGCATAGATGCCCACCCATCCATTTCTGGGAGGCGCTGATCTGTCAGTCCCATATTTCCCATTGTGCTGAGGTCTACCATCCCTGTGGCCCTTGGTTCATATGAGCCCGTGGACATGAGAGTGGCAGAGTCCATGGGACTGAAGGGATTAAAGTCCCTGATGCCAGGGGTCCAGAGGTTATGCTCAGGCAGTTTCTCTTTCCCATTTTACCTCATCTCTTTCAGCCCCTATTCCCTGATGACATGCCAAAATCTGACCCTTTTGCTCTTCTATTAAGGCCTTACTGGTCTCTATGATTTGTTCTTGCACAGCTGTTTGTGGAGCCTGTCATTCTTTTCACAGAGAGCCTCATTGTCTCTCTGTGCCTCCTACCTAGATTGGAAATACCAGGCCAATTTTTGCTGCAGGAGACTCACCTCCTGAGTTTGGTCCTTATTGGTCTGAGTATTCTTTTACAAAGCAACCTCCACCCGCCTGGTGTGCTCTAATAACTTTTCATAATCAGCTTTGATTTCACCAAACTCCTGAAGGACCAGCTTTCTTTCCTCTAACTTAGTTTTTAATTGGGTGACTTCCTGGCCTAAGGCGTCCCTCTCCTGAGTTAGAGTGCCCTTCTGTGCAGCCAGGTCGTCCCTCTGTTTTTTAAATACACTAGATTTCTAGTGCTCCTCATCAAACTCCTCTTGAGAATGGATGTCTTTAATAATTAATTTATTATTTTCCTCTTTCAAGGATTGTAGGTGGTTCTCTAAAGTGACTATCTGTTCTGCACATGCTCTGTTAAAAGTTAATTGTTGCGCCAATTTCTGTTGACTCTGTTGTAAAGAGTCAAACCTTTCCTGAGATTCTTTTTGCAGTGTCTGTACCTGAGTATTTTGTTTGTATTCTCTTGCTGTAAGAGAGCCAGATCTTATTGGAGTTTGGTGATATACTGCCTAGCCTCTGATTCAGATACTTGGCTATCCTGGAGCCTTTGCTCTGCAGAGTCCAGATTGCTCTGGATTTTCTGCAGTGCTTACCCTTGCCTTTTTTTCAAATCTATATTGTCAGTGTGCGTTTCCTGCATGAGTAGAGGTACAGGTAGGCTGCCATTTTGGCAATTTTACACTGCTCCTCTTTTATTTTTGGAGCCATGTACAGCTCGCTAAGCGCTTGATGTAATGGACCCTTGTCCTGCCAGGTATCAAGGTTGATTTCATTCATTTGTTGTTTTATTCCCTGCAGCCATACCTGTTTGTCCTGTTCTGGCCACTCACCCTGACAAACAGTTTGTGCAGGAAGTGTTCACTAGCAATATTAATTTCCACTGGGGTCACCATTCCAGAAATATTAATTTCCTTCTGACTCTCAGTGTTAATTTACCTTTCCAAACAGGCTCAATTCTTTTGAGTATTTCTTTTGAGGGGTGCTTGTACAGTGTAGCACTGTATGGCAACCCAACAAGGTATATGTTCCACGCCGGCTAGCACGCTGTGTTAGACTGTCACGAGTGGTAAGTCTAATTCAGGATCACGGATGAGCCCCCAAGCTGTAAGTGATTTCAATCTGGCACACACCCAAGTCTCGCCCAGCATGTAGTGCACAAATGAAACCCTTATTTTTTTCATCTATAAATTCAATATTCTGAATAATATACCACTGATATCACATCCTTCTCCTGAGACCCCCCCCAGGTCACACTGACCAGGAATCAGGCTAGTTTGCAAAGGTTAATATTTATTTATGTATTTAGTATTTAAGTCACAATATATTTTAATAGGTACCAACAATCACGAATGGGGTGACAGAACACTGAATACTATCTTTAATGCACTAGGAATCAGATAATGAGCACACAAACAAATGCAGCAAAGAAAAGAATACTTTTGGATAGGTTTAGAACAGATAGCACTATGGTTAGGGGTTCCCCCTGCATCACCCCTCAACCCGCCAATAGGTAATTTAAATAGATGTGAGGAGAGAGCAGGTATTCAGGAATAATGCAGATCAAACAGAATATCCCTCCCACCTTCCCCCTTTAAACACAAGAGAAAAACGGAATTTACTTTTCCACTGTCAGAATGGCTTTGAAATTGGCTGAGCAAAAACACCAAATGTGGTCAAAAATGCTTAAATTATTATACATTTCTATGGGAGCCGCTTTGAACAGATGCAGGCATACACAAGCAATGATTTAATCAAAAGGAAACATTTGAAATCTCAAAGTCAAACTTTTCAAAATGTCAATTCACTGCAAACCTTTCCTTTTGCGATTTTTGATATAACGGGTCAATTGCACTGTTTCGCACTTGGGTTCTCGAGATAGCTAAGGATGTTAGGTACAAGTGGGAGTTGAAATGTTGCTTCTATCTTAAAAACTGAGGGAGTTATAGAGGTTTTAGTGATAGGTGTTTTTCAAAAATAAAGACACGAGATTTAGACAAAGACTTCAGTTTAGAATCGGAAAATATGGCTTATGCTTTTACTCAAGGCTAGAGCATTTGGCTAGGCAACCAAGTCGGGACACAGTAAGCTCTGACACTGATACATGACTTCAGCAACAGATCCCCATCACTTTCCCGGCGTCACCAGACCAAAGACTCAAAGTGGGATTATGGATCAGAGTTACGCAATAAAGATGACTATGAAAATGGAGCTTTAGCAACTAGACAGAATAAGATAGCACTAAAGATTTTGACACTGTTACAGGTTATGAAAGTAGGGATAGTTCAGAGATTAGAGTGGGACAAAATAGCAAGGTATACAATAATTCTCTAGCATCTTATTAATACTCACAATCCACTGGGATTAAGATTTTTGGACAGTCACGGTTCTGGTCAATGGATTGGGTCTATCAAGGAAAGACAGCACACCAGGCACGGGACAGGATCAGCTAGGCCAGTCACCTTCTGCACAGGATCTGCCCTTCTTGTTTCTGGGTATTTCAAATCAGCGGGATAGCGAGTTCATCAGGCAAGCCTTATGGTAGCAAGCCGGATAGTTTCAGGATGCTAGTTCAGGATGCTTTCCCACGCCACAGCGCTACACTGGGTTGTGAGAATAGGTTTGAGGATTGAGGCCTTGCTGAAAAGGGTTCAGCTGCTGCTTGGCAAGATTCTTGGCATCTGAATCTGGAAGGATGTTTAAGGCTGGATGTTGAATGCTGGAACAAAGTGCTTCGCTGGAATCAGAAGAGTGAGTGAGTGAGTCTGTGAGTCCCTATGTGTTGTCAGCTGTCTCTATTTATCCTTTCAAATGACATCACAAAATGAGTGTATGGGCCGGCTTAACTAAACTGCCCCTGTGAACTGGGATTGGATCAGGACCTCATCTCCACCTTGCATCTGAGTGATTGGATCAAGGACGGATGATGTCACATTTATTGTTTGGCTTTTACAGTCCTTAGAAACCTCCCCTAGCCACTAGTATCAAAATCAGATTTTGTCCTAAATACATATTTATACATTGGTACTCTCTACAAAAATCACACACAAAGGTTCCATATTTTATATGGTAGCTGTTCCTCAAAATCCCGCAGCTGTGGGACCTTGTTTCACCTTTCTGCAGAATTTTGCCCATTTCGCCTTGAACACTTTTTCCAAACTTTCTGCAAATTTCCACAAATATCTGTGTTTACCATAGGGATATGTGTGTAAACTTTGAAAATTCTCGCATTAATACAGTTCACATAAAACCACATATATTGACATTCCTGTCCAGAATATGTTATCCAGTTCCACCGCCTCTTGAAACGTAAAGCCAAAAATTAGACTAACAAATCTGTCCTTTTTCTATTTTTTACCACTTTTGATAACAGGTTATGAGTCTCTAAAAATTGTTCATTATTTATTTTTAGAAGGAAATGGTCCACCCTTTGTCTCTCCCTGGAGGCAAGGAGCAGCCCCCACCTTTGGGGAATTCCTTCAATGAGCAGTTTATAACCCCTTCACATGTCCGTTTCCTGGCCTGGGGATCTGCCATTGTTCATTCCCTGGTTGTAGTCAAAGGTCTGGCCTAACCCACAATTATCATCTGCCAGTCAGTTTCTGCTGAGAGGATTTCCCTCCACTTGGGGGAAACCTGTTTTTCCACTTCTTGCAGGCCCATCCAGGCTAATTTATTCTTACTTTCTTAAAATCCAGCAGAAACCAAACTTGTTGCATCAAATATTATAGATACATTACTTTCTTCGCTTTAAACCTGTGGGATCAAAAACACAACTGAGATCTGTATTCCTTTTAGCAACAATCCTTTTAAGTTTGCTAATCTGGCAGACCTTTAGTTTAGATACTTTGAAGTTTCATCAGGAGAGCTCATCTGGCAGGGCTGTCATTCACAGGTAGCCCAGTTTTTTCTGAGAAAATGTTTTGCTCTTCACATTTTAGGACTTTGTAAATTCACAGTGCTTCATTAGATAAAATGAATTTTAGCACCAAGCAAGATTTTGAGTGTTGAAACAGTATTATGTACAGGCCTTTTGAAGTTTTAGCAACAAAGCAAATGTCATTTACAGGCAAATTCTGGAGTTTCACTTGCAAAGTGCTGCTTTTTCCCCAAAGCACTCTATGTTTGCCTGTCAAGGAGCCCACTGGCACATTTTCAGCAGTGTATGCTCTATTCCACCACACATGCACCATGGGTGGCAGGTGGTGCATCCATCTTTTTGTGTGTTGAAGAACGCGGTTTTGGAGGTTTTGGTGCAACCAAGAGTTTTTCCGCCATTGTTGCTGTTTCTTGCACCATAAATAGCAGAGTGATGTGCATATAGCGGAGTGAGCCAATACATCCCACAGTGTATCGGTGCACTCTAGCTGGTCCAAACAAATGTCCGATATCATTTCAGTTGTCTTGCATCATCTACTGCCCACACCCCGACCGCCCTATTTACACAGTATGGACAAACTCCCAGGTAGGTTTGCGGGCTACTAACAGTTTGTGGACTCTCGGAAGGCCCGACACCTTCCCCCAAAAGGAACGCAGACCCACCCAGCCAGGCAGCAAGTTCAAACTGTGGTTTAATACGGCCAAAACCAACAGGGATCAGTACGAGGATCAAAGAAATCCAAGAACCACTCCACATCTTTTGGCTTTTGTATGTGAGGTGGTTGGCCTGGTCCTTCCCCAGATTACTACTTCTAAACAATGTTGCAATGTGAGGGTCTTACCATTGGTTCTTGCCCATTGCTACCCATCCCTAGGATACTAAACTGTGGTTGGCTAGAGCTGACGTGCCCATGCCTGGGATCCGAAATGATTTCCTGCTCTTGGTGTACCTTCTCAAGGTAAAAAGAACAACTGTGTGTCTGAATTGTAACTTGTGTGTACCACCATAGTCTACAAGAGTGCCCGTTCACATCATACAACACTTGTCTATCATTGTAACATCTTTGTTGCAAGCTTCTGTCTGGTTGCACAAGACTGACTCTTTCCCAGCTTCTGGTTTCTATTCATCATCTGAGTCGGCCACGTCACCTGCTTAGAGATCACGATTCGGGCTTCTGCGGCTCTGAATTACTCTGAATACAAATTGAATCTGTAAAAGCAAGGAAATATCGAGGCTGAGTACCACAAAAGGAAATACACCAAACACGAGCTTATAAAGATTCACAGATGTTTATTCTATTACGGCGCAGTTACAAAGAAACAAAACAGATACAGATAGCTATATAGCCCTCAGTACATCACAGCGAATACCAGCCATTCAGTGTGAGAAGTGAGAGGTACTGGATGTCTAAACAGTTGTGCATTTTATTCATTTTTCAAATTTACTGCAACTGGTGTTACTGTCGTTCAGGGTATGTAATGTCATTCGCATCTGGTGGCCTTGGCAGCCGGCCCTGTCTCACACGGTTGCTTCTCTTTGCAGCCTGAATTCAGTTCAGCTCAGTTCTTGCTGAGGGCTTGTGGCCTATTGTAATTTTCCTAAGCCATACCATGGCTTCTACATGTTTGTGCTATTCAATATTTTTCATAGGTTAGTTATACATGGTTGTGTCAGGTCCCATAGGTGCTCCTGCAGCTCCTTAAGATTATTTGCCTACAAGCATCTGCAAACTTTTACTCAGTATCCTTTGCTTCTTGCGGTTTCTGTGTTGCTGTGGTTAAGCTAATGACAAAATAATAAAGGCAAATACAGTATGTTTATGTATCTGTCCTCTAACTCATAGAACTGTTAGGCATGTGTTCTTCATGTATTTAAGTGTGTGTTTGTGTCCTGATTTGCGGATGGCACGTGTGCTTCCTGTCTAACGCTGCTATGTCATGGTGTCTCTAATGATGTCAGTAACGTGGCTTCTTTGCTTTAATCGATAATGTCAATTGAAGTCTCCTTAGTCGCAGCCTGAGGTTCTTCGTGTCCACTCTGGGCATGGGTTATACCGTTCCTAATCTGTAGGGCCGGCTGAGTAGGTACGTCTCGACGTATCGACCGATCATCGGGGCACTAGGAATTGGTCCAATATAATATGTGCGATTGCAGTATCTCCTGTTCTTACTCTGTGTCATAGATCTCATGGGAGGAGGGCGAGAGGGAGAATTTGACCATCCCTCTTCAGTCCCCCCCTCTGGTAGACTTGTCGACTACATCCTTATGTGACCATCCTTTTGCTGTGGGCTGCCATATCTTTGTTATTCCTCCGAGGTATCCATAATAATTAGTGTGGTCATCGAACAACCAGTGCATATAACAGCATACTCCTTCGGGTTTGTACCAAGCCCACTTCCCTTCATAGAACTGTTCCAGCCTTATGGTGCCTGCTGGAAATAGTTCACATTGCGTTATCTTCGTTCTTAGCTTGTCTCGTTCTATAACGGTCTCATCCTTTGTTCCTCCTATGTTTACATCAATCAATATATGGATTCCAACAGCTTCTTCTGCTGTTTTCTTGCATCTTCCAATGCATATCTTGATCCCACATATGGATGCTGCTCCCAGCACGAGGGCTCCAGCTATCACCTTCATTTTGTCTGACAGCCATGATGACATCCAGGACCATATATATGCTAGCCAGCAATTGTCCTTCCCTGTTCCCCATACTTCATCCTCCATTTTAGCATGCATCTGTGACAATTGTTCAACTGCATCTGAGCGAGTTCCATTATCTTCATTGTTAGCTGGTGTTAATGTGCAACATGAACTCCCTATCTTTGCGCAAACCCCTCCTTCCATTTCCAGGAGGAGATCCAGCACTTATCTATTCTGGAGAGCCACAAACCTTATTGCTATGAGCTCTTCTTTTATGGCTTTGAGCCCATTCACTGTTCAGTTAATTGTTACCATCAGCTCCCAACAAGTGATCTGTAAACATTTGGCATTTGTGTACGTCTGTATTTCTGGTATTATTGATGCAAAGAACATTTGTTTTCTGCTATACTGTCTGTGCTATGCTGAGATCTCATCCAGTGCAGTTTCTGATGCCTCTGAGAAGTAATACACCCCTCTCTTCACTCTGCTCCATCATGCCTGCTTCTCTGCCTTCTCTGTCTGGGCTGTTGGTGTTATTTTGACTGACCTCTTCCTTTGTCTGTTATTATCCACCTTTGGGAACTCATCGAGCTTCACATTCTTTTTGGGAACACCAACAGAGGCATGTTGCTGTGTACCATGGAGCATACCCCTCAGTTTCTCACATGCTTTCGATCCTCATGCCCAGTAGTGATCCATCAGTACTGCCATTCCTGCACTCATTAATGGAAGCTGTTCAATTGTCTTGCATCCTACGTTTTCACCAACTTCGACGTCACCATTGTTCTGATAGCACAGGGTTGGTTTATTCAGGGGAATTATTGGCATCATTCCAACTTCGTTCTCCACCCATGTCAGCAAGTTTGCACTTGTATCCCATTCCTTCAGGCATTTTTCATTTTCTTCCTGCACCTTGTTCACTGCTGACTGTGCTAATGTCAGCGCCTTGCTTCCCATCACTCCATCTTCCCAAACTTCATTAGTGTATACCTTGAAACACTTGTGTATAGGCACGTTACAAATGCCATATCATATCATATCATATCATATCATATCATACTCGTCCATACACTAATATCTGTGGCCTTTCCTAGCATCCAGGCTCTTCACCGAGCTCCTTCACTCTTGTCCAGGGACATGGCAACTCCTTCAAGGTGATAGTCTTTGTATCTCCTTTCTCTGATCCATTAGTTATGTACTGCAATCCTTCATGTAGCTGCCAGTAGTTGTTCATAATGTCTAGTGTCTTTATGTACTTATATTCATATGGAAAAGTCCCATTGGACATCCATCTCAATGTTGCTGTCTTCCCTTTGAATCTTCTTCGCGTGTGCACCATTGCGAGATACATCAGGCACTGTGCTGTTGCTGCGGGTATTTCAGTTGCTATGAACGTTCTAGAAGCACTCATGGCACAGGGGATTAAAGAGCAGACATAGCAGCTCTCCCCAGTGGTTTTCTTACATACGCTGATCATGAGTTTATACCACATTTTACTAGATACCCGTGCTCTGTCAGTGACATACATGTCAACTCCCTTCATGTCTGTTTCAACACTGCGCTTACCTCTCCTGACCTTATCAACAGTGTCTTCTCTTGCATCTGACATGGTCGTTCCTCCTGCCTGGGTCAGGGAAATGTTAGTAGAGGGTACAGCAGTAGTCCTAATAGCCATGTAAAGTTGGCAAAATACAATTCCCATTACTCCTCTGGGAATGAATAAACACATTATGATAATAATGTTCTTTATTGTTTCTTTCATGACCACTTACACTTACACTGCTGGGTCCTTGCAGCCTGATGGGATGATAATGTTGCCCGCCTGAAATTCGCAAGAAAAGCGTTATTATGTTACTGTTTGTCAGTACCCTCAAGGTCCACAACCTTAATAGTCACATAGTCAAAAGCAAAGACCTCCTCCCAAACCTTTCTTACTGAGCGATCTCGTAAGGTGGCCAACACTGGTAATTCACAGTTTTCAAATTGTGAGTATATGTTTGGTACCAGATATTCTACAAAGACAAGATAGTATACTGCAGGGCATCAGGCTCTGAATTATCTGGGTCTCCTTATATAGTGCACAAATTGATTGGAGAATGCTTCATGGTGATGAACGGGAGGTAACATCAGGACAATTCCCTAAACAACCCTCTCTACATTCACGTAGACCTGCATGTGCGGAAAAAAAAATAACAAACAGACAGTGTTTTATTCATCAATGTCTACAAGTGTTTCTGTTGCAGCTGCTGCTTGGGAACGTCGAACCATAGGGTACCCTGCTCTCCCTAACTCTGTAATGTCCACTCGCACCTATAGTTCATCTAGGGGAAGATGCATGCACCGCCTTCTCACCACCTCATGGGGCATTAAATGGTGGTCAGACCCTGGCATATTGTGCAGTTTGAATAGTGACAGAGGCAAACAGTGAAGCTAGTTGTTCTTGGTGCTGTGCTAAGTTTTGGCTATGCATTCCTTTAGGAGTCCATTCAGGCATTCACACACCCCAATTGATTGTGGGTTTAATGCACAGGAACATTTTTTGCGTGATGCCTAGCAAGGCAGTGATATGCTGAAACAGTTAATTGGTGAAGTCAGGGCCATTGTCAGACCGCAGGACCTCACACATACCCATCTTGGGAACAATTCCTAGACCAGGAATTTGGCTGCCCTGAGAGCATCAGCGTGGGCACATGGCCCAGCCTTTATCCGTATGGAGAATGGGCAAACAACCACTACCATGTAGTGGTATGCTTGACAAACTTGGACCATGTCCACATAATCCATGTGCAGAAGCAGAAATGGGCCTACAGGTCTTGGTATGGCTCCTCATACAACTCTCAAGGTATGTACTGCAGTATACTGCTGACAGGTCAAGCAACTGCTAATTAAATCAGCTATACATAAATTCAAATGTGGGCTAAACCACGTTTCTCCAATGCGTATAGCAACAACCTCCTTCCCTGTGTGTTTTAGATAATGCAATTGTGCTAATGCTGGTTTCAACAATGCCAGTGGCATAACCACTTTCCCTGTTCTGTCACCATAGGGCATCTGTCAGGGACATGGAACATCCCCTCTTTATCCACAGCTCCTTTTCCTCCTGTGGTGCAGCTCCCTGCATTTTCATAATCTGTGTCTCTGGTACTGCATTGTATCCCTCCCTCATCACCATGTTCCTCACTCCTCCCTGAGCCTTTGATCTCTTCTCCACTTCCCACAATTTGCCCAAATATACTGTACACTTTGCTTCATAGCCTTCTGCTTCATTCCCTTTCAAGGTGGGGTCTTCCCCTTTTGTGTGGCCTGGCACTTAACTAGTGCTAACTAATTTGGATATGGAATCACCTCAATCAATTTGCCTAGTAATAGCGCATGCTGCACTGGGGTCCCATCTGCTCTCCTGAACCCTCTCCTAAGCCATCACGCCAGCCATCTATGCACTGTTGATTTGACGTAAGCTGAATCCGATTAAATTGTCACATGTTTCTCCACGCTGTGTTCTAGTGCTAATATGAGAGCCACTAGTTCTGCTGCTTGTGCTGAATAATGGTACTCGCTGCACCTTCCCTGTGATGCCTGGCATCCATGCAATGGCGATGACAGTCCCATATTGAAACATCTCTGGGTGCACTGGTACCCCCTCTGTACTGTGCATCCACAATATGCCTGGACAATCTGTTTTACATTCAACATGTGTATGCATGGTGTTGAGCACACTATGCCCTTGTCTGTGAGTGAGATAGTCACGTCCCAAAATATTTACAGGTGTCTGTCGAGAATAAAGTAAATGTAGTGATAAGTCGTGATCTCCTATAGATAGTGAGATGTTATCAGTAAAAGCAACCACTTCTTGAGCCCCAGAGAATCCTTGAGTGTTCATGGCATTGCCTGACAATGCAAATGTCCCTTCCCTGATGCATGACCTAGTTGCCCCAGTGTCAACAAGAAAGGAAAAAGTTTTGTCACCTATTGCCACCCCAATGCGAGGTTCCTCCACAGGGTTGGGTGTGATCGACAGGATGGGACACATTAAATTCATCTGTGGGCTGTCCTATTGAGGGTACATAGATAATCAGTTTCCTGTAAAAGGGTTCTTCCCGACCATGGTCACCCTTCCCAGTCTTCAAACTGGTACTGTCGCCACTGCGTCCATGTGCTCTATTGTATCATCATCCTGTATTTGTACGAGCTGTTGTGTGTTCCCCCTGATCTGTGGTGCTTGTAAATACTGGGGTAATGGTGCTGCCATTTGTGGTGCCTGTGTTTGTATATGTTGCTGTGCTGGTGTGTGTGATTGGGCTTGTGGCACTTGCTGATATGTGCCTTGCATCTGCCCCTGTGGCTGTTGGTCCTGTGCATAATAATCTCCCTGACCCCCCTGAAAGGGCTGCAGGGCCTTGCCCTCCCCAATTCTGTTGTGCCCCCCTGAATCGACATGCCCGTGAAATGTGTCCTAGCTGACTGCAGGTCCGGCATTGTGGTGGCTCCCTCCCTGGTCCTGGGCAAACCCCTGCCCCCCCGGAAAGTCCCCTGTGTTCAGTTGCATTTGCTGCCCATATCCCCAAAACCCCCATGGAAATCCCCCTGTGTTATGATGCGCTTGTGGCTCAAAGCCACGTCCCCCTTGGAACCCTCCCCTTCCTCGAAATCCCTGCTGTGGGCCGCCCCGCCCGATGTATCCTCCTCCATGGCAGTGCGAACTGCTGTGGTTGTTGATACTGCGTCTGGTGTGATGGTGCCTGTGGGATGGGGCTGGTTATGACCGCCGCTTCCATTACATACTTTGATAGCTTCTGCTGCACTAGTTTGATATGATATAATATGACATTTATAACGCGCCTCTACACAAGTGTTTATCGTGCGACGAGGCAAGGGAGGGGGAACAGAGGAAAGACAGACAATGATCTTACTAGGCCAGGTGTCATTCAGATCGCACAAGTGCAAGGGAAGAGGGAAAGGAAAAGTGCGGGGGAGGGGAAAGTGCAGTACATGGGATAATAATAATAATAACATAAAATAAATAAATAACGGCCAGCTGGTGGCAAGTGGAGGGTGAGTGCAGACGTAAGTGCTGGTTAGGGGACTGTAGGGATACAGAAAACAGTCCCCAGGTGCAGGAGTTGCCAGGACGGCAGTGCAGGCGTGCAACTGGCAGGGCTAGGGCCCGAGTCAGATGGGTGGACAGGTAACCCGTGCAGTCTCAGTATCAGCCAGGACTTCAGCAGCAGAGAGGGGGAGAGAAAGCAGAAGCAAAAAGGAAGGTTTTTAGGTGCTTCCGGAACCGAAGATGGTTCTCCTCAAGTTTCTGGGAGGCGGGAGGCTGTTCCAGAGGGAAGGCCCAGCCGAAGAGCGAGAACTGCCACCAACTCATTGCTTGGAGAAGCAAGTGACCCTGAGGGAGTTGGAGGCGGATGAGCGAAGGTCTCGAGGGGGAAGATATTTAGGAAGAGAGAGTTGAAGGTATTGAGGCCCCAAGCCCCAGAAGGCCTTGTGGACGATGCAGAGGGTTTTGAACTTAATCCTTGCAGCCACTGGGAGCCAGTGCAGAGATTTCAGTCCTGGAGAGATCTGCCTTCTTCTCCTTCGCCTTTTGCTTAACCTTCTTCGGCCATAACCTACAATGGTTCACTATTGTGAGCTGTATTTCTGGCCATCCCTTCGCTTCCATCCCCACTAATTCTTTCAAGCTTTTTTGTACTAGCTCTGGTAATCCTTGCACTAAAATATGATTAAATATTGCTATTGTTTTGTCCCAAGGCTCTCGACTTTCGATGTGCCAAAGCCCTTGAATCTCCTGAAAGTACTGAACAGGGTCTTCGTCCTCCCTCATCTTGCATGACGTAATTGCCCCAATGTCTGACGTGTTTGGGTATTGTGTTCATAATGCTTGCCATACCGCCACCCTGCAATTTGCAAATGGTGACCCATCATGTGCCGTGTTCTGTGTCATCACCCCTGGGAGCCCCGCCCTCTTCCATATGTCATCAGCTGCGTCTCCTACTATTGATACTAATAGTCCCTTTACGTCACCCACTGCTAACCTGTGACCCGCTGTCAGTTTTCCATCTCATAAATCCATTTCTCTGCTCCCCCGCTCAATGATGGTAACCTGCATTTAACATTCTCTTTTTCTGTTTGTTTCCAAGGCACATACTGAGGTCTTGCCCCTCCTCTCTCCAACAACAGCATCTGTGAATATGCTGTCATTTCTTTGGGTGTCCTTCAGTACAGTCTAATTTGATGAGGCCCTCTCTTGTCCTCAATGTCTGTGCACATCTCTGCTGGTTCTAGTGTGGGTACTCATTTGCTTTCGTCATACGCTTTAGACAAACATCCCCTCGAACATGCTAGTGCTATCTCCTCCCTCCTGCATTCTGGGAGATCCCTAAATCTGTTAATATAGGTGTTATGTGTGGTGCATCTGTCGTTTGCTTGCTGTGCTTCCTCCTCTGCATTGGCCCCTCCTTCCCCCTGTCCACAGGACCTACACTCCTATGATGCCCACTGGTCTGTCCCCGTGGAGTGTGACGGGTGCTGTTCCCCCCTCTCGTCCCCACTGTATTTGTCCTCATTATCAGATCCTATGTCCATGTTTTTACAGCAGTCATCAGCAAATCCTAATCTCCTCGATGTCAAGTCTGTGTTAGGTTTCATGCTAAGATCAATGTCTATAAAATCACTTTTGCTGCCTCCTGCCCAGGCCCCTAAGCCTGCTCCACTACCTCTTGCCGCGCTCCTGTTTCATTAATTTGTGCTATCTGGCTTTACTGGCCTTTCCTCCTCACGTTTATTTCTTTCCCAAACTGCTGCTGCCTGTACCTACACCGCTCTAATTGCTTGTTCGTCTTCCTCCTTACGTGCTCCTTCTCGCCCTAGTCTGTCCAACTGCAACTTCCTATTTTCCCTCTCTGCCAACTTATGTTTTTCTTGCTCCACTATCTCCCTCCTCCTCCCTGCCTTCTCCAGTTCTCTCTTCTTTCTCCTGTTTCTCCCTCATCTGCCTTTCTGTTCTCTTTCTTTCCTTCAGGTCCCTTTTTGTTGATTCTTTTATCTCAGCCCTTGTCCAAATGCTCCTCTCTTCTTCCCTTCTTCGCTCCCTGTCTTCCCTTTCCAGTTTCTGCTCCTCCTTCTCTTTCTGTCCTCACATCTATTCTGTTCTAACATCACCTCGCTGTCCTTTTCCCGTCTATCCTCCTCCTCCATTAGCTCTGCCCAGCCTGATGTGTTGTGGTCCCTTTTCAGGCTTTCTATTGCCTCAGTTGCCCCTTCTGCCTCCCCAGTTGTCTTCCCCTCGAGTTTTAAGAGTACCTGTCCTGCTATCCACTCACTTTTGCCTATACCCTGGAACTCCTCTTTCATGCACTGCTGTGACTTGATGCTCACCCCTGCATCACTAACTGGCTGTCCTGTGCCTTTCGGCTTGTCTTCCTTAGTGTATGGTGGTGGTTTCTAAGTCTAATTTGAATATCCATCTGCTGCCCTTAACTCCCTCATTGGGTGCATCCCCTGTTCATCGTCTGTGTCATCAGATACTATGCTTGGAGGGGTGAGGGAAAGTGCAGAGGAGTGAGCCCCCTCTTCCTTTACCTCATCCTGGTTCTACATCCACTGATGCCTCACTGCTTCCCCCTCACCCTCCTGGAACATGCACCACAACTCTAACATGGCCATGCGTTTGGTTAATTTCTTCCACTTGTAGGCACTCTGTATGTGTGCCAATAGCGATTGCTGCATGTCTTTGGAGAAACTCCCACAAGGTGGCCATGGTTTATTTAATTTACCTTCTGTACTTTTGGACCACTCTATGCTATATTTAAAGATATTTTCCTTATTGGGTGGAAGTGTCTTGCACAAATGCTGCAGGGGAGTAACCCCACCACTAATACCTTGGTACATTTTGATACCTATTAGCTGACCTCAAGTCGAGGGTTTCGATAATGTGCTGTTCAGGGATAAAAGTCACAATACAATGATAATACGTTCCAATTTCTACAAGCCTCTCAGGCTCTGCACCTTACGAGGCGTGATCCGTGCACCACCCCTCCTTCACAATTGCTGTCTCCTCAGGCACACCACCACAATTCAGCGCATGTGACTTCCGCACACCACCACTGGTTCACCTCGTCTGCCAATTCCAAGTGCTCAATACCAGCTCCTCATCGTCTCAGAACTCTGTGTCCTATGTGCAAACCTAAGGGTACCATCACTAAGCTATGAACATACTATAGGTACTTCAATATTGCACGCACACAATAATAGTCTGTTACAACCCCATACAAAACCCCCACAGCTGTCTTCCTTCTCACCAGGCAGAGTATATCAATATTCTCTTGTGATAAAACTGCACCCGCTGCGTCGCCTAATGTGTGAAACGCCTCTCTCCAGGAGACTTAACCAGTCAATTCACCTTCCGCAATCTAGGATAGCTCCCGCTAACCCTCACGGGAATACCATCATCTATGACCCGAGCTAAAATGCCCAACCTCCAGGGATACTTTATTTACAAACCTTTGTCATCCACGCCCTGAAGTTTAACAGTTTCGGCCATTCACCAGAACCTTTCACCTCTCAGACGGAATGTGCCCTAAAGATAGAAAAAGGACTTCTAGATCCACTCCTGTCCCTGCTCACTACAATAGTACTAAACAATGTTATCACCCTACTAGACAATACTTCAACAATATTCAACAATACTAAACGATACCTCACAGTACTCAACACCCTCCCTCACACCCACACTTGCTGTCAGTCTGGATCGATACTTACGTTCATGTTGCACTGGCACCGCTCGGGTGCCAGCTCCCTGTCAATACGCTTGCTTCCTTATCCTGATCTGCCTAGACAACTCGCCAATCTCGGGCGGGATGATTTCCAAACGGCTCCCGATGACCTTTAAATGGACACGCGTATTCCAGTCCTTCTCAAAATATGCAAGGGTCTCACAGCCTTTCTGGTTCGGTGGCGAAGGGGTCGGTTTAGTGCAGGGCTGGCGCAGCGAACCATCCTCTCACTACCAACTTGTTGGGACAAACTCCCAGGTAGGTTTGAGGGCTACTAGGAGTTTGTGGACTCTTGGAAAGGCCCAACACCTTACACCAAAAGGAACGCAGACCCAGCCAGACAGCAAGTTCAAACTGCGGTTTATTACTGCCAAAACCAACAGGGACGAGGATCGAATAAATCCAAAAACCACTCAACGTCTCCTGGCTTGCAGGCCAGTTTAGTTATTACATTGCGTCACAATGATGTCACAACCTGGGCCCATCTCCAGAAAACCTATCGCCAACTGGGATTGGGTTTTGAGTGATAGTCCCCATATAGCAGACCCTATAAATGTTAGTCTACTGGCTCTCATATGTCAGGTGGTTGCCCTGGTCCTTCCCCAAATTACTACTTCTAAACAGTGTTGCAGTGTGAGGGTCTAACCATTGGTTCTTGCCCATTGCTACACACCCCTAGGATACTAAACTGTGGTTGGCTAGAGCTGACGTCCCCAGGCCTGGGACCCGAAATGATCCCAGCTATTGGTGTACCTTCTCATGGTAAAAAGAACAACTATGGGCCTCATTACGAGTTTGGAGGTAGCCATGGTGCTATTATCACCATGGCTGCCTCCAAACCGGGCTCCATTACCGGGTTCCTGCAATGGGGACTTACCGGGTCATTCCGACATAGGAGGATCCGGTAAATCCTCCTTGCAGGAACCATTTCCCATTCCCATTTGAGGCCCCAATATGGCTCAATGGGAATGGGGAGGGAGGTAACATCGGGCACATTACAAGTGTCCCGTTGTAACCTCCCTCTTCCGCTCGCGGGACCCGGAAAAGACGTCTGGTTCTACCAGACGTCTGATCCGGGTCCCGCAAAGGGAAACTCGTATTGGCACTCACGGAATGAAGGGGGCCGGTCCCGTACCGGCCCCCTTCATTCCGGGAGCGCCAGGGTCGTAATGAGGCCCTATGTGTCTGCATTGTAACGTGTGTGTACCACCATAGTCTATGAGAGTGCCCGTTCACATCGTGCAAAACTTATCTCTCGTTGCAACATCTTTGTTGCAAGCTTCTGTCTGGCAGTGTGAGACCGACTGTTTCCCAGATTTCTGGTTTCGTTTCATCATCTGAGTCGGCCGATTCACGTTCTTAGAGACCACAATTTGGGCTTCTGTGGCTCTGAATTACACTGAATTATTAACAATTATTTGTATATACTGCAGCTGGTTACACTGTCGTTCAGGGAATGGAGTGTCATTTGTATCTGGTGGCCTTGGCAGCAGGCCCCGTCTCACATGTTTGCTTCTCTGTGAAGCCTGAATTCAGCTCAGCTCAGTACTTGCTGAAGTCTTGTGGCCTATTGTAATTTTCCTAAGCCATAGCATGGCTTCTACATGTTTGTGCTATTCTATATTACCCATAGGTTAGTTATACATTGTTCTGTCAGGTCCCATAGGTTCTCCTGCCACTCCATAAGGTTATTTGCATACAAGCATCTGCAAGTCTTTGCTTCTTGCGGTTTCTGTGTTGCTGCGGTTAAGGTAATGACGAAATAATAAAGGCAAAGACAGTATGTATATGTATCTGTCCTCTAACTCATGGAACTGTTATCCATTTGTTCTTCATGTATTTTAGTGTGTGTTTGTGTCCTGATGTGCGGATGGCACGTGTGCTTCCTGTCTAACGGTGCTATGTCATGGTGTCTCTAACGATGTCAGTGATGTGGCTTCTTGGTGCTTTAATGAATACTGTCAATTGAAGTCTCCTTACTCGCAGCCTGGGGTTCTTCTTTCACTCTGGGCATGGGTTGTACCACTCCTAATCAGTAGGGCTGGCTCACTGTGTACCTCTTGAAGTACTGATCGATCATCGGAGCACTAGAAATTGGTCCAAAATAATATGGGCGATTACGGTATCTCCTGTTCTTCTTCTGTGCCATATACCTCATGGTGGGAGAGGGAGAATGTGCCCATCCCTCTTCAACACAAGTCCCCATTAATGCTGCTGGACACCACTGACCCTCATAGCACCTATGCAGAGGCACAGTGTTAGGTTAAGGTGGTGAGTGATTCACAGCACAACAGCCATACCACAAGGTAAGGTTGTGCACTGTCATGCATGTTCATGGCTGGTGACACATGCATCCCAATAGTGACATGATGTGGCACACTATAGGGTTGAGCATGTCTAATTGCATATGGTGATGACTGGGTGATGGTCAGTCACAGAAGATATGAGTTGTCCTACATAATTGTGTGTTTGTAGGTCTCCTTGGTCAGCTTTAAAGTGCTTTATGTTACTGGTTACATCCCCACGACTTGCTACTAGTCTCAGTCTCTTAAGTTGTCCTACATAATTGTGTGTTTGTAGGTCTCCTTGATCAGCTTTACATGTGCTTTATGTTACTGGTTACATCTCCACGACTTGCTACTAGTCTCAGTCTCTTAGGGGTGTTCCTGTGCACATGTTTTTGATGAGGGCTAATGCAGTAGCTTCTTTTTGGTGTGGCATTACATTTACAATCCTGCCATGTCAGCCTTGCATGCCATCGCCTGACATTTTTCCTGTCAAGTAGCCACTCCATGATCATTGGTGGACTGGCGGGAACTCAGAAAATTTCCCAGTAGACCTCTGCACCACGGGCCTCTTTAGTGTAATAGTTCTACATGTTCTCACAGGGAAAGGATTTGCCTGTTGAAAAGCTGTGATATGGGGCCTTTTTTGGTTCCCAGTTCACCCCGATCCATGATACATGGGAATGCAACACCCCTGACTCTCACAATCCATGTAAGAGTATGATCCAGATTACAAGTATGCATGGGGATGATGTGTGAGTAATGAGGTGCATTGCTAGTGAGGTGCGGGTGTGGGAGGCCTAAATGTCTTTCTCATGTGTTATGTGTAATTTTGTTGCTGTGTTCCCATTGATGTGATCAAGAAATATTGATGGTGAAGGGTGTGTAACCATACATCATTATTTATGTTTGTGTGTTCTGTGAGTGGCTACATTGCTTTCTGGAAGATTCAGAGGACATCTTCATTATTGGACAGGGGACATGTTGAGGATACCAAAGACATGCATTAAGAGGGGGTAGTGGGCAGCTGTTGATTTTCACCATTACAGGTGCAATGTAAATGGCAGTGCTGAGTGGAGGTGAACAGAGCCTATCATGAAGATGGCAGTCAGGTGAGCCCTTTTTGTTGCACTTGATGCATGTAGGTCAGGGGAACACATGTTATGGTGTCATTGTGCCAGGGGCTGGCTTTGCAATATTTGGATTTTTGGTCCTGTGACATGGTAACTTTCATTTCCACTTCACATGACTGTGGCCATGATTTGTGCACTTTATGTAACAGATGGCGATGGGTGGCATTGTACTTTTAATGTTATGGCCCACAAACGGTTTGCCAATCCAAGAGACGCATTCTCAGGGTGTTATGGGCAAGCTGGATTAGCCTGAATACTTAATTGAAGGCCATCAGGGATGTGGCTTTAGTGTGTGTGTGTTGCAAAGGGGTTGTAATCCATGTGAAGCCGGTTTGTACAACCTGGTTGCATGCATCCTGTCCCTGTGCCCTTTGGCCTGCTAAGGGAGTGGGTGGTGCCTGTGGATGAGGGTGGAGGACCTTCTGCAGCATTACTTGATGTGGCAATATTATGTAGGAATCAAGATGCCAGAATGATTTTGCATACTACATGGGGTGCATTTAGCAATACACCACCTGAGTTGTCAAGGGAACAGAAGCGTGACTTGAGTACTCCGAATGTGTGCTCCACTATGCCCCTTGTGGCTATGTGTGCTGTGTTGTAGCGTGCCTCACCTGGGGTGGCTGGATTGCTGATCGGTGTCAACAAGAATGGTGACAGCGGTAAGGTACTGTCCCCTGTAAAGGACAAAATGGTTATTAATTGCATGTATTGTCATTTCTTGTGTTCCTTTGTGTCATGTTTCTGCTTGTCTGCTTGTGTGTGCATGATAGTTGATACTCAACCACAAACCAGATGTTTCCAAAGGTTCCTGTTGAAAGGGCCTGATATATGTGGGAATTCTGGAAGATGCAACTCTCATGCGTGCATCCTAGGTAATTGGCGTTCACATGCATGATGTGTCCCTTAGCATCACAGATCACCTGAACATGGATGGAATGCCAATGTTTCCTGTTGTCATAGATGTGCTCAATCTTTTGCGGGGTTACAACACTACATGGGTGGAGTTGATGGCTCCCAGGACCCAGGGACAGTGTGCAACTGCCTAGAATTCCTGGCATACTCTCTGCCTTGCCTGCAGTGTGTGTCTTGTACATGTGCCCATTCACACGGGCTAGTATGCAGCACAAGACCTGGTGGAGGCACCTTGATTTTGTGGGCTGTGAGATACTCCCATCATTGGCTGTGGTATGCTGGAATGATTCAGTGTCCAAGAAGTGCAAGGCCACTAGCACTGTGACCAGAGGTGTCACAGCCTGTGAGCACATGTTCGGTGATAGCAGGCCATTCTGCCACTCCATGACCAAGTCTAGGATGTGTTACGATGCACTTTCAGGTCCCATGCCCACTCAAATGATTTAGATTGAGCGAAATATAATAGTGTGCAAGGAAATGCATGTGCTCAACAGGCGAGCAGTTGGGTTGGGCATGTAATGTGGGAATAAATGTAGTCTTTTCAAATAGTCATGGAAATGTACGTAGGCCACTGCATAGGGCGTGAGTAATATTAGAGTATAATAGGTGAAACGTAGTGATACCAATTCTAACCCCGCCACGGGCAATACTACGAAAGCGCCATATTTTAAGCGAGGCCTAGACTGCCACAGGCCATGGCGAAAGTAGCAGCCTGTCATGGCAATAAGGTCTGAATCACTTTCCCATCTGAAGCCCCAGCAGGGAACCGAACATAGAGTCTTTCAGGTCTGATGGATACAGTACGATTGTCTTGTGTTGCTGGCCTGCGAAACCTGAAATGAATGTGAATGGCAATGCATGGACAGGGCTATGCCAATCCCCAAAGGACTAGCCCATGGGAGCCGGGCAGAGGTTTCGAGCTACCAAAGTTCTGATCTAGATTTAGGACCGTAGTGCCCCGCCCCAGAAGAATTACCATCTCTTTTCAATTGCCAGATGGCCACAAACAGGACCCCTAAATCCTTCAGAATCTGGCTGATTAGTGTGGTCTCTAAGAGGCCCGGGAGGAGCCCCCAGGAGGGGCAGCTGATAAGGAGGAATCAAGGAGTGAAACATCCTGTGATTTGTACTATGAGGAGCATAATGTGAGGCCAACAAATATAACCCTGTGAGGGGGAGGCATGATGGAGACGCTTGTATGCCTGGGTACAAGAGAAGCTCTTATTCATTCTTAAAGGCCAATTTGACCTCAAGAGTATCCACTGAGCTCATGTTAACAACCAGGTGCACATCATGTGACTAGGCCCATGAGGAGGGTAACATATCACGTAATTCTCCAATCAGATAGTGGGGAACCAAGGTGACAGAGTTGAAGACCTTAGTGTGCAGGGGTAGTTTTAGATGTGGCGAATAAGTCAAGGAACTATAATGAGAATGGTGGGATAACACTGTATAATGTTGCATAATGAGTGACGACGTTTTGCTATTTAAGTACTTGTATTAGTTGAACTAACCCAGAGAGCGAGATCTGTGGCAGTTTCGTTCTACGGCATTGTGATTTCAGAAATGTGAGGTAGACAACTTTGTGAAGGTTTTTCAAAAGATGCCATTTTATGAACTCAAGAGCTTGGATAACGACCTCACTATTCCTACCCTGATGATGATTTCACTGCCTAAAATAAACTAAAGCAAACACTCTAACAAAAGGATTCTGTCCCTCACACTTAAACATATACAAACTCAACAGGGTATTATATGGCATTTCAACAACAACTAATATGACAGTTAAATTCACATAATAACCAATGGTTCTCCTACTAGTCTGGGTGTAGTCCACTTCCCCAGATGCAAGCAGGATTCTGTTCAACAATTCCAAATAATAATGGAGGAAATCCTCTCTTGTAACAAAGTTCCACTCCAGTTCTCCTTGTTCCAACTTGATAACACAAAAGTTCAAGATTTGTCTTCAGCCAAAGTACTTGCGACAAAGACGTAAGCTGCACAACAATGACAACAAGCCATTCCAGTACTGCAACCATTCCATGGCCAGCCACATGTACAATGCACATAATCAGACTGTAGCCTCTGCAACACAATGCAACAACATGCTTTTAGTATGGCCAATGCAAATGACCGATGAACAGCATCACAACGGACATGCGTCCATTATTGCGTACAAAGGAATCACATTAAGCCAATACACAGAATTTCACTCGTACACTACCACAGAAGTGAAGCATGTAAGCATGGGGACATCAAGCACGGAATGGCAGATCATCAAGAGTCTGGCTTCAACGGTGACAGGATCAAAGCACACGATTAACTACACATCACCTAGATCATGGCAACAACTGCGGTGGGCAACCACAGTGCATGAACACTCACAAGGAATAGGACACCCCTGCATCCACTAGATGATGCTACGCACACATGTCGATCATGTGACTTCACACATTGCAGTTACTTTGATTAGCTCAATTCATGCAGGTATATGTGGATGAGAACAGGAAATCAATGCATGCTTTTGTGTCATAGGTACGGGTTCCATTTGATGAAATCACTTACACATAACCATTGTTGCACCCATGCAGGTGATGCTGGCTATCCCTTGAAGAGGTGACTCCTTACCCCTGTCCGGAACCCACAGAACAGGCACGAAGAGGACTACAATCGTGAACATACCCCTAACTGTGGGGTGATCGAGCAGGCATTTGGCCTTTTGAAGGCACGGTTTCCCTGCAGGTGGCGATGCACAGGAGGGACGTGCTATGCGCCAGCATCTGATAGACCAATATTTCTAATACACATGGATGAAGAGGGTGTAATGGATGTGGTACTTAGGGCACTGGGTGTTGTGGGGACATGAACACTGTGCACTGTTCACCAATAAAGCACACATACACAATAATCAATGTCCAGTCATGTGATTGTACTTGACACAATGGGTGTATTAACCATTAAGTGATTAGGAAGTGCATGAACCCTCCACCCCAAACACCCTTCCCCACCTCCCCCACAACTCCCCCAACACCCTCTTCCACCTCCCCCCAAAACTCCCCCAAACACCTTCTCGCACCTCCTCCTACAACTCCCCCAAACACCCTCTGCCCCCTCCTCCCACAACTCCCCCAAACACCCTCTCCCACGTCCCCCCACAACTCCCCCAAACATGGTGTGCACGTCAGTGCAGCATTAGTGTGCAAGAGTCAACAATGACAGGGTGTCCCTTCTTCCCATGTCCTCTGCCACCATTGGGTGGTTGGAAGTCTAGCCGACGCAAGGTCTGCGCGGACCTGTGCAGAGGGCTGGTCTGCCTGGAGATGGTAGAGGAGGAGCTGCTTGGTTGCTCCAGTCCCTGTGCGGGACGCTGGCTCTCCATTGCATCTGCGATGCGGCTGAGGACCTGCCTCACAGCTGCCAACTCAGCGCAAATGCGTGTTGTACTTGTTTCAATGACGATTTTTATGTCCTTATCATATGCCCGACACTCCTCTCTCGTAGGGCACCCTCACTCACGTGCTGTCCAACCAGTGCAGTGAGTTCCTCCTGGTGCTGTTGGATGACACTGATTCCCTGGTCTCAGTCCCTGCCTTTGGTTGGTCTTGGCGCAGCTTGCGGCATGTGTCCGCCATCAGGTGAGCTGTCCATGGGACTCCATCTCCCTGCCAATGATCCACCATCAGACAGCTCATGGCCGCTGGCACTGGATGTGGGGCGTGGGTTGTGGTGGGCTGACAGCTGTGGGCTGGGTGTGCGCTGTCCTACAGCTGTGAGGCATGGTTCCTCTGCATCTGACTGGGGTGCCGTGGCAGCTGCTTCTCCAACCAAGCTGTTGGCAGCGGACATTGAGCCTTCTGCCACTGGCTCCTGTGTGATGGGACTGGCTGGTGTGGGTGCCATTACATTGTCGGTCGCCCTTTCACGCCTTGGTGACGTATCAACATGAGTGGCTTTGGGCCTCTGCGACGGTCCAGGTTTGTCAGTGCCCCTTGATGTGCTGGGCCTGTTGCCTCCTTCCATGCCCCTGGCCTTTTTCATCAGTGTTGGAGCCTGCGCTGTGGTATCATGGACCTCACTGTCAGATTGTGAGCCTGTGGGGGACCAAGAGAGGGACAGCATTGGTGATGGTTCAACGTGCATCATGCATATGTTGTAATCGCTGCAGTTATGTGCATTTGGACTTTGAATTGTGACATACAGGTTGCTTGCTATATCGGTCGGTCACACAGGCATACGTCTGGGTGACACATGTATGAGGGGATGCATGCATGGGGATGTGATGGTGATGTGCACAGCATATGGGCAGGCTTGTGTTCATGTGTGTGTGATGCCCCATGCATTGGCTGATTTCAGTGTCACATTTGGGGGACAGCGTCATGATTTTTATGGACACTCACCTCCATCTGTGCATTCAATGGGTCTGGGATCTCTACCCAGTGTAAAGGGGCAGTGGGAAGGAAAATGTAGTCTGAGTAGAGGCTCTGTGTGGGCCTGGTATCTTCCCACATGATATAAAGGAAGTGTGAAAATTAAAAAGTTACATTTTTGTGATTTTATTTGTGTTTTTATTGTGGTGGTGCGGATTGAGGAAGGGTCTGGATATGTTGTGTGTAAAACCTGCAGTGCAGTAAAATAAGAGAGTGGACGATTTGTGTGAGAGAGTAAGGAATGTAGTGGTATGAGACTAGAATGAGGCATGTGACTGTGTGGGGAGTTTGACAAAGGGGAAGGGTGGGGTATCGGTAACGGGAAAAGGGTAAGGTAACAGGATGACAAGGCACTGCCTGATCGGAGCCTGAAGTAAAGTAAGTTATCACATAACGTTCAAATAGGGGCAGCTAAATTTGAGCAAGAGACCCCATTGGAGTACTTGTGTATGGCTCTCCCATTATATGGGGAGAATATTAGGATGTATCATAGGGAATGGGTGGCCGAGGCAAAAGGTGGCATGTTCAAACCATGGTCAGAACAGGGAATGAATAATAAAGACATCTTGAGTCATATGTATACATTTTCAGCAGTAAAATAGAAGGGGAAGAAATGAAAGAATAGAATGGAAGTGTTGGAGTTATGGGTCTGACCCCAGTTATGCCTTCTACTCTGACAGTTCAGGAATTTCTCGCCCCATCAGTTATAACACAATCAGCACAGCCTGCCCCATTTGGGTGCTATCACACACGTGCAGCATCAGGGTCCACAAATCCCACTACCCGCCACCGCTCCCCCTCCACCATCATCGTCTGCCCAGTACCACAATCTCTCAAACCCTACAGCGTCTGCAGCCGCTTGAGCTCAAGAGCAGAAGGATTTAGAGTGTAAGGCACAGAAAGAGTTAGAAGAAGCATTAAGGATGGCAGAGGAAGAGTTAGCGACACTGAGATTGGTCAAGGGGGTTGGGCAGCGACCAGTTATGGGGACAGATGAGTGGAGAGTGGGAGACATTCTGTTCAGGAATGTCAGTACAGCGATTAAAGATGTGTTTAGTGAGAAGGAAGGTGTGGAATAATTTTATAAAAACACAACCTTCCCTCACAGCTGGGGCGGGTAAGTGGAATTACGCATTTAGAAAGCAGATGGCAGGTGTTATCCTGGGGGAAAAGAAGGTGATGAAGACGATGGGGCCAGAGCTTCGGCTGTTGCACAACGGACCAGGGAGGGCACAGTATGTACTATGGCCACATATTGATAGGAAAACTTTCATACAAACGCTACCGTCCCTCACAGCTGGGGCGGAAAAGTGGATTTACATATTTAAAAAGTAGATGGCAGGTGTTACCGTGGCTTTTGGCAACATGAAGAATGTGTTTTTTGCAATTTTGGGAGATCAGGGTATCCCACCGTAAGATGAGGGAATGATCTTCATGATGGTGCCCGTTGCAATGATATCAGGGCACTAGATCTCCAGTCAATAATGCAACGTATCATACGGAATGACAAGGACTTAGCTCAGTACATTTTAAAAATACAAGAGATGTGGAGAGCAGAAATGGGTGAACCCATGGATCGGTTTATCGTATTTTTCGATTTTGTGTTAAAAAAGGACTACCCAAAGAGGTCATAAGACACTTGATAAGATAGTGGGGATCAAAGCAAAGGGATGGCCAGAGATACAGTCAATAATTTTGAAGCATTGCAAGTGGTTGAAAGAGAAAGAAAAGTAGAATGCAGAGAGGGTACAGACAGAGGAAGCAAGTCTAATGCAAAAAATGTTGGAGAAATTGTCAGTGAAGGGGTGGTTGTAGCCACGTACCAGGAAGGACAGACAGAACAGAGAGTGGTCTTCGGCGAGGTGTGGGCAGCTGCAGCATGGGGAGGTGGACATGGTTGGAATGGTGGGTACCAGCTGCAGTACCAAGGATGGCCCAGGGAGGGTATTCTAGTGGTAGGGGGAGAGGGAGATTTCCAGGCCCATGGGGAGGAAGACGATTTTTTGGAGGATCAGACCCAAGAGGGAGGGGACATGGGGCAATGTCGGACCTGTGGGGAATGGGTCATGCAGCTGCATATAACCAGCAAATGTCCATGTATGCGCAAGGTGCTCCCGACCTATACCCACAGTCCTATGCCCAAGAACCCCTAAGTGGTCTATATGGTGCACCACCACCCATGGCCCCACCTGCTCACCCACCACAGTTTCTGCTGCTACTTTCACCAGCGCCGGGTGGCACACCAGCTTATGTGGTACACCCCATGCAGCCACTGGTCCCTTAAGTGCCTCATGGCACAATGACACACTATTAAGGGGCCAGCATGATCAGAGGAAATCTGTTCGTGTTTCTAGGGACAAACACTTATCCTGATTAGGACAGCCCACAGAGACATTTAGTGTGCCCAGTCATATTAGTCACTGCCGACCCAGAAGAGGAACCATTGGTAGGCATGGAGATAGGTAACAAACCATTCATCTTAATGTAGACACAGAGGCCACATAATTGTGTGTCAGGAGGTGCCTTTCCCTTTGTTAGGTGAAGTAATGCACATGCAGGGGTTTACTGAGGCAATAAAATTGGTTCCGTTAATGGAAGAACTGCCTATTAAGGTAGGTGACAGGATGCTACGAGCACCATTGTTGTTTTCCATGGCATCTTCTATCAATCTGTTGAGGAGGGACGTGCTCAGTAAACTGAATATGGGCATTTTATTCACTGAAAAATGGGTGGTATGCTTCACCCCAGGCATATGTTATATAAGGGCAATGATGATCAGACATGCACTTTTGAATGAAGCAGCAACTAGGGGTATACCAGTGCAGCCAGATCTGTTCTATTTAAAGGGCTACAGTATTGTTGAATGCAGTACCGAGTGTAGCCAACTGGTCTTGGAGAGTGCCTTCTGAGTTCTTTTTCAGACCAGCCCAACCCCAGGACCATGTTGAGGGAACCATTCTTGTGCTTGATATAGAAGGGGTGTAGTGTCAAAAGAGTAGATTGTTCTAATATGGCACGATGCTGATGTAGGAGAATGGTGCACAGTGCTATGCTCTCAGAACGTGCAACTCTTTGTGGGTCAGGTTTCTCACCTTCGGAATCCGAGGACTCAGCAGCAATCTTCTTCTTCTTTTTCTTCTTTTCTTTTCCTCTTACTGTAGTCCATCCGGAATGAAGATATGGTCTGTCCCCGTTGGAGGCCAGCGCGTCTGAGTCGGGGGAACGATCCAGACATGTGGAACCCCAGGGGGACAGACCAAACCATGGAGAAAAAGCCAGAGGCTGAAAAAAACCATGGTTGATCTGGGCAGAATCTTGAATGTCCGTGGAATGAGAAAAATGCTCAGAGCTGGTAGACCAGTGTATGGGGAGGAGAGCGATGGAAGAGTGTGCATGAGAGGCACATTCAGAGCCAAGGAAATCTGCAGTGCAGGATGCGGAGAGCAGGGAAACCAAGGTGAGGCAGAGAGGGTGTGCCAGAGCACGGCTCTAAATCAATTGGGAAGGAAGAGAGGCAATGAGGAGCAGCACGAGGCGCCCGCATAGCAGAGAAGGCAAGGAAAACAGGTGAGTGAGAAAACTAGTGTCCTACCCCAAAGGAAGGTGAAGGTTGCAATGCTAAGCTCCGCTGAAGGTACACAGTGAAATAGGCAGTGGCCATCTTTGAAAAAACACTAGACTGCCACTACAGCTTTGCCTGAAGACGTGATGGCAAGCAAGTAAGCTGTACTGCCATTGCTTCCACACTTTCCATTGCTGGGCCTCGACATATGCACTGATCCAACTCAGCCCTTAAGAGGAGTTACAGACAGTGATTTGTTCGGAGATATGGTGAACTATGGGGAGATAAAACCGGAAATGTGTGCCCCCTGTGAGATAATAGTGCAATAATGACACATCCCATGTTCCAGGCTGTTAGAAGGTAGCGTCCCACCCTTTACCCAAAGTGATCTCGCACTAATACCAGACAATTTGTGGACAAGTAATCGCCATGATCTGAGGCTCTTATGTAGTGTTGCCCCAATACACAATACACTCAAAGCAGGTGCGGTATTGCCCAGAGTTAAACCGTATCCATTGTCCAAAAAATCTGAGGAAGGGATATACAACACCATCACGGCCCTCCTACACCAAGGCATTATCGTGACATCATATTCTCCCAGTAATACAGCTACATACTCTAGTTGGAGGATGATCCAGGATCTGCATCCTCCAAATAATATAGTACAGGATGAGTTTCCTGTTGTGCCCAACCCCGTGACAATATTGTGTAACATATCCACCACATCAACCCATTTCACAATCATTGATTTGAAGAACGCTTTCTTCTCTGTCCCTTTGCACCCTGTCCCTCAATACCTCACTGCATTTACATATGGCGGGTGGTGGTTCCAGCACCCGAGGTTCCCAAATGGGTACTGTGAGTCCACCAGTATTTTTAATGGGTTTTACATGACGACCTTTGCAACATATATATGCTGAGTACCATCATTCAATATGTTGATAAATTGCTAGTGTGTAGGGTCAAAGAGCAGCAGTGTAGGGAGGATTCAATCACGTTGTTGAGATTACTGGCTAACAAAGGGTAGAAAGTGGACAGAGCAAGGCTGCAGTATTGTCAACAAGAAGGTCTATATTTAGACCAACTCATTTCTGTTCATGGCAAAAGGTAACTCCGAAGCATGCCGCAGCAGTGCGTGGCACACCCCGGCCAGTGATGGTTAAAGACATGAAGAAGTTTCTGGGGTTATGTAATTACTGTAGGGCCTGGATATTTGACTACACAACATGCACACAACCATTATTGAAAGCACTCAAAGAAGCTCAAAAGACTAAGAGTACCCTCACATGTACGGAAGAGATGATCACTAGTTTCCAAGAACTCTAGGATGTAATCGCTACTGCCCAGTTTTACCAACACCTGACTATACGCAAGAGTTGTATTTGTTTTCACACTCAGACAGGCAAATGATGACAGCTGTCCTGACACAGAAAAGCATGATGGGCCACACACCTTTAGTTTATTGCAGTGGTAAGTTGGACTTAGTGATGTAAGGACAGTTCCCCTGTCAACAGGCCCTGGCTGCCACAGCCTTTGCCATTGAGAAGTCTGCCTCTGTATCAATGGAATGTTCAGTTACATTACATCTAAAGCATGCAGTATTTGCTATCCTAGAAAGGTCCAAATCCACACTGATGACACAGAGAGCATCCACATTTGAGGTAATATTGTCGTGCCCATCCATTCATATTGTACGGTGTAAGACAGTGAACCCAGCCACAATCATAGCTGTACCGATTACTGACACTGATGATGTGCATGACTGTGACACATATAAAGGCCCTGACGATGACATACCAAAAGTGAGGGACTCTGCTCTTGAGAATGGAGAAATATATTTAGTTGATGGTTCAGCAACTATTGACCAGGAGACGGGTAAGAGGCACACATGTGTGACAGTGGTCCATCTAGTAGATGAAGTGTACGAAGTACTGGTGAAGAAAATATTACCTATACACTACTCTGTCCAGGCTGCAGAGCATATTGCTCTAATGAAGCACTAGAAGCATCTTGAGGGTCATGTTGAGCATGTTGAGTTACCATTCATTCGGCTGCTCCTCTATACCAGTTTCACCAGAACTTTAAACGCGATCTTATGCTTTATCACAAACCGCACTCAAATTGTTTCACTGCAACCTTATATAGCGGATACGCCCACTTGGGGGGAACTGGCGTTTCAAGCTCACTGACTTAAAAAATTGTGTTAATGCGGTCTCTTAATGTTAGATGAGGTCTGACCTAACGAAGGTCAGATTAGGCCAATTGGCACTGGCACAGACACAGTCATGTACAGACAGGCGCAGTCAGTTATGGCCACCCCCGGCTCGCCCTGCACCATAATGATAGTTCAGGGTAATTCAAGGTAATTCTGAGAATTGTTCAAAAGCAGTTTGATTTGCTAATTGTACTCACTCACAATTGCTGGCAGGGTGGATATTGAGTCCAAGTCCATCGTTCCAGTGAATCCAGTTGCAGGGTTCTAGGAAATCCACAATGGTCCTCTATCAGCCACCAACAGGAAGTGAGTCCACGTCCACCAAGCACCAAACACTCACTGCACTCTCTGCCATGCTCTGCTCAGATCCATCCCTTTTGAAGCAACCTGTCGGAGAACAATAAAGACAGACTTTGCAACTTTGCAACGTTGCTCAGCTCCAACCAGGACAATACTGGGTAGCAAGTGTTATTCTCAAAGCACCAAACACTCACTGAACTCTCAGCATCTATTCTACCTTGTGGCTTTCCCCATGGGTCATCCCTTTCCCCTATTCTTTTTGATCTATATCTTCATCCATAGAAGACCTTATTGCCCATCATGGAGTGCTTTTCCACACCTATGTGGATGATACACAACTAGTTTTCCATCTCAACCCCCCGGTACGGACCACCCAGTCAAACTAAAATCAAACTAAAGTCCTGTCTCTCTGCAATAGATATTTGGATGATGGAAAATTGGTTGAAACTAAATGGTGATAACTTCGAGGTTCTACTGGTTGGCTCCCTGAGCCCCAACTCCAATTGAAGTTCTGAGTTTTGGCCTGAAACCCTAGGGCCATGCCCCACTCTGAGTAGCTCTGTCAAAAGCTTGGGGGTGAAACTTTTTATCATCAGGCTCGAGAGATGCTCACATTACTGACGTCTGTAATGCCGGCTTTTCCAAGTTGAGAGTTATTAAGAAGGTCCTTCCTTTTCTTCTGCCACAGTGTAGAACTCAGGTAGTCATGTCCTCTATTATGAGGGACAGCCCCTGTTTCAGATTTTCAGATTAAGCAACTACAAGTCTTTCAGAACTCAGTGGCTTGGCTAGCTCTTGATGCTCTCATTTATCTGCTGCTCAGGCTTTGCTGCGCCAGCTTCACTTGCTTCCTGTTCGCTCCTGTATTAAATTTAAGGAGGTGTGCATGACACATCATGCTTTACACAATGTAGGAGCCTTATATGTGCATGAGAAATGTTCACGCTACCAACCTTGCAGGCTGCTATGGTCTGCCTCTCAGAACCTGTTGAAGGTCCCCGTTATCTAAAAGCGCATCTTGGTGGTCGCTCCTTTTCTTATCTGGCGCCTTCTTTGTGGAACGCTCTTCCGGAAACACTACGGGTAATAACCGACCATGTTCAATTCTGAAAGGGTCTAAAAACATTTCAGTTTTAATCGCGGTGATGGCTCTCCCTCCTGTGTGTTTCGTTGCCTTTTTCCGGTCTTCCTGTGTTGCTTCCTCTAGCACCTTGATGCCCTTTGGTCTTAGCAGCGCTGTATAAAACTCATATACATACATGGAAATAGGACACTAATCTATATGGAGAGAATAATAAGAAGCTAGCACACAGTGAACTCTCCCATCAACTTCAGGTAACGTAGCTCAGCTATGAAATATATTGTGAAGTCATGCCACTAAATGTCAACATCAACAAAGCATTTTTTTACACCTGAAAGAAAAAACGTTAAACAGAATGAATTGTATTGAATGAACGTGCCATCCATACAAGTCGTATATGAAACAATGATGAAACACACACATACCCAGGAAGAAAAGGGGTTTATCTGTGATCACACAACTTTTAAATAACATAGCATTCATTTAAACTACAGTAAAAGAACATTTTCAATACCTAGCAATAAATGTTAATAACCTGCAAAATGTGTTCAATCATCAAGTCCAATGGTAACCCTACGAAAACCACAGACAGCACATGCTGGATAATGAAACTAAAAACCCTTGTTCGTCAAACACATAATCTCAAACTAAACCCATCACAAGAATAAACCTTGGGGACTTGGGGGTGATGGCCATGTAGATGATGCAGTAGGATTTAAAGGTGATGCATGCTTGCAGTGGGAGCCACTGCAGTTCGATGTGGGTCAGATTAATGTGGTTGAAAGTGCATTCTCCTTTGATGAGTCATGCTGCAATATGTAGGACACATCTCAGTGGTGCAAGGATGGTCTCCAGAAGGGCTTCCAGAAGGGCATTGCTACCATCCAGATAGTAGAGGACCAAGGCTTAGGCAACAGATGTGAAGTTGTTTGCTCTGAGGAAGGACTTGATATTCCACAGGAGGGAATGGAATCTTGGTAACAAGCCATTTGTGTCTTCCTTGCAATATGATCCTTGAAGGAGAGATGTCTGTCGATGTAAAACGCAAGAGACTTGGCACAAGTGGTCAGCAGGGGTGTGGCGCCCTTGAGGTTCATTGAAGAGAGCCAAGTCTCGACATCAGTGTGTTCTGTTTTGTTGATCAGCACTAGGAATTCAGTCTTGGAGGGGTTGCGCTTAATGTAAGCATTGGACATCCAGGATTGCATCTATGTCAGGCAGGCCTCGAGCCTGTGAGTGTCTTTGATGGATGATAGCATGATGTAGAGCGGCATGTCATCTGCATATTGGTGGATGTTCATTTTGTGTGGAGTCAGGAGGGATACAAGCAGTTCCATTTAAAGTTTGAAGATCAATGGGTAGAGGATGGATCGGTGCGGGACTCCACAAGTGTTAGGTAGAGTTTGTGATCGGAGGGAATCGGAGGGAATCTATTTGAACCAGCTAAGGACATTGTCACTGACACCCATGCAGTGGTGTAGAGTGTTGGTGAGGGTCTGGCGGTCTACTGCATCGAACACTGCTGAAAGTTCAAGGAGAACTAGGGGGCTACAGTGACCATTGTTAAGGATAATCTTGATGGTAATATTTTTGTGCTGCATCTGGGTCTGACGCCATGTTGCTAGGACTGAAGCAAGTTGTTGGTGTCAATATATTGGAGAAGCTGCATGGCTATTGCTTTCTCATGGACCTTACCTAGAAAGGGAAAATGGGAGCCAGGACAGTAGTTTCTAAGGTTGTCATGGTCCAGTGTTGGTTTCTTGAGATGTGGGATTATTTGTACAGTCTTGAGGGTTGAGGGGAAGTTGCCTTGAGTGAGGGAACTGGTGATGATTTCCAGGTACGGGCAGAATGCTTCAATTGGAAGGGTCTTGAGTACGGAGGCTGGGAGGATGTTGTCCACACACAATTCTTTTTTGAGGGATGCTAGGGTGACAGTCAGGTCTCCTATCATTAGTATCTTGAAAGTTGTCCAGGTAGTAGTGGTTTTGCAAGATGGGATGTGTGGTGTGCTGTCAGCTGTGAGACTACTTGCTTGTGGTCTCATGCAGAAGGGATGTGACCTGGCAGTTTGAGCTGGACTGCCCCTTTATGGGTGGGACCAAGCCTGATTAGCATATGGTCTGACCTTTCTGTAATGGGCAGGATGGTTGTCCCGAACCATACCAGAACTTAAGATTAATTCAAAACCTTCTAGCCATCATCTCTTTTGTTTTGCTTTAGTCACTGTGTGTGGGACAGGTTTGCCTAGACATGTGTGCCGTGCCTGCTGGGCCTAGAAACCAAAGCTATACCTCACTGATGATGTCTATTGTAGCTGAGTCGGGTTGCTCTTGGTCTCATGCAGAAGGGATGTGACCTAGCAGTTCAGGCTGTGCATCCCCTTTTGGGGTGGCACCAAACCTGATTTGCATATGGTCTTTCCCCTTTCTGTAATGGCTTTTCAGGTGAAGAACAATGGTCTGGATGGTTGCCCAGAGTCATGCCAAATGTCAAGGTTAATTCTAAACCTTCCAGCCATCACCTCTTTTGTTTTGCTTTAGTCACTGAGAGTGTGACGGGTATACCAAGACATGGGTTCCATCCCTGCTGGGCATAGGGACGCAAGCTACACCTCACTGATGGCGCCTAATGAGGCTAAATCATGCCTGGGATACTTGTGGTCTTGTGCAGAAGGCATGGGACCTGGCAGTTTGTCCTGTACTTTCCGTTTGAGGTGAGACCAAGCCTGATTTGCATTTGGTCTTTCCCCTTTCTGTAATGGCTTGGCAGGCAAAGAATGATGGTCTGGAAGGTTGCCCCGAGTGGTGTCAGAGGTTAAGATTAATTCTAAACCATCCAGGCAGCACCTCTTTTGTTTTGCACTGGTGTCTATGTCCTGGCGATCATGCTGATCTGGTTGATTAAGAAAGAGTAGATGGTGATGTATTTTTGAATGGTGTGCTGGATGGGTTGGTCATTAGAGGATTGAACATCGCCTGATGCCTTTGAAGATGGCTCTGCTTTTGTTGCTGGCCTTAGCTGTTGTGTTCTTCTAGTAGTTGGCCTCAACAGTGGTGATTAGGCATCTGCATGTAGGATGGAGTTCCTTGAGCAGGGCGAGGTCAGATGTGCTTGGAAATTGTAGCCAAGTCTTTTCCTGTTATCTGATTATTCTTTTGTTGAGGCTGGGATCTTGAACGTACAATGGTGCAGAAGGGTTAGGCTTCAGTGTGCATTGTTTCACCGGGGCATGACAGTTGATGTTGGTTGCAAGGGTGGTGTTGAACAAAGTAATAATTGTCAGGGTCAGATTGGGACAACCTAATTGTAACAGGCACCAAAAACTCTTGCCCCCATTCATTGATCACAATTTCAATTTATTTGCAACAAACTGAGTATTATCTGTTGGCACACATTTGTCACGAAAAGATGGGTGCATTTCCACATTGCCAACATTAGCACAAGAAATTAATTTCCAAACCTCGTCATAAGAGACTTGATATAATGCAGACAATATAATGGTATTTTAGTCTCCCTACACAAGGGAAACCACCCTCATCTCAACATCATCATATCCCTTTCTTTCTTTCCAATTATCGAATGCGTGGGCGGACCCACGCAGGCGCTTCCCCATCCAAAAAGATGATGTGCACCTACCCCACCAATCTTACACACAGCCCTCTCATTCTCATAACTCCTCCCACCGCCCCGTCTGCTCCACAAAATCTAGCAGCACACTGCTCCTCTCCCTGCCTCTCACCCCGACTCCTCCCAGCAAAGCCTTCCCACTCAGTTCAGCCACTCCCAGCGCAGACAACCGAACCCTCATCAACTCTCTCTCCTCAACATGCCTCTCACATCATATCCCGTTCACCTGAATTCATCTACTATGCACTTTCAGCACCAGATATTTTTGAAAAATCAAATCAAAATGAGAGAGTTGCAAATGCTATCAAGATAAATAATGCCACATTGAGATGTACCTCATAAGTTCTTCCACGTCATCATTGTTACTTATGCAGAGTCACTCACACTTTGCTATTCTACTGCCTGTCTTCCCCCATATCTGACCATGGCTCTGCTGGGTTTGTTTGGTGGGTGGCGGGAACACACTCTGTGGTAAGGGAGGGTGTTTGATGCCACTGTCATCTTTTTTTATAGGGTTGGGGTGGTAGTGTGGGAATACTTGAACACTCATCTTTTGAAATGCAGAAAATACAGTTACATTTGTTAGCTCAAATAAAAATTGACTTTTTATTTGCACAAAAAAGTAGTAGGTACAGTTGGCAGGGAAATAGGGTAGGTAATACTCGAAAGGCTGGCCTGAGTGTCCAGTGTGCACCAGTGTTCTGGGCCAATCTGGGCCACTTTAATAACTTTGTCAACGGTGGGACTGGTAGTTTTAAACAAAATTACTTGTCAGACGTGCTTTAAAATGCAACATTTCAACCAATCATTTCGCAAAAAAGTGTGCCAACAGATAACACTCAAATGGCCTAATTAACAGAAGCGTTTTCAAATGGGAAAACCCAATTGGTAAAAGCTTTGTGAATCAGGGTCTTACAGTTTGTTGCAAACACAGACGTTGTGATCAATAAACGTGGTCACGTTTTTTTGGTGCCTGTGGCTATATTTGGTCACAGTCCGACTCTCACAATTATTACATTTGTTAACAAGTATTTCTTTCAGCTGTTGTTCGTTGTCAGTGTTTAGTCTATTAATAAATAACCACAGTTAATTTGCTGTGGAATTAAAAGGTGTGAAGTGATAATGGGAGTCAGAGAGAGGCAGGGGAAAAGAGAGGAAAGAATGCCACACTGTATATATAAAGATAATGTACTTTGTACGTTTATTTAACAAATAATATGCATATGGCAGTGTTGTTTGTGAAGTTTGTATGTGTGAATCGTGTTTATTAATGAATATTCTCACACTGTTTATTCATTAATATTCTCACACATACAAACGACATCAAAGCAGAGGCCAATAGCCTTGTTAATGAGCATTCAGAACATAAATGTTAAACAGGAAACGCATCACACATGAACTGGATGGAATTTTCCCCTTAGAATTCAGTCCAGCTTGAAAAGTACCTTCTGCCTTCTATATTGGACTTCACTTTGAATCAAAAAGTGAGAAAGGATCAGGCATGGGAGGGTTTGGCCCAGAGACCTTGTTAGTTGATGAGCGAGGGTCTCTGCGAATGCTGTGTGCGAAACGAGAAATGCATAACTTTAAAGAATAATCTTTCCAGGGGGGGGGGGGGTATTTTTCATGGGAGGTATTGAACGTATGGTGAATCCTTTATTCTCACAAATACACTCTCAGAGTGCAATGAACGCCACAATCAATTTTTAAAATATAACATTTCTTCCATAACTTTTTCATAAATGATTATAATAATAATATGCTTTATTGTGATTAGTTCACAAATACTTTTGTCACTCAAATAATTCAATTAAAAAAATGCATCTTCAATAAACATACAATCAATCAATTCATTAATACGGTTTGAATACATAAAGTCAACATGCTATACTACATTCCAATATAGCCACTGATTTCGACGTTGAATTTCATCTGAGTGTTCTAAAATAAGGTTATTAAAGGTTATCAAAAGTTATATAACACATTACAGTTCATTTAAAACAGATTGTTTAAAACATTCAATTTCAATTGTAGCACGGCAGGCAGTTCATACATGCTTTGCGTTTGAACTCTTGAATAGGCTAAAATGAGAGTACCATAGCCTGATGTACCTGCCTTGACGGGCAACAATTTCTTCGCCAGACACGATATAGGGCAATTTGCGATGAAATAGAGTCCATATTCAGACAATAGTCCCAGAAGGACTCAGATAAGATAGCCTCATACCTGAGGACCAGACTCCCAAGGTTACACATGTATATAGATCCCAATCCCACACACAGTCAGCACATGCCAAGCTGTCTTTTCTGGTAATTTGCAAATGTGGCAATAACGGTCCTGAACTGCTATGCCCATCTGGGGTCCGCATACGGCCGATATTGGTAGTTGGTTGGCGCAAAGCTAATATAAATCACCCTATTGTGGGGTCTGGGCACAATAGTAGATATGGCTGAGTCCTCATATCCCTTTAACCTAGGAGGTGGGAATAGTTGTTACACCAATCCCATTTGTTAAATCGCCTCTCAAAGGCCTTTTTCCTGTGTATATGGGGAGTGCCTTTTCTAAAATCTGTAGACCAATTGTTTTCAGAGAAGGTTGCTTCGTTCAATGTCTTGTAATTGCTACCCCCAATTACAGCTTCCCCATCAAAACGTTCACCCATATTTGACAGAAGCGAACAGGCAGTGCAAGATCTAGCTTTTATATAGAAGCAACCTCTGGCTCGAAAGCACTATTCCCCTCAGTGAAGTCAGCCCAAGTTCCAGGCGTAAATATTCGATTGGACTCAAGGGGCTTATTCCCAAGACCGTACACCAGTGGAAACCCTCTAGTTTATTTATCCAAGAGTAGTTCTGCATGGCGAGGGCCTCTAGGCCATAAAGTACTGCCGGTAAAAAGCACTGCCTGTATAGTGTAATGATGGCAGCTATTGAATATCCAGTATAGTTTTAGCAAACTTGCACTCCTGAAAAGTTCGTTGTTTTGCTCTTCTGCTTTTATTGCTGATTACGTGTTATAGTCAGGCACTGTGTTTATCTCTAGTCCTAAATAGGGGTAAGACTGGACATAATTGATAGTACCAAGCAATGTGTCCATCCTTTTTCTGATGACCTTTTTTCTTGATACTACCATAATGCTAGTCTTCTCCAGATTTATGGCAAGGTCATGCTGTTTAGCATAGACTGCAAGTTCGTTCAGCATGTTCCTCATACCTGTAAAGGTGTGGTCAAACAAGACCAGGTCATCAGCGTACATCATTCCTACCATAGGTTGCGCGCCTATCTTTGGGGGACAATTTGCTTTACTGAGCAGGCGTCAGAGTAAATCCGCAAGATACAAGTTGAACAGTAGGGGAGCCAACGCACATCCTTGTTTGACGAGCCTGTTTATACGTATTATAACTGTCGTAACTGTACCTTCGTTATCTAGCCTCACCCTTGCCGTGCTGTCACTGTGAAGAATTGTCAAAATGTGTACAAGCCAACCATGGCAACCCTGTTGCCTAAGTTTAGACCAAAGTATATCCCCATTCACTTGGGCAATGGCACTTCTTAAGTCCACAAATCAGAACCTCCAACTTATAGCGATTTTGCGATCCCGCAAAATACTGCAAATTTAAAACAGCCCAAAAACGTTTGTTTATGCAAAACACCCACAAAAATACTCAAGGGCCAGTTTCTCAACACTTTTTTGGACTCAAGAAATGAAATGCGCAAGCACATCTCATCACTTGCGCAAAAAAAGAGCAGCCCAATCCACAAAGGACATCTGAATGGGGATTCTCATATGTGCCCATCCAGATGTCCTTTTTCACACCTTTGTGCAAATCAGGGGACATTTCTGTGCATTTTAAAGTGCATCCCAAATTGACAAACAAGATACGCCTTTAAATGTGCAGAAATTGTAGGCAACCCTATGCGCCGCTTTGAATAGGTGCACGGGAGAGCTGCTGCATAACAGGGTCTTTACTGACCCAATGGACTCATGCAATACTTTTTTTTAGGTGTGACAGCTGCTGTCTCACTTCCATTTCTGTTCCTTAAATGGGATAGAAATGTGTTTTTTAGGTTGCAATTTACAGTGACAGGCCCCTTAAGGGCCTGTCACAGTGAAATGCATGGGGAGCCTGTAGACCTCTGTTGGGAGAGCACTTCCAACACAAAAGTATTCAAGGCGGCTGTCCAGCGCATCATTTGCTCTACAGCTCAGACCCGAGGAAATGTGCAGGCCACCTTTCAGAGCAAGGTAACCTGCTCATTTCCAGAAATGGGTTATCTAAATATAACAGATCCTCTGCTCTATTTTTAGATGCCCCATTTTCTGAGGATCTGGGCCAAAATCTACAGTTTTCAAAAATTAAAATAATGGTCACGTTATGAGAGGTAATGGAGAGAGGGGGAGTGATGGGTGAGCTATGGAGTGGTAGATAAGAAAGCAGAAGGAGATCAAAGGGAGAGCAGTGGGTCAGAGGGGGAAGCGGTGGGCAAGAGAGCAGAGAAGATGCATTGGGGCGGTGGGCCAGAAATCAGAGATGGAGCGGAGGTACAGAAAGTGGAGGGAGCATGGGCTTAAGGGTAGCAGTGGGTCAAAAGCAGAGGGGTTGTCCGGAAAGAGGCAGTAAGCTGCAGTTTGGGAGAAAGGATGAGGGAAGAGTGCAATAGAATGGCAGAAAGGATGCAAGATGCAGATGTTGCTCAAAATAAAGAAGAATTGTATACTTCGGAAGGGATTGGGGAGCGTAAGGTGTGAGTTGGGAGTAGGATTTGGAGTTTGGCAGGGACCGCAGAGTGTAAATTGTGACTTGGCAGTGTGACAGAGCATGTTAGTATGTGTTTGACTGAGAGTAAGGTACGAGAATACAAGTTGTGATGGGGAATTGGTGAGACGTGTGTTGGTGAGAGAGGTGTGTGGGTTTTAGGGGGGTTAGAGAACATAGAAGGGGAATATTTTCAGCATCACAACTGATAATGATCAATACCATTAATATTAAATAGGCATGCTGATTAAACCAAAAAACATAGCTAAAACAAACACTGTTCTGCCAAAACAGAGACATCTGGCACTCTTCATATTAAATTGACACAAAAGGTGCAAATAAGGACACCCTTGCTCTCTTGTAGCCTTGCCCACTGCCTCTTTCCTGCAATGGGCCAATCTTGCACCCTCCAGTCAAATAGTGCTGCAACATTGGCACAATAAATAAATGTTTGTGCCTCAAAATTTGCCATTTCAAGCTGCACAATTTGCAATTTCATGCTGCAAAATCCTGGAGGGTCTGACAAGTGCAACATACAATGTGGTGTCAGACTCCTTGACACGGACCACTTGTAGTAAGACTAAGACTCTGATGTTATGAGTAGTCCCCAATCCTGGATAAAAGCCAGTCTGAGAGGGATGGAGAATGTTGTTAGCGTCTACCCATTTCTGCAGTTCTTTCATTCCTAGTGTAGCAAAGAGTTTACCTGTAATGTCCAACCTGGACGGCAGTCTATAGTTGTTAACATATGTCCACTCTCCATTCTTATAAATAGGTGTACGGACAGACTGCTGCCATGAGGTCGGAACCCTTCTTTCTCTGCGCACTCTGGAAAACAGAATAAGCAAGACCTGTGCCCCATTTTCAGGCTCGCTTTTAAGCACTGTATTTGCCAGGCAATTAGGACCTAGTGCTCTTGATGTCGTAAGTTTTTTTTATAGCACTCTCCAGTATCTCCCAACTCATAGACAGTGGCCAGGTCACTTCTGTTCTAGCAATCCAATGTGAGGCTGTAGAGTAAAACATTTTGGAAGTGACTTAATTATTCCATTCAACCCCCGATATCGAATTTATGATCTTATATAATTTTACACCACAGGCTATGGGCAATATTTTCCATATTTCTCTTGTGTCTCGTGTCTTTAAGACTTGGACAAATCGCTGCGACTCTGACTTTTGTATCAGGAGCTGGTGGTGTTTTAACCAGGATCGGTATTCTCTTTTTATGGATGTGATTTCGCAATGCACCATCACAGAAGGGTCATGAGACTAATCTCGTGCTAGTAAACCCGGGTGGCCCTGCATTTTTTGCGCTTGCGATCCCGGGTCTCTATGTCGAATACTTTACTTGGCCTAGTATTACTGGCTAATATAAGGTTTCTGGGGCATTGCCGCAATGGTGTATTCCAACTGGTAAAGTCAGTCTTCTATTTCTTTTGCGTTTTTACATTTGAGCCTTCCTCAGTCAAATCGACCATGTTGAAAAGCCGTGGTACATAATTTCGATATTTTGATCTGGTTCCAACTAAAACAGATTCCCGCATTGTTGGGCATCAGGTTACTCCACATAAGGGCACCATTCTTGCTGGAGTTCACATCAAGGACCAGATTGAGCATTGCGTGGTCACTAAATCCGTTAAAAACTTCTTTAAGAGAGATCTCATTCTCCAATAGGCAGTTATTACCAGCAAAATAATCCAAAGTGGCTTTTTTCACACCTACCAAGTAGGTCCAGCATGTCAGTGTCCCACTGTTCATCCATTTAACAAGAACAGGCTCCATTACTAAAGATAGCACAGCCACTGATTACTCTTGGCATTCGAGATTTGGTGGAGTATATCACAAAATTCAACAAGATTTGGTCAAGGCTGTCAAAACATTTCACCTGTGGTGCTGGTACCAAGAGAATCATAAATGTTTGCAATTAGCATACACTGTTGTTCTCCTCACCCTTTGCCACAGATCTCTACTGCCAGAATGTTACCACCAGGAGCACTAGAGGAAATTAGATTGGGGTTAAGGTTGTTTCTAACACTTATCAAGAGCCGACCAGCTGGGCAACTCACACTCCCTTTGGTGGCCTCTATTTGATATACTACATAGCCATCTACCTCGATATCAAACGTAACCCAAGTCTCTTGTAGTGCAAATATTTTGTACCTTGTTAGTAAGTCCCGAGACTCGCCTGTATGTAACCAGTGATTGAAAGTCCTAGTGTTCCATCTTAAGGCTGCACACCTTCACTGGTTAGGCCTAATTTTGGAGATGACTCTCTGCAGCCATTCCCATCCTTTGGCATCATCATACTTCGCTCCCATATCTGGCACATTATTTACATTAGAGGCTTTGTTACAAAGTTGTGATCTTTTACATTGCGGGCAACATGTAGACTGCTCTGCCACTGTCAACTTTATATCAAGCACAAATCCCAGATGTTTTAGGGATGCCTGGTGCTGTCAAATTAACGCTGCAGTCTCGGGTAGACAGCAATGAATCCTCGTCACTATTCTGGTAGGGAACGGAGGGGTTCTATGAAGTCAAAGTCACCTGAATTTAAAATCCTCAGTGAAGGGACTTTGATAAATAAAGCCATGCGGGCAGAACGATTAAAATTTTGAGTCCCCCTAGCTTCTGTTGTCAGTCGTATCATGAGGACTTTAGGGTCCAGGTCCACAATTTTCGCACTGCTAGGGGTGAGTTGTTGATTACAGTGTGAAAGAATAGAGGTCTCAAGAATTACATTTTCATTAACGGATTTCTTGTCCCCAGTGAACCTTCTGTTTCCTCTATTAGGGAGGGCTGGCTGTACTCTAGAGATGGTTTGTTTAGGGGAGTCCTCCCTTACTAGCCAGCTGGTTAAAGTCCCAATGATCTGGATAGACCTCTTCTTGCAGCGTGCTGCCCGTTTCCGCTCCTTCTTAGATTTCATATTTATATTTGATCTAACGGGGGAGCTGAGGGGCTGTATTCCAGAGGAAGCTAGCTGAGGAGGTCTGGTCTTTGTTGTCTTAAGCACCCTTGCCTGTAGCCTCTTAGACAGCCTTTGCTGTTTTCAGTAAGGATAGTTAATCAGCGAGTTCACTTCTGCCTTGTTGTTGTTATGTGGATCTGTATTAATTACCTGAACATCGCAAGGAGGTGAGGGAGGCAATGATAGATTGATGAGGTCGGCCAAGGAGGTGCCATGGGAGGCTACAAGCTTTTGCACAGTCATCATCTCATCTATTTGGGAGATGGCCGCCCCTTGCGTTTTGAGGTCCACGTCTACTGACCCACACATTTTCAACAAAATCTTAATGCAAATAGAAGCACACCATTGCTAGTTGCAGTCAGAGGTCTCGTGCAGGCTGAGGTTGTTGATAGGGTCTGTAGACTAGAGACATTATTTGTGTCGTAAATCAGATTTGGGCTTACTGACATTCTCTGGTGAGTCACAGTACTAGATGCGACAACTTCAGTGCCCCCCAACTGGGACGACCACTGGGGCCACCTGGCTTATTTTCCTATCCACCACCTCAAATGTAGACACTATGGGTTCCTGGCTCGCAGTGATTCTAGAGGCATGCAGGGCACTTGCTTGTCCTCGTTGCAGACTTGTCTCGGTTGCCTCTGTAGAGTTGTTATCGATGTTATGGGCAGAGATGCTTATAGAGTTACTAACAGCTTCTTTACCTCACAAGTCTAATCAGCTTGTGGCCCTACTTTGAATTTCTTCTATTCAACAAAGACTTCTAAAACATTGTGCAAGACTTTTACTTGCTTCAGTTCACCTTGACTTAACATTGCCTGGCCTGGCTCCCTGAATGACTCTTCTCTCCTCTGCTTAGGTGTTGTATCTTCCTTCCCGGAAAGGGTTAACTAATTTTGCATTGGGGCTTACCAAAAGTACTTACCTGTTTCAGAATATTTGTGGGATCTCTTGTGTTGTTCTAAATAACCTTTTTCCTTTGATATATTCCTGACCCTGATTCTAACTGCAACAGGGATATATTAATGTCCCCAGCACCCTAACTATAGACGTCACCTGAGGGTGTAGGTAGTGTCTGTAGTCCATCCCAAAAGGGTACTTGCTGATTTAGACATCTTAATAGTGTGTATTTTTGAAGTGTATTTGAGTGTTACTATTATATTGCCCGTTCTGAAGAAGGCTTACTCTAACTGACTGTTTAATAAATTAATAATTGTTTAATCAAGAAACCTTGTGTGTAAGAGTTTATTTGAATACTTGTCATTGTGAATCTCTGTAACTCCCCTACAGCTCACATTGACCCCTCTTGAGATAAGCCTGGCTGCTCAACACACTACCAACCTCTGTAGTACAGACTTATACCAAAGGTTGGGTTCCTATTGCCAGGAGGTCAGGGTTGTTGTTGTGCACCCAAAGGGTACTACATACAGTCTTGCCTAACAGTGTACTAGCCAGCTCACCCACCCAAATCCCCAAATCTGCTCTGTTGAAAATCGACTATTTTATGTGCTCCACCTCTCGAGAGGTCCATTAAGAGGTGCATTTAATTCTATGGTCACCCACTTATCTATTCTAGCCCCTGAGGTATCAATTTGAGGCAGTGTGTCAGTATTATATTGTGAGGAAAAAAGGTGCAAAAAGCACTGAGAATTGATTACCCCTCACTCCTACAACACTAGGAATAGTAGAGATTGAGCAATTGTTGTCACACAGACTTTAACATAACCATAACATTTTTCAAAGGGTCAACAATAAATGATACTAATTAGGAAAGAAGGGCATCTGCAGCAAACAAAGTAAATACAATATAGTTTTAATAATATACATATTAAAAGCAAGGCAAATTCATACATCAATGAATCAAAAATGAGACACAAAACATATGTATAACCAATAAGACAAAAAAAGGGGGAAGGAAATGGGCAATTCAATGCACCCTATTTGCACATAGAAAACTTTTTACTATAACGACTGAATTTAGACGTTATTAGAGACATGGAGTGTCGACATGTTTCGGCCCAAGGACGAATTGGACATTTTCTCAAGTGCCCATTCAGAAACGAGTGTTGTGGCCATCTTCAGGACAAATGATTTCTTCATAGTAAGCCTTGTGTATGATGTAGATGAAACATTGATCTAAAAAGATGTATGCACAATATGATTAGCTTAAATAACTATGCAAACTGTTTTCTAAAAAACTGCCTTCTGCTAGTATCATCAAAAATTACACTGTGATCTTGAAATAGACAATTGATATAGTATACTGTGTATATGTGATACAGGTTATGTTCAGATATTAACAATTTAAAAAGCTTTGACAAAACAACATTGTGTGACAGACAATTTGAGATCAATCTTTTACTTGTTTTCTCTAGGTCGAGTGTGAGAGAGTCGGTGAGAAAATCATCCGTCTCAAAAAATAGTTTTCTTACGTCCAGAAGCACGTTGGCAGGATGGATCGTAAATTCTGTGGCAAGGGTCACCATGTCCTTTGCGTTAAAGAATACTAAATTACGCAATGTGAATATTAATTCATATTATTTATTTCATTTTTTCTTTGTAATATGTATGTATAGCATTGTATTGGACTTTTTCCCGATGATCTAAGAAACTTCCTCAGTACACATAACACAGATTCCTAGCATTAGATGCAAAAATGAAAAATGAAGAAGAAAAGGGAAAACTCAAGTCTGTTTAGCCCTCAACTTTGGTTAGATGGTAAATTACACAGTGTTGTTGGAAAACAAGGGTCAAAGAGAAACTCGGTTAACATGCTGACAAAAGTACTATATTGAAAAGTTGTACCATTGGCATGTGAGGAGAACTTACTGTCAGTCACGTGTTCAAAGCACTTACAAAAGTGTGCTAGTCATTCGCTTCTGCTTTTGCAAGTACCCCAGAAGTGACAGGGGAAGCCCACCCCGAGACAAATGCCCTGGGTTGGAAAGATGTTAGAGCCAGTCTCTAGATGGAGAAGGGTCAGAAAAACGAGAGAAAATAGAGTAAATCCCTTGCATGGTGTTCATAAAGTATAAAAGGGTGGAACCAGAAAAGTACTGCATGGGATACCTTGGGTGGTTGGATGAATCGCTGTGTGAATGACCCAGGTGGAGGATGTGATTACTCCTAACAGCTGCAAGGCGACACAGGCATCGAAAAGGGTGACAAAATTGAGCATGGCGGTTCTTCGAGACTTGGAAATGTAAATTTACAGCGGACACGTGGGAAAATCGCGTCTGTTCCTGGTGCATGGGATTACAAAATCAACAACCCACTCAGATTAATATAGGGCTGGAAAAAAGAGAGACAGAGAAAGACAAACGTTCTGGTCCAGAACATCAAAGCGCACTATTCAGGTGGGCTGCCCGAGTCGAACACAAATCAAGGGCGGATGGAATGCAAAAAGGCTTACCTTTTCGAGAAAGACACGTCTACCGCGAGTGGTGGCTGGCCTCTGACTGGATGCAGCACAGAAGGAGCACATATAAAGGTGTCCTAACGTGAGCATGAGCCATACGTCATTTTGACCAGGCGGATCATGACCTAAACCACATGACGCTTCGTGTTTTTTCTAAGCGGGCGGTCAATGTTTCTTAAAGGTATACATAGTTGTACCGTGGTGGCGCAGACGGAAGTGCCCAAGGAAGATGCTTTTCTGTATCAGTACAAAATATATTTACAGCACTAGTAAATATGCATATGCATATCAGGGTCCCAAGTAAATATAGTATGCCGACAAAAAGGCATAAAATGAAACATGACTATATTCAGCAGATGACAGGTAAAACGGCTGTTTGGCTATGTGCTGCAGTAACCTTTAAAAATGAAGGAACAAGATGAATTGGCTATGTTTAAAGAAAATATTTATACCCCTCACACGTTTAGTACACACACGGGTGCATGTTTCAAGAAACGTATTGTTGCAGACCCAAAATGGATTTTCATGGTGAGGGGCTTCCAGTTAGCTCGTTAAATCAGAATAGAATTAAACTAAAAGGCTATTCCCTTCGACTGATGAGTTTAAACCTTGGTTTACCGTGCTCAGGTTATAGATCCATCTTTGTTCCGCTAGACTTAGTGACAGCTCTCTATTACCACCTCTAGGTGAAGGTGGGATCTTTTGAATTACAAACCACTGTAGATCATATACCTGGGTTTCGCTGTTATGTAATGGGCAACAAGTGTTTTTTATCAGTTTTATTTTTAAGGCAAGATCCGTGTTCACAAATTTTTTGTCTTATTGCTCTGCAAGTTTTACCTATGTATAATAGGTTACAAGGGCATTTTATGCCGTAAATTACCCAGTCGGTGGCACAATTGGAAAAAAAGGAGATTCCATGTCGTGCCATTAAGCTCAAGCATTTTGCAGTTTGTTGTCAACGGACAAACTGAGCGATGGCCACATTTGTAATGGCCAGTAACCGGTGGAAGATTCCAAAGAGTTGTTTGTGTGGAAGGAATCGATTCTTTAGGGTATGTATGAACCAGAATGTCCCTAAAGTTCTTTTGGCATTTAAACGCAAATCTAGGTTGTGCAGGACAAAAGTCTTCGGTAGATAGAATATGCCAGTGTTTTTTTATTGTTCTTTGTTAGGCATTGCTGATAGGACTAAACATATTTACTCATGTGACTCTTTCCTCTAAAATTTTGGGCTCTGGGTGAAGGCATCTGTCCCTATTCACATGTTTTGCTCTTTTGTAGGCTATGTTGATACATTTTTAGGGTAGTCCCGGGTAGTTAGCCACTTTTTAAGGTCTTTACCTTCTTGGATAAAGTCATCGACCTCAGAGCAGTTTCTTCTTACTCTGAGAAATTGACCAACCGGTAAGTTTTCTCGCAGGCTCAGGGGATGGAAACTATTCAATCTGAGAAGTGTGTTTTTGGCAGTCGGTTTGCGGAACAACTTTGTTTTCAAAAGGCCTGTTTCAGTTTTCAGATTGATAGATCAAGGAAAGGAATGTATTTCATATCAAAGGTCATGGTAAACGTAATATGTTGATTATGATTACTAAGCCACTCTAAAAAGGAGTGAAGGAGGATGGAATCACCTTTCCAAAAAAAGGAGGACGTCGTCGATATAGCGAAACCATTTAGCAACATTGTTCTTGAATGGATTTGTAGGATCGTAAATGGAGGTAGATTCGAAGTTATCCATAAATAGGTTTGCTAAATCAGGGGTGAACGTCGCCCCCATACTTGTACCATGTATTTGTTTGTAAAAAATGCCCTCATACAGAATTTTTTTTTCAGTTAGGGCAATCTTGATACACTCCATGATGAACGAGGTGGGGACTTTACTGAGGGTATCGGTGCGCTTGTTGAGATATGTCTCCATGATGGTCAAGCATTCCTCCTGGGGAATACTCGTATAAAGGGAGGGGAGGTAACATCAAAGGTCACCAAGCGATCTGTGGCTTCTAATTGGATGGAGTCGATCAAGTTGATCATGCTCGTGGTGTCCTTGACAAAGGAGTTCATAGATCTCATAAAAGGTCTAAGGAACCAGTCGGCGTACATGGACAAAGGCTCAAGAATAGAATTAATGGCCGAGACAATCGGTCTACCTGGTGGATTGTGGGAATTTATGTGAAACTTAGGGAGGAGGTAAAACAACGAAACAGTGGGAGAGGTTTTTATCAAAAAATGGTGTTCATCTTGATCAATCCATTCCTGCCGTAATGCATGATCCATCAGACTTTTGATTTCCTCTTGAAGATGTTCAGTGGGATCTCTGTTCAATTTTGGATAAAACAAAGGATTGTCTAGCTGGAAAAGTGCCTCTGTTTTATACAGTGCAGTATCCCAGAGGACAATACCTTCGCCCTTATCGGCTGGTTTTATAAGAAAGGCAGAATTGTTTTGTAGTGCAATGAGAGCGGTTCTTTCTGCCCTGGTGAGAAGTAAGAGATTGATCTCAAATTGTCTGTCACACAATGTTGTTCTGTCAAAGCTTTTTAAATTGTTAATATCTGAACATAACTGTATCACATATACAAAGTATACTATATCAATTGTCTATTTCAAGATTGCAGTGTCATTTTTGATGATACTAGTAGAAGGCAGTTTTTAGAAAACAGTTTGCATAGTTTTTTAAGCTAATCATATTGTGCATACATCTTTTTAGATCTACGATGTTTCATCTACATCATACACAAGGCTTACCATGAAGAAATCATTTGTCCTGAAGATGGCCACAACACTCGTTTCATGATGGACACTTGAGAAAATGTCCAATTCGTACTTGGGCCAAAACATGTCGAGACTCCATGTCTCTAATAACGTCTAAATTCAGTCATTATAGTAAAACGTTTTCAATGTCCAAATAGGGTGTATTGAATTGCCCATTTCCTTCCCCCTTTTTTTGTCTTATTGGTTAGACATATGATTTGTGTCTCATTTTTGATGCATTGATGTATGAATTTGCCTTGCTTTTAATATTTATATTATTAAAACTATATTTTGTTTACTTTGTTTGCTGAACATGCCCTTCTTTGCTAATTAGCTTAATTTATTGTTGACCCTTTGAAAAATGTTATGGTTATGTTAAAGTCTGTGTGAAAACAATTGCTCAATCTCTACTATTCCTAGTGTTGTAGGAGTGAGGGGGAATCAATTCTCAGTGCGTTCTGCACCTTTTTTCCTCACTTTATTGTCTCATTTGAGAATTGTTTCCCCGTTAACAAAAAATGTGGGACCTTGCCCACCTTTTTGATACCTAGCATTATATTGTGACAAATTGACTTCTGCCCAGCAGGAGTACAAACAAGCATGAGTAGAGGCTAAAGCTTCTACTCATCCCTAACACTACTACAAAACAAGAGTGAATCCAATGATAAAGATAATACAGATACAGTTAATAGATATAAAACTCCTTTGCATGTTCTGGTAACACGGGTGAGGGAAGGCTCTCAAAAGAGGGGTGTGAATGTAAAACACTAGCAACCAAAACGGCAAAGTACAACATTCTAAAATAAAGGAATGTCCAAACCTGGTTCTTTAAAAATGTGCATACTTTAATTAAACACACCATATGCAATAATAACTAAATAGAAAACACTACAAATAATCCAGTGCTGTTTAAATAATATAGTTGATGGAAAGATAGCAAGATGCACCACTCTATCAAATGTGACGGGGCGAAAGAAATAAAAAACTCAATGTTCTTGAAAAAGGATATGTTCTTGTAGCAAAATGGATTAATTGGAACAACTTTGTTTTCAAAAGGCCTGTTTCAGTTTTATAGATTGATAGGAATGGAAGGATTTTATAGAGGAAAGGAATGGATTTCATATCAAAAGTCATGTAAACGTAATATGTTGATTATGATTACTAAGCCACTCTAAAAAGGAGTGAAGGAGGATGGAATCACCTTTCCAAATAAGGAGGACCTCGTCGATATAGCGAAACCATTTAGCGACATTGTTCTTGAATGGATTTGTAGGATCGTAAATGGAGGTAGATTCGAAGTTATCCATAAATAGGTTCGCTAAATCAGGGGTGAACGTCGCCCCCTTACTTGTACCATGTATTTTTTTGTAAAAAGTGCCCTCATACAGAATTTTTTTTTCAGTTAGGGCAATCTTGATACACTCCATGATGAACGAGGTGTGGACTTTACTGAGGGTATCGGTGCGCTTGTTGAGATATGTATCCATGATGGTCAAGCATTCCTCCTGGGGAATACTCGTGTAAAGGGAGGTAATATCTAAGGTCACCAAGAGATCTGTGGCTTCTAGTTGGATGGAATCGATCAAGTTGATCATGCTCGTGGTGTCCTTGACAAAGGAGTTCATAGATCTCACAAAATGTCTAAGGAACCAGTCGCGTATATAGACAAGGGCTCAAGAATAGAATTAATGGGCGAGACAATCGGTCTACCTGGTGGATTGTAGGAATTTTTGTGAAACTTAGGGAGGAGGTAAAACGCCGGAGCAGTGGGAGAGGTTTTTATCAAAAAATGGTGTTCATCTTGATCAATCCATTGCTGCCGTAATGCATGATCCATCAGACTTTTGATTTCCTCTTGAAGATGTTCAGTGGGATCTCTGTTCAATTTCCGATAAAACAAAGGATTGTCTAGCTGGAAAAGTGCCTCTGTTTTATACAGTGCAGTATCCCAGAGGACAATACCTCCGCCCTTATCAGCTGGTTTTATAAGAAAGGCGGAATTGTTTTGTAGTGCAATGAGAGCGGTTCTTTCTGCCCTGGTGAGAAGTAAGAGATTGATCTCAAATTGTCTGTCACAAAATGTTGTTCTGCCAAAGCTTTTTAAATTGTTAATATCTGAACAAAACTGTATCACATATACACAGTATACTATATCAATTGTCTATTTCAAGATTTCAGTGTAATTTTTGATGGTACTAGCAGAAGACAGTTTTTAGAAAACAGTTTGCGTAGTTTTTTAAGCTAATCATATTGTGCATACATCTTTTTAGATCTACAATGTTTCATCTACATCATTTCAAGATCGCAGTGTAATTTTTGATGATATTAGCAGAAGGCAGTTTTTAGAAAACAGTTTGCATCGTTTTTTAAGCTAATCATATTGTGCATACATCTTTTTAGATCTACGATGTTTCATCTACATCATACACAAGGCTTACTATGAAAAAATAATTTGTCTAGAAGATGTCCACAACACTTGTTTCAGAATGGACACTTGAGAAAATGTCCAATTCGTACTTGGGCAGAAACATGTCGACACTCCAAAGTCTCTAATAACGTCTAAATTCAGTCGTTATAGTAAAAAGTTTTCAATGTGCAAATAGGGTGTATTTGCCCATTTCCTTCCCCCTTTTTTGTCTTATTGGTTAGACATATGTTTTGTGTCTCATTTTTGATGCATTGATGTATGAATATGCCTTGCTTTTAATATTTATATTATTAAAACTATATTTTGTTTACTTTGTTTGCTGAACATGCCCTTCTTTGCTAATTAGCTTAATTTGTTATTGACCCTTTGAAAAATGTTATGGTTATGTTAAAGTTTGTGTGAAAACAATTGCTCAATCTCTACTATTCCTAGTGTTGTAGGAGTGAGGGGTAATCAATTCTCAGTGCGTGTTGCACCTTTTTTCCTCACTGTATTGTCTCATTTGAGAATTGTTTCCCCGTTAACAAAAAATGTGGGACCTTTCCCACCTTTTTGATACCTAGCATTATATTGTGACAAATTGACTTCTGCCCAGCAGGAGTACAAACAAGCATGAGTAGAGGCTAAAGCTTCTACACATCCCTAACACTACTACAAAACAAGAGTGAATCCAATGATAAAGATAATACAGATACAGTTAAGAGATATAAAACTCATTCGCATGTTCTGGTAACACGGTGTGCTTCCATTTAGGTGCTGTGTTCAGACATGCTGTGATGGTACAGGTTTTTGTGTGCCATCATTAAGCAACTTATTTCTTGCTTTACTCATCTGCAAACTGCTTGAAAAACTGCTTGAAACTGCTTGAAATAATTACAAAACATGACACATCATATAAAGAAAAATGTAGAATAAAACACATTAGTGTTATCAATGATTATTGTAAATTAATTCCATGGCGATATTTCGCAAAGGAATCATTTTTCGATTGCAAATTGAGGCTGGCTGAAATTAGGGATGCAATTAGCCAAAAATTGCAAATGCAGGGTAATTCTGAAAGAATCTCACGTGCTTTGAGTAGGCTGTCTAGAACCAGTACTGGTCTAGAGGTCTTGGAAATGCAACTTAGTGGACCTGCAAAGGTTTCACACAAAACCTAAATCTATCTTGGTAGCAAAGAAAAGCAACTAGGCTGATATAAAGGAGATCAGGGGCCTCATGACGAGTTTGCAGGTGATTTGGTGGTACATCTGCAGAATTTCCACCAAAATCGATTACCGTTATTGCCACTTGGTTCCGTGGATTTACAGCAGGATTAGAAGTGGTGGTAGGGCGGTTTAAGGCCTCATTTTTGGGGTCCACAGGACTCCATGGGATTTTGGCAGAATTACCACCGGTCAGTAATTCCGCTGTGGTAAAACCTTTGATTTTTGCCAGTAAAGTGGCACCTTCACTGCTGGCTTTTTCCTGAAGGTATATCTTCCACTGAACCTCCAAACTCATAGCACTGCAGTACAGTGACGTGGTGGTAATGTGGCAGTAATGCAATTACTGCCACATTACCACCATTTTTACCAGCACCACATTACTTGTATTGAGGCACCATGGGTTTGCTCTGAGTGAATTTAACAAACGCAAGAGTTGATTAGCATAGACTTTAAACATATATGCATGATTAAGTCAAATATTCAAATAAAGATAAGTCAAAGAAATATAAACACATGTACATTCACAATTTGCTGTCCAAAATGGGACACACCCCACACTTTAGAATTCACACATGGTAAAAAGCAACACAGCAACAATGACATAAAATGAGGGAAAGTATGTTATTTATCATAGTTTTATTTATTTTTATGTTTGTTCAGCGCTGGCACAACTCTGAATTTCCCACAGCGCTTTGCAAGGTTCAAAAGTTCAAAAGGTGGGAAGTGAAACAAGTTACAAAATGTTTCCAGGATAGGACAGGAAGAATAGGATAGACCAGCGGTAACACAGGAGGTAGGGGGGCTAGATTACATGTGGGGAAACAGGTATTTTGTTAGGCTCTCTTGGAAATTGGTGATGGAGGGTGCAATGCAGATGTGAAGTGGTAGGGTGTGCCATGCTCTGGGTGCCAACTGAGCAAATAACTTTTTTGTGGCATGCTGGTTTGCAGAGTGGAATGCGTAGAAAATGCTGGCTAACTTGTGTGGAGTTTGTCTGGGTAATGGGAATCAGTTTATCATGAAGGTAAGATGGGGAGTTGAGGTGGATTGCTTTAAATATAGTGCAGAGTCCTTTGAAGGCAATTCTCTGGGGTATGAGAGGCCAGTGGAGCTGGATGACAGCCTGGGCAATGGGTGAGTGTTTGGGTAGGTGGAGGAGGAGGAGTTTTGATGCTGCATTTTATATGGGCTGCAGGAGGACAAGGGTGTTGTTGGGAAGTCCAGTGAGGAGAGCATGGAATGCAGTGCGGAAGTCATCAGGTGGAAGCATGCATTTTATCTAGCGTAGGCGGTTTAGTTGTAAATTGCATATTTTGGTGACAGCAGCTATGTGTTGTGTAAAGGCAAAGTGTGGGGTTGATGGTAAAGCCAAGATATTTGTCAGGGGTGCAGATGGGTATGTGTGGGTTGTATGTGGTGAGTTCTTTGATCCAAGGGCTATGCTCAGTGTGTGCCTGGGCGGCAGTAAAGGAGGTATTCTGTTTGAGGACGTGGGTAGCCATCCAGGCTGGAAGAGGTTGAGGAGGTTGTCTGTGGTGATGTGCCATTGCAGTTGGGTTGTGATGAAGATATCCATCATTATGGCGAGGGATGACATGATACTGATGGAGCAGGGGATTTTAGTGAATGTGGGTCAAGAGGTGGTTTTGTGAGGAGGGGAAATGTGTCCCGCTTTCAGTGTGATGGGGATAGTAGCATTGGAGAGACAGGAGTTCATGATGTTGACCTAGTGCATACCGAGGGTGGTGATGCAACAGTGTGTGTTTCGAGGTGGCCAGGCATTGTCCAGGAAGTGTTTAGGTCTTATTTTGGCAGTGAGGGTGGTAAGGGTGTCTCTATCAGTGGGGTGGAAGGCATCCTATGTGTTGGAATATTAGGGGATTGAAGGTGTGAGTGGAATAGCAGCATAGGGAAATGATTGCCTGATGTGTATGCTAGAGTTGAAGTATTGCATGAAGGAGTTCCATACTGAAGTTGATGGGAGTGTGGAAGGTGTAGATGGTGATTTGGTCAGGGAGTTGACGATATTGAAATGTTTCTGTGTATGAGTGGCAGAAGATTGAAGTTCTTGGTGGTAGTAAGTTGCTTTGGCATTTTGTAGATTTTGTATTTGTTGCAGCAGTGTTTGAGGTGTGTCCTGGTGGCAGGGTTCTTTCGCTAGGCTCTTTCTAGTCTCTAGGCTTCCTGCTCGATATAGAGGAGGGAACTGTTGAACCAAGGTTAAAGCTGGTGTTTGTGGGTTTTTTGTGATTTTAAGGGGGCTTTTTGAGTGCTTTTTGGTGATGGTGTTGTAATTGCTGAAGTGAATAGAAGGATGTGCATTTGTAGGGGTCGAAGGGATGGTATGGGTAGTGCTAAGGCTGTGTCTTTATTGTGTTTGTTGTGTCTAGCCAGGGGGAGTGCGATGTGTGACAGGTGGGGGGATCTGGTGTGATAGAGTGAGCGCGAAAGGGATTGCAAAGTGGTACACCACGAGTTCCAGATTCGATTATCTACAGTGGCATGGTTTTGGCATGAAATCAAAAGGTCCAGGCTGTTGCCAGCTATGTTTGTGGGGTAGGTGATGAATTCCGACAACTGATAGGTGAGTGAGTAAAGTGAGGTTACGGTTTAGTAGGGGGTTGCTGTCTGGATGTGGACAACCAGGGTTGAAATTGCTAAGGTAGGTAATGGCTCAGCGGGAGCTGTGATTGGCAGTAGTGAAGTCCGTCCAGACTGTGTGGAAGCTGGGATTGTATTTTGGGGACTGGTAAGTGAGGTGAGTAAATGTGTGATGTGGGTGTGATGGAGGGGTGCAGGAGAGAGAGTGCTTCTAAGTATATGGTTGGTTGCCAAGTGGGAATGTGTCTTTTTAAAAGAGGGCACTGCCTCCCCCTTGTTTATGTGGGTGGTCTCTGTGGTGGATGAGATAGTGTGCAGGAGCATATTAGGGGCATTTGGGGTATGGTGGGGTATGAGTCATGTCTCTGCTAAAAAGAGAATGTCTGGGGAGTTTGTGCTAAATAGCTCATTAATTTAATGTGTGTGTTACATGTCCAGAGTGACAGTTGAGCAGAATGCTGGTGTATGTTATTTGTTGTTTCAATATATGATATGATAGGTTATTCATAACGCGCTTAATACCCAGAGGTTTCTAAGCGCGGACCCGGGGATCAAACCTGTTTTGCTCCGTGTCAGCGAGCACGTTGCCCCTGAGTTTTCCTCCCGAGACCATGTAGTCCTGTGTTGGAGTTAGCTTTGAATGTTGCTTGTGAGGCAATATTAGGGTCACCCAGGTGCAAACAGGGAACAAAGAACGAATCACAGAAGGAAATGAGTACTAACACGTAGCTCTTTCTGCCCTTTGCTTTGGACTGGTGGGCAAAAGGACTCCCTCTGGAAAGTGCTTATAGTCCTCACATTACCTAGATATACTTCAACGGAAAACAGAATAAGACGGTGGTCCTTTTTCCAGTCTCTCTGAAGCAGCACCAGGCTCACAATATGTAGGTAAGGAGATGCAGGGAGGATTTGGAGGGGATTCAAAGCTGCAAAATGTGTCTTTTAAGGTTACAATCTACCCCTACCTGCGAATCAGAGGAAATGAAAATGTTGTCAGTGAAGGTCAGGGATTAAGGGGGGCTGCTTACCTCATGCGTTTTGTGGGGCTTCCAAGCTTCAAAATGGTGGCTTCTAAGGTGGAGGGTTAAAATCGAACCCTAGCCGTGAATGAGAGGAAGAGAACACGAATGCAGTAATTTAATTTATAATAATAATAATAATTTTGCATTTATATAGCGCTACGAACCCTCAGGTATTTGAGGGCTGCTTATTATTACCTGTTGGGGGTCGCCTGCCATGGTCATCCGGCAGGTGCCCCTGGGCGCTATCTCTGCTAGCACCGTGCAGGCCCACCATGTGTGGGGTGGGGGCCTGCCGTGGACATCCGGCATGGCCCCGGGTGCCATGGGCCTCGGCACCCTGGCGTGGGGTCACAGCCTGCCAGGCCTCTGACTGAGGGGACCTCGGCTGCCATCCTGGCATGCGGGTCCCTCAGTGTCTGGGCGTGCAGGCCTGTGCCTCCACGTGTAGGCCTGGGGCCTACATTGATAATGAGACACGGACTCAGTCGTTCCTCTTTGGGAGTCTGCAGCCGCTCTGTCTCACGTGCCTGCAGGAGCTCCTTTTATTAGCTTGGGCCATGACACAGTCATGGCCCCTCTTAAAGGGGCAACACACGTGGGAGGAACACATCCCCTTAAAGGGGCAATGCACATTGGGAGGGTCACCCGTAACATTACCCACGGTGTGTGGTGCTCATTTATCGACCTCGGAAGGATGAAAGGCTGAGTTTGGCCCTGCCGGGATTCGAACCTGCATTAGCAAGCTCTGCACGGATGTCAAAGTGAGCGGATGTCAAAGTGAGCGCTCTACTCACTGTGCCACTTGACCGGCAGTAACATAGGCCTTTTAATGATGTAAGGAAAAATTAACATTCAGATGCCAAACGTAATGAGCCCTAGTCCCATTCCAGGAACAGAGTTCACCAATGTTCAAGGTAAGAGCCAGGGTTTGGAGGGGGAGCCGATGTTTGTAAAGAATTTCAAAGTCTCCCATATTAGTTAATGGCTCAAATGGTAGTACTATAGTCAATGTAACAATTCTTTATAGAAAAAGTTAGGTTTCAAGTGAAGGGATGGGCCGCTACCTATCCAAGAAACCCAGGGCCACCCCAGACAGGATGCCCATGTTTAGTTTCTACCACCAAAAGCCAAACCTAGGTAGATGCAGTGTAGGACTCAATGCCAGTTAAAATTAATGGGTACAGAGGGGCTTCAAAACAGGTATAAAACACAGCCCCCTGATAAAGACAAACAACAACCCCTAAGTAAGTTGGGGCAATTGGGGACGACTGCTCCCACAGTTGATTCTGTAGTTGGATTCCTGTAATTGAAGGTTCAGACGATTCTTTGGATATCAATGTTGACAGCTGGATTCGGTGATTGAGAAGTTCCAGTCTCAGTCAGAAACCTTTCCGAAATTGATCATTACATGGCTGGACTTGGCTGACGCCTCAGGAAGGTCTCTCTGACAACTCCCATGACCCACAGGACACCCCAGTCATGACAAGCAGTTGAAAGGACCCCACACATGGCCTGTCAGCAAAAGGATGAAGTACCACAGGGCAAAGACTCCAACAGGACTCCCCTTCTTGGTAGAAGGCAGCAGCATGACAGTGAGGCCCTGGCTCATGGTCTAGATGCACTGCACAATTCACTTTAGTGATGTGGGATTTTTAAGTCATACCAGTTCAAGGGAGGAAAGGTTATCCTACTCAATGAGGAGCACAGCTTCACCTTGCAGTGGCTAGCTTGGTTAATCGTGGTTCCAGTAGAAGTCCTCTGCGGCTTCCTCATCTTCGGATTCTTGGCTCCAGTGGCTGACTCCAGAGCTGCTCCCGATTTGTTAAATCCTGGGCTGACTGGACCCCAGTCCACCAAAAGAAGAACCTGCAACATTCAAACCCTGAACATCTGTCCAGGCCTGGGCAGCCAGCTCACGTGCAGCCGGGAATCACACAATGTTTGGTTTTGTGGCCACCAACACCACACTAGTTCCAAGCACACACGGCACCTACCCTCCCACATTCAGGTCAGAGCCCACAGATAGGAATGGCCATATATGTAGGAAGCTGGCCGCCGGGTCAGTGAAGTGGAAAGGCATGGTCTTACACTGCATAGCCAACCGTTGTTACAAAAGAGGCTGTCATGCAATAAAAGTAAAGGGTGCACATGAATGCACCCAAAACTATTTAAGATAAATTGCCTGTGCCGCCAGCCTGTCTGGGCTTAATTAAGTGTCAAAAATATCCCCAAAGTAAAAAGAAAGGTAAGAAAAGGTTTCCTTGCACTACTATGGGATATATTAGTGCTTTACCGAAGACATAAATTGGGGACATGGTCTCCCCTGCACTCCCCTGCACTGGTAGCCTTAAGGTCTGACTCGTGCCCCCAGAACAAATGGTTTAAGCCAGAAAAAGAAGTAAAAAAAAGGCCTCAATCGCAAAAATCTGTCCATGATCCCTCAGGCCATCTGCTGATATGCTGGAATATTCAATGAGATTGAAAAACTGCACAAAGACAAGATTTTCCTAAAATTTGCTATGAGGAATTTGCACCTGATGAATTTAGCACATTGAAATAGACTGATTCACAGAAAAAAGAACAATTCACCAGGAGCGTGCCACTGGAAGTAAAACCTAATATTTGAATGCAAAGGATGAAAGCTTTTTTCACATTTGTACCAAAAAGTGGTGTTAAACTGTGCAGTAAATAAATACAATATGAAGAATTACTTTTCAAAAAGTATTATTTGTTCTTTTCATTTGCCCGTGTCTGCAAATGGACTTACACCAGGTTGGAACAGGGGCAAATTGCTACAGGAGCAGTACTTTGCTAATTAATATTGTATGCGTTTTCCTCACTTCCATTGCGCAGCCACTGCCATAAACACCTTTTTTTGCACATCAAAAAGGAGTGTTTTTCATGATATATCCCTCTCTTCCCTTTAGCTTAATCTCTCCATGTGTGGATATTGAACACGATCATTGCAATATTTACTCACGTATATTTCTGTGCGCCTGGTCACAAAGGGCCTGATTCGCTGTTAGTGAATGGGAAAGAAAGTGTCTATGTGCATTATGCAG